>NC_053161.1:104934799-105264799 GCF_016835505.1 Polypterus senegalus
GTGCTTATTTACAAAACAGAAGTTCCATACACAAAATAAAAGCAGGCAGCCTCAGCAGGACTGCATTTTTAAGCATGTCTAAGAAAAGCAATTATATGTCACCTCCATCAGATTGATTTACATAATAAACATAACACTGATACAAGATGTAGCATATCCAAGTTATCTGCATTTATTATTGAAATACAGATGGACTGCATGATAACACTTCAAATAATGCCTAGGACAAAGGTTGTACAGCTCTGACTGTGCATTTTAGCTAGCCCAGTGGAGAGTGCTGAGCAGTCAATTTGCTTAGGTCCACCAGCCTAAAACAATGTTTTCTATAAAGACTATGGGCTCATGTGTTTATTTTCCTCTCTCACTCTTATTTTTCAAGGAAAGACAATGGTTGACCAAAAAGTTTAATGAAAAAAGGCTACATAAATCTTAAGACAAAGTTGGAGTACTTCATTTGACTGTTTAAAAAAAACGTAAAAATGGGTCAGTGACCCATTTTTCTTACTAGCCATTCAAAAGTGCATCATAATGCATCGCATGCCAAAAAACACTAAAAAGGGAAAATCCCTGTTAAAATTGTTAGAAGCCAAAATTAAGGTTTGTAAAAGTATAAAATAAAAACAAGTTGTCTGCATTACATAGAAATGTGTCCCAAATCGCCTTATGTCTCCAAGCATTAATTTTTTTTTTTTTTTTGCAGAAAGTAACTTCATGCCAATACAGGAAGACTAGAGATGGCCAGGGTGAACATATTCAATACTCTTCCAAGACACTATATGGTAGACAAATCAGATGCCCAGCAAGCTGTTATAATAGAGAGAAAAATGGCACTGTATAGGAAAAGCACTTACAGCAGGCCCAAGTGATTTTTCTTTAAATAGGAGAGGATATGCATTGACACGTCACTTAATCCAGCAGAGGGCAGCTAATGAGTAATTGGGCACATACTTTTTAACTTAAAAGAATGCACATGCATATTAAAGCTCCAGTCCACTTCTTCATACATACATAAAACAGCAAAGATAGGGATCTCTGAAATGGCTCAGGCCCCAACTAGTTTTGGTCAGATTTAAATCATTAGTCTGCATGCTTTCAAAAAATGAAATAAAAATTTCATCGGACTGCAACCCATCACAATTTCAAAGGAATAAACAGCACAGATAACCAAGAATGGCAAATCTCTACAGCTGTTTGTGTGTTACAACATGTACATTTAATTAACACTAGTGAAGCCTTAAATTATTTTCAACATTATAGTAGTATTACTTGAATATTAAAAGAGACTATGTTACAAAGCACCAGACTGTTGAGAACAGTACTTCTCTGTCTCACAGAAAGACATTTTGAATCTATCAAATAATCTCTAATTCTAAAGTTGTCAAAGAGTAACCCTATTAAATACATTCTCAGAGAAAAAAAAAAAAAAAGAAGACTACATACATGGCGGATATAGAAATTAAATATTTGAAAAAAGTAAACCATACATTAAAAAAATATATATAAAAAAAAAAAAAAAACAACACCAGCTCAAAAAAAAAAAATCCTCATATTCCATGAGATAAGCACTACCTTCTAAAATACAAATTGTGTGCAAAGGCATTGTGTACATGTATGTATCAAAATAAAAGTACTAAACATCAATTTTAATAATGTAATATGTAATTGTTTATCAATATTCCCCTATCTACAACTATACATACATGTTTGCAAGATTTTACTAGAACATAATATTAGAGGTTACAATTTTAAAAAATACATTTAAAATAATGTAAACTACAACCTACAAAAATGTAAACCCTGTGAAAAGCTATGTGCCCAAATAAAATTACTAAATGAAGATTAAAATAAAAATAATAAATAAAAAAACAAATTCCATGCCCCACCCCAGTGCTCAATGTTGCTCCTTACTTTTCAGTACTGCCATAGTATGTAAACATTTTTCAATTCTAAAATAACTTTCATAACAAATCCTTAATTTAATCCATCCATTTGTTTTCTTAACAATCAATCCAGAGCAGGCTTATGGGGCAGCTGGAGTCTATAAAAAGTAATATTTTACTTATGATTAAAAATGGTATAAAAATAGTATTAATATAAATAAAACCAAAAATGTATGCATCACTACCTCACACCCCTAAACAAATAAAAGACTTAAGGAAATTGGTACATTAAGACCAACTGCTCTGCTGGAAACTGATTTTAAACTCTTAAAATTAAAAGAGGCCATTAACATAAGCACAGTCCTTCAGAATACCTGTAAAAATTATAACTACATATTTCAAAAATTCATCCATTTTAAAACAACAGCAATTAAAAAGCTTCAGAGTGTTAAATTCATACAATCCAGAGACAGGGCAGACTTTGGTATTCAATAGAATCTCAAAAATCTCAATACTAACATTACCAGCACAAGTCTTGGCAGATCTGTTGAAAAAAAAAAAATAGGCAACAGTGTAATCTACTGCTGCATCCTACAATCCTGGCACTGAGACGACTATGCTATATCAAACATTCCTTTGCAAAACATACTCTGTTTATAGTAAAACTTTGAACATAAAACAAGCACAAACTAAATCTGAAGTAGAACTGTAACTGTCACCAAATATCACATATTCTTGTGGTACATGCTGATGCTCATACACCCTAAACAACACTTTTACTACATTAAAGTAACTTGATTGAACTAGAGTTGAATAAAGTGGTAAAATATTATTCATAATCCACAAGTAAAAACATATTTGTCCATTGTTTGTTTGATTTCTTTGCCAGGTCTTTTTAAAGAGCCAAAGTAGTCTGTATGATTTAAAACATAACATACAGAGGAGTAATAATAGTTGCTAAAAAACTACTGGTGAAAATTTAAGATTTTCAGCAGATAAAGACTGCAGATTATGCATGTACAGGGTGGTCCAGATCTAATGACTCCGATTTATGGAGGGACGATTCCAGTTTGGCGCAAAGACGATTCTTCATGTCATCAGTTCACACACTTCTTGATGGTCCGGGATTTTTCGGGTGATTTTCTATGCAATAAACTTAATAAGTTATAGCGTAATTAAAATTGCATAATTAGATCTGGACCACCCTATACAAAAGGTTTGTTACATTGCAATGAAAGAATGGTGCTAATTTGTTTGAAAGTACATTTACTTAAATCATGCTGGGAAAAACTTACTTTGAAAGAGACTATTTTGTCAATTTGTGAAATAAATTGACAACTCCACCAGTTGTCATAACTTAAAAGAACGGAGAGTAACTGTTATGAACAATTATAGAAGGGTACAAATCAGAGTCAACATACTTGGCTGCACAAATGCAAATATTATTACTATCAATGTAATGCATGCAGTCGGCCCATTCTCCTCTGACCTCTAGCATCAACAAGGCATTTTCGCCCACAGGACTGCCGCATACTGGATGTTTTTCCTTTTCACACCATTCTTTGTAAACCCTAGAAATGGTTGTGCGTGAAAATCCCAGTAACTGAGCAGATTGTGAAATACTCAGACCGGCCCGTCTGGCACCAACAACCATGCGACACTCAAAATTGCTTAAATCACCTTTCTTTCCCATTCTGACATTCAGTTTGGAGTTCAGGAGATTGTCTTGACCAGGACCACACCCCTAAATTCATTGAAGCAACTGCCATGTGATTGGTTGATTATATAATTGCATTAATGAGAAATTGAACAGGTGTTCCTAATAATCCTTTAGGTGAGTGCTGTGTGTGTGTATATTTATAATTAAATATATATATATATGTGTATATATATATATATATATATATATATATATATATATATATATATATATATATATATATATATATATATATATATATATATATATATACCACACACACACACACACACACACATATACATACACATACTAGCCATGTGCACCCAACTACGTTGCGCGTGTTAAAATTGTCTGTGAAGAGCTCCCCATTTAAGCGCGGCTGCCAGTCGTGAACTGGGCCCTTCGTCGCACAGCATTATGATTTGTTTATAAGGGAAACAAAATTACAAAAGAAAACCCTTGGACATTGATTCGATAGGAATGGCCTACTCGGAATCACTGTCCGAATAGTAATTATGTGGTGGTGTGGGAGCATTTCTGCTTCTGTCCGTTCACAGTCCGTCTCGTTTTCACGACGCTATCGTTTCCTCTCACTATGTCTTCTCAACCTTTCTTCAATCTCACAGGGTGCTTTGTGGCATTCCAAAGAGTAAGGCAATATACACGGAGCAATGGTTATAAAGGGGGACACATAGGTATCCAGGCTCTTTAAAGCATAAGTAGGGATCACTTCACTTACATGTGAGCAAGCCACGGTACAACTGTGAGACGCGCAACACTCGCTGGCTACAACGTAACAATAATTATTTCTGGAACGTGCCGTTACGTTGTCATTCATTTTACCCACTGTCTTTCTTTCATTCATATGTTACGTAGGCACATACCTTTTATCTTCGGCAATCTCATTCTCTAACCAGGCATCAGGAGCTAACCAACGTAACACTGTCCAACACACCTTTTCGTTATTCCGGCACATTGTTGACATCCGTGAGTAACAACAACGTACTAAACTGGAAGGTGGTCTACGCATGCGTGGAATTCTCGGACAAACAAAGATCAAGATCTAAATGAATATCTCTTTAGTTAATTTAAAGCACAACAATTTGTTTTGTTCGAATGTCTGTGTTTTGAGGTGTGACTGCAGTACTATAGTCTTCAGTAGTATAAGCCTGAAGGAGATTCTTAATGCAATGCCTATGTTTTAGTTGTCTCTCTACTGCCATCTAGTGCTGCTTCTTCTAATTTATTTGCAGACAAACAAAGATCAAGATTTTATATTTTATATAGAGCCTTTGATTCTTGTAAGTCTAAACATTATCCTCTGATGAAGACCCCTGGTAGGGGTTGAAAGCTCAGGAATAAAAACTACTTTATGATACGTGATTCATTTTCTCCCTTTGTGGATCTCCAACTGCTAATATGCAAACCATATCTATCTCTCTCTTATATATATATATATACATATATATATACATATATATATATATATATATATATATACATATATATATACATATACATATACATACATATACATATATACATATATATATATATATATATATATATATATATATATATATATATATATATATATATATATATATATATATATATATATATATATACACACACACACATAATATTTCTAATATCTAGAAAATCATTATTTGTGTAAATGTGAAAATGAAAAAACATTTCAGGGACATTTAAAATTACAAACTCATATGGTGTATCATTTTGTTCTTCTATACCAATACATACATGGCTAATAATTTAATATAATGCTTTGCAATATATTTTATAAATAATTTATAAATGTATAAATGTTTTGGTGTGCCCACTCTAAAGCATGCAACATTCAGTTGACCATGGGAAAAGCAGGACTTTCTAAATTAATGCCTGCTACCCAGAGTGACTGTCCTTCAGACTTATTTATAGTCATAGCAAATGCAAAGCGCACAGGATATTGCAGTTGCTTAAAATCGAACGGCATGTCAGTGGGTATCATAGGAATGCATGGAATGAACACATCTTCTCCTTTAGCATTTCCAGTTAAAATTGTTCCTTCTATCATGGTTGGGAGGACTTTATTCACACATAGCCTTACTTCATTGCACAATGTTGGTGGGTCAATATCATTAATAGTGATCCAGTTTTAAGATACAGCTTGCTCATGAACTAGAAGAGTATTGATAGATTGTTATGTTATGGTGGAGCCTGGAAGCTTATTCTGCTTCTTGTTATTGTTATAAAGTCTTTCATTTTTAGGTGGCAGGATTCCTCATTCGCAAACCCATTGATGGTTTTTAAAGTTGTTCCGAACGTTTGGGAGAACTTTGTTCAGAACATCCTGATCTGAGGGCACTACTTTGCAAAAACCTTATGGAAAAGAAATTAGATTAGTTATAGGATCAGTAGAGAGTTTGCTAGCACGGAGGAGCAACAGTTGTTCTGGAATGTTCTGTTCGGTTATATCTCCAGTAAATGAACTCCCATATTAGTCAGTAACATTGTTTTGAAAAACTTTGTAATAAATTTGACCTTGTACTTTAAAAGTAGGCATGAAGCCAGTTTCTTCAACTGTTGTGGTTGCACCTAATTATGTCATTTTGGAAACAAATTATAACTCTTTACATTTTGTAGGAAGTGTTTAGATTCTGAAGTAGTTCCTGATATAGAGGACAGATGTGGTTCAGGAGGCAGTTTAACTTTCCACTTGAGCAACACATTCCAGGTGATTCAGTTCTGATGTTTTTTGCTTGTCAGTGATCACATATTACATCCATCATAATTACATCCCCACCCCCAACTATAACTCTCAAGTGAAACTGGTAATCGTAATTTTGAATCATAATTAAATGCTTCTAATTTCAAATTGAACCACATAAATGTTAACCTTAATTAGGCATGTTGCATACAGACATTTTCAAATCAGGTTTCATGCTGTTGAGCCATTTCAGCACCTCTTGACTCAGCATGTCACATACAGTCATTTTCAAATTGGACTTCACACCTGTTGAGTTTTTTCTTCAGCACTTAACACTTCTTACTTGGCTTTGTTCAAGTCATTAATAATTCCACTTTTCTTGGATTCTAGATTGATTTGTCCAATAGATTTTCACCTTTTCATAGTCATTTTGGAAATAAAAAGCGCTTAAATGATGCAACTCTTAAAAGCCAGGGCACAGTTCAGATTACTTCAGTATTCCGTGCTCATGAAGTGCTATGCGACTGGAAATAGTGCTCTCAAGGATATGATTTAAAGATTATATTTTTATTCTAGAAAAAAGTTTTCTATAATTAAGTCAATTTGATGTTACTAATAATAAATACTAAATGTCTCAAAAATGAAAATTACAATATTAAAAACTATAATATCTGTAACAACTAAACAAAGGCATTGCAATTTACAGTCACGCGGTATTGAGAACAAAACTAAAACACGTTTTTAACCTTTTTTTTTGGTGGGAGAATGTGAAGAGAAAAACATTTGACCAAAGAACCATTTCAATGAAATAGTGGTGAAATTTAAAAATAAAGTAATGACCTCCAATACAGTACCTACATTTTTAATTTGTCAAGGGGATGAAATCAGGGGAAGGGAGTGGAGTGTCTAGGTTTCATGGTAGCCTATCATGTCCATATGGTCCTAGAGAGTAACTGTGCAAAGTCTGGTCCAGATCAGGCAAATGGTTTAGGATTATATATGGAATATACAAATAAACATTCTATTTTACATTATATACAAAATCCTAAAGTCTGTACGTCTGTTACATGATAATTCACAAATTGCTTAGGCTAAAACCTTAATTTTGGTCTTGATTTAATGCTTTTAATTTTAGTATTTTGAAGTATTTTGGCAAAATGACCTTTGGTCACACAATTATTATCCTAATGTGTTTCCAAATGCAAGTGACATGGCAAAAAGAGCAAGAAGAGCAGCAATATTTTTTTTTCTCAGCAAAATCAAGACAATTGCAGAAGCTGATTATGTAACAAAGAACACTATAATAGGAAGAAAAGGAATACAACAACCAGTGACATCTGTTGCACGTCAAGAATCAGATAAAGAATGTAACAATGACAAGGACAGAGAACTACATGCCCGCAATCTCCTAGAACATCAAATACATGTTCGGAAATGATAATCACATGTTCTTCCACCGGCAAGCAACTGAAGGAAAGTTTACTGGTGTTAATAACTACACTGTGTCACACAACCCCCTCCCTAACTCAAAACACTCCTTACTTTACAATCTAAAAACAATTTGCTTTTAAAAACATCCTATATTTATTGTATTTATTGATTAGCAAATATTGAATTTTATTAAACATACATAAAGTACTGCAGAGTGACCTGTGGTCATGTGTTTATGACCAAGCGATCGTATTATAAAGTGTACAAAGTGATGGCCACCACAATGACACGAAAAAGCACAGTAGCAACATCTCCCGAGTGTCAAGCAAATCATACAAGTTCCTTCAGTGATAAAGAGAGACAAGACCATGAAGCACATAGGCAAGCAAGGTGCATTTCATTTATTATTTGAATTTTTCAGATTTTGTTTCAATGAAATGATTCTAGAAGCATTTTCATAAAATGTGTGAAGCACCTATTGCAATAACCCATGTTCCCACGTTTGTGTGTCTATCTATCTGTCCATCCACATGAAACATCTTGGCCCCCAGTGCACCAATTTTGCTGAGATGTGGCAAACTTATTCTTCAACAAAATATGCCGAGACAGCTCAATTTTCATTGAGATATCTCAAACAGATTGCCCTACACAAAGTTTTAAAATTGAAAAGCATTGGTGAATCTGTGAACTCTTCTATCTTAAACACGTGAAACATTCTGAATGATTTAAAACTATAAATTAATTTACTGTTTCAATTCTACCTTGAGAAGAGTTACCTAACAGATCCTCAATACAAGCTAATGAAACACCAGCAAACTTGCTCCAAGTTCAAATCAGAAAACACTCAATAGTGGAAAACAGTACTGTCAGATTACTGAAGGAACAGAAAGATAAACCAACAACAACAATTCTCATTCTGTTTAAAGGAATATTCAACACAAAAACATTATACTTTTACATGTTACCTACCCAATGTACATTTGTAGTGACGGCAGAGAAAAATGTATAATCTCATGTGGTCTTGCAAAGTGGAGATATATTGTATCAGAACCTGTTTTAAGTCTATGATGACCAATGTTGTACAATAGCAAACAATAGTCGAACGTCCATAGAAAAAAAAAAAAAATGTTACTTGTGTTGCATAATCCACATGGAGTATTCCTTTAACCCAATTCAAAAGGTGCAGGAAGCTGGATCCTATCTTATGACCATTGGTCCAAAAGCAGCATTCAATCCATACTCATGTAATATCTTCCATAACACACCGTGTAGTACACTATTACCAGCCTCTTACAAGTTCATAATGCATATAGTTACAAGATGGGCAAACCAGCACAAAATTATTTATCTATGCAAGAACAGTTTGTCCACTGTTCTATGCCCAAGATCATTAAATGCACAATATTACTATAGTAGAAATAGCACAAGAAAAAATGTTGCTAAGAATTGTAATTTAAGGTAAAGATTATCTCATCTGTTAATAAGAATATTGAAAAAGAAATCAAAACATGACTATTATATAAATATTAGTGTGGGCAACGATTAAAATTGTGATTAATCTCATGATTGTCCGAGATTAATCGCTGACAATCACAACAATCACATTGTTATGCGCAAAATTCAATAATGAACTCAAAAGTAGTTTATTTTGTGTATTTGGTTTTCAAACACTTTAAACAAATAAGGTGTTTTTTAACAGCAGTATTCCCTTTACATAGTAGCAGTTCAAATATTTCCTGTAAATCTCAATTTAAACATTAATGTAATCAAATCAAATATAAAACCAAAGCTATTTGCCACTGCCAGAGCATTTAATGTTTTATCTAGTTTGTTATAGAAAAACCAGTTACCCTCAGAGTCCAGAGCCACGATCACAACATTATAAAAAGGTACCTTCTGAGCAACAGCAAGTTAACAGATACCAGCAGAAACATTTTCTTTTATCGGGGAGCAGCATAAACAGTCTATGTTCAGTAGCAACTCTTTGATGGCTAATATTTTTTCCAAAAAAACTCAGTTTTCTGAAAAGCGCATAAAGCAATGGTTTCACACACAAATCAACACAAAACGTCTGTTTCTGCCTGTTGTGCCTGCTGTCTGTGCTTGTTTGCAGATTGCGGCAGCAGTGGCTGTGCGGGGGGCGGCTCAAAGGCCAGCAAAAATGCATGGTGGGCTGGCTGTCTGGCCGTCTTTGAGAGACAGGTGCATGGGAGTGGCAGTTGCAATGAGATGCAATATGGCTTGTACTTCCTGTCATTGTAAGCTACACAAACTGATCAACTGATGCCGGTACCTCACTTTCGTTTTCGATCTGCATCTCCAGATCACTTGCATCAAAATCGGAGCCCAACAAATCAAAGTCCGATTCAGCGATAACACAAGACAAGTCATCCATGGATTATTTTGCTTTGAGCATTCATTTTGATATCTCTCCACATGCCATTTTAGAAGCTGTTTGCTCTTCGCTACTCATGCACGTGCAGGAAATAGAGGTCAAATCAACAAAGCTAACTTTCCTTTTAGCAAAACCGTATTAAAAATCGCTGTAACAAGAAGATCACTGATCGATTGGTAGTGAGACTGAGGCTTTCAAAATAATAACAAAAACTGTTTTAATGCACGATAAAATAATTGTCGGCATTAATTAATTAATGCATTAACACGATAATAACAGGTTAGCTTGCCCAGCCCTGATAAATATACAACTTATACGATAGGTCTTCACTGTCTGTCTAAAATGGAGACTTGATACAGCTCTCTTAAGTAAGCAGTACCTTGACATTGTTGTTTTGGATGCAAATTGGGTTCTGTGTTGCAGACAATCTCATCATGAGTATCTGAATCCAGAATATCTTGAATATTTGAAGAAATACTAACTCCCAAACAGCCACCAGGGTGACAAAATGGTGACAAACATAATTGCTAATGCAGATTCTGATATGCCTGTCACTGCAGTTGTGGAAGGAACTCAGCCAGCATACTCCACATCTAACGATAAGCTTCTACCACGGTTGTTAGTGATATCCTTGAAGACCCTTTATTGTCATCCCGCAAAACAACATCAAAAAGTAATTGGTGTCATTTTTGTCTACAGCTCCACCACCAACTGGTTATGAGACGCCACCAAAACATTGTGCAAAAGATTATAGTATGAAATGTTTCTGAACTGAAGGATCTGAAGAAGTTCTCAAGTAGGCAATGAATGGATTTGAAATAAATGAAAGAAGGTATATATGATACAAAGATTGAATGAAATGCTTTGATAAATGGCAGAAGCAAAAATAGGAAAAAAGGGCAATTAAA
Organism: Polypterus senegalus; assembly: GCF_016835505.1. Taxonomy (NCBI): domain Eukaryota; kingdom Metazoa; phylum Chordata; class Cladistia; order Polypteriformes; family Polypteridae; genus Polypterus; species Polypterus senegalus. The sequence goes on from NC_053161.1 coordinate 104,945,826, forward strand.
TAAAACAGTAACATGTACATGAATGGTGCCCAGCTCCACAATGCAAAATATGTGCCAAAACCCCACAATGAACAGAGGGTAACTGTGACAAATTAAATGGGGATTGTCTTAAACTACAAATCTAAAACTCTTTATAATAAGAGATTCAGAAATTAGAATTATAAACTTTTTTTCTATCTTGCACTTAGAATTCCTAAAGTAGAGTAAATCCTACTGAACTCAAGTGAAGAGCTCTTTTCAAAAATCCTTAGAAACATAATTAAAAAAAGAAACTGAAAGAACACACTGCTTAACTGGAAAAATTCTCTGAGGGCTTCAATTGAAAAATTGAAACAGTTTCACAAATGTCTCGGAACACATATAAATCGGTTTACGACCAAAAAGTTCACCAAACTTTTGCATCTGTTCACGACCACTGACTCAGTATACGAACAAGCCAGTTTCCCTATTGGTTTGTGCACGCCGATGATTTCTGCACGTGTTCAGTCTCTCCCTGTGCATTCCCTGTGCAGCAAGAGAGACACACACAGAGATGGACGCGTGTGAGAGAGAGACACGCACGCACAGACAGACGCACGTGCAAGAGAGAGACACACACACACGCGAGAGAGAGAGAGAGAGAGAGAGACACAGACGAGCGAGAGACAGACACAGACACAGACACAGACGAGAGAGACACAGCTGGATGCATAAGGCTTGTTTTTTAAAGAGACAGATCCGAGCATTGTTTTAACCTTGTATTTAATGAAGACTTTTTTCTATTGGAGTTTAACCTCCACTTCACTTCTGCTTACAGCGATCGGTTCGTAGCGTGCATTGTTGCAATGTTACTTTTCTTGGTGGTTTATTAAATTACAGATTTTTCAAATGGTAATTTTTTCTACTGTGCTTAAAACTCATTTAATAAAAAAAAAAAAAGTGTTTTTAGCGAGCGGTTCATAGCGCTACAGTTTGAATTCTTGCAGTGTTAGTTTGCTCTGTTGTGCAAGGTTTTCTCAGTGTTATTCAGTGTTTTTACATTTAGTTTACTTTTACGCTATGCATTCTATGGTATAATTAACTATATTTGTGCTTAAAAATCTTTAAAAAATATATATTTACATACAGTTCATACGGTCTGGAACAGATTAATTGTATTTACATGCAATCCTATGGGGGAAATTACTTCGGTTCACGACCAGAGTTTTGAAACGAATTATGGTCGTGAACTGAGGTTCCACAGTATACTGCATATCTTGTCACTGTTACAACTGGTGATATCAGGCCACAGTACAATGGATATTGTGCACCCACATAACTTGAGGTAGTTGAAGGTTGCACTCACACCTGCAGGTCACCTGAGGAAAGAGAATTTAATAATACCACATTATTTTTTTTTATAAACTTGAACAAGGTTTGGTCAATGGCTACAAATGAACACAGACAAGCAAGTTTTTAGATGCTGCTGTATTACAGGAAAATGTTGGATAAAGTCTTGCAAACCATTAATTAATGTATTATTACCCCATCCCTACCAAGAACATAACCCTAGCATTAATCTTATCCCTACTCTGTACTGTACTATATGACAATTCAATGTTTGTTAAATAATTTATTAAGAATAAATTAAAATTACCTGTCTATGCCTTTTATGTCTGACTCACTTTGTTTTATTATTGCTTACTCTTCATCTGGTCTTCTTTTTAGCTTCTTTTTTCTATCATTCTTTTTTATTACTCCTCTATAACTGTCTGAACCCACCTTCAGATAGCTTCCTGCACTGTTTGATCATTCACTTGCTTAAAACTGTTATGCTTTCAAATATTACTTAAAACTTCTTGCAAGTTTCTTCTTTTCCTGTATATTTCTGTTTTAAATACAGTGGTACCTCGATATACGTCTGCTTTGGAATAAGTCCAACTTATACGTTCTGTTTGGACACGAAAAATTTTGCTTGGTATACGACCTTTGTTTGGAATACGACTCGCGTGCTACCCTTATTTACCTCTCTCGATACAAAGCCACGACTGGCCATGAGTGTCAGTGCACCAGTTGCTAGCATTCAGTGAACAACCCGCGCTATAACTGTGTGTGAATTTTCACGTGTGTGGTGTAGCGGGTCCACAGCTCCTGTCAAAGCCCAGTTTTAAAATAAATAATCAGCGCGCTCACGGTTTGGTGAGGGGGCGTGGTGGTTTTGTGGCTGAAGCGGTTCTCAAGGTGATTCGCAATGTGGGCATGTCTCACGTAAGTGCACAGGTGAGAGACCATCCGCATTCGTGATTGTTCCTGGGTCTGCTTATCTTGATAAATAGAAGCGCGAGTCGGCTAGAAGGGGAGGAAAAATAAAGAACGGAGAGAGAGTGAGTGAGCAAGCGCGCGCATGCATGAAGTGGCTGAAGTGGGCAGAGTGAAGGTCAGATGTTGGTAAGCAGGGGGGCCGCCAGGTAAAAAGGCACCGGGCTTTTTCTTGTTTTTTTTTAAAGAATGCTTCCTGCTGTATTTTAACCTTGTTGTTTTTAAGAAGACTCTTATCTATTGTTTTCAACCTCCACATTTCACTTCTGATTTTATGGATTATTTATTGGAACTTTGGTGACTGCACTTTAATTTGAACACCTTGTTTTGCTGATTGTTTTAATAAAAGCACTTTGCACTTTTTCACCATCCCCTTACTTTGTTGTTAACGATGAGCTTAGCAGTGAGGCACATTACCGATGGTGAAGGGTTCAAGGGCTCCCAGACGGCAGATGGGAGCATACAGCAAACCCACATCACAACATGATTTTGTGTTTTTTCACATAAATTTGAATTGATTGTTGAAAAGTATAAAGGTGGCATGTGTATCCGGGACATGGCTGTTGCATACCGTTTGCCGAGAATGACGGTATCTACGACTGTGAAAAACAAAGACGTTATTAAAAAGTAAAGCGAGGTTAAATTTTAATTTATTTCATCTAATTGCTTTTGTATTTATGTATTTTAGTATTAAGCAGTGCTTAAATTATTTTATACAACCCCATCAATGTATAATATGCCAATAACAATAGGATTTGTTTGTCATGGGAACGGATTAATCATTTCCCCATTATTTCTTAGGGGAAAAATTAGTTTGGTATACATCCTGTTTGGTATAAGTCCAAGGACCTGGAACAGATTAAGGACGTATACCGAGGTACCACTGTATAGAGAAAGTATAATTAAAATTTTTGTTTTGTCTGCTTTATTATTAGGTGTGGTTTTAATAACTAGAAACAACTGATATCTCAGGATCTTTTGGGGAAATACAATATTTAGTGGCATGTCAGAAGACAAACTCTTTAAATGTTTGATTGCATTCTTATTTTTGGAAGCCAAATAGGAAGCAGGGAAAAAGGTAATGAGAACAAATCATTTTCATCTTGTTCTATGCCCATACTTTCATTCTGGGGCACTACTGATTGCAGGGTTAGCAGTTAAAAAAAGGAAAATAAATTAAATATTTTTTCTTTTACTATCTTGGAACTGTATAAAAATAAAAAATTGAATATCAATCACTATTAAAACATAACCTGGAACTTAAAGTTAAATGCAAGAAAACAAAAAGTGCTTTCTTCATCTCCACTCTTTGAAGTCAGACATAGCAGTTTTGCAGGAGTACTGTTTAAATAATGTGGCACAAAATATGTTAAAAAGAAAGTGTGAGAGCCACTTTTTTCACTATATGGTAAACAGACCAGAGTACTGGATATTTTGATTGTTCGGATTCAGTGGGTTGGAAAATGGATGGATGGATTGTTAAAGCAATTCCCTTAAGTGAGGTATTATCAGACTCTCAAGAATGTTAACACGGAGGTGGGGAAACTACATAAAAATAAATTAAATATTTTCTATATAAATGCCCCAAATTTAGATGATCAGTAGTATGCTTAAAGATCAGCTTATAATGATCAGATATTCTAATATGCAGTAAACCCTTGTCTAGGTAGATCATCAACAACTGCAATATCTAAATTTACCTCTGTAATTTTAATTGTCTGATTCTTATGGATTTTACTTTTTCCACAGGTGATCCTGGAACCTAACCCCCATGGCGAGCAAGTGACAACTGTATTATGTTAATGTGTAGTGAGAAGTCAAGCAAAATTACACCTTTTATTGGATAACTAAAAAGATTATAATCTTTAATTATTTAATGTGTTAACGTGTAGAAAAGAATTTAATTTTATTTGTAGATTTCTCCATTAATTTGAAGCAATTTACAAACACGTTAAAATCCAAAAAGAACCACCACGTTACAAATGAAGATGTGAAGAATCAGGTTAAAGCTACTAAACCAGCAAGTTTGTTGGCTGAGGTTCAGATGCAGTTTTATGCTGGTAGGTAATTTTTCAACAATTTCACTCACAGGTCTCTAAAATACACAAGGCACAAAATGGAATCCAACCTTAGTTGGAGTACCACTCTTGTAAGCATCCACTCTTACTCGAAACAGGCCTATTTAGAATCATCACTTAACTCAATCTGTGACTCTTAGGAGTAGAGTAAGGAAACCAGAGTACCCTGAAAGAACACTCTGACCTCTGAAGGAAAATGAAACTCCACATTGAAAATATCAGCTACAGACACATCAAGTAAAAATCAAGACAAGTTTCAAACCAAGTGATCTATCTACGGCTAGTCTATAACCAAGACAAAATAACTTGCTCTATATATTAATTCCAAAATAATATTTATTGAGCCAGTGTTTAAAAACAAACACATTGGTCAGAAATTCAAGCAGCTACCTCATAATGTACAAGGATTTACAAGTAGAGTGCTGCTAAAACCATATACTTAATTTGCTGAAAACAATTATGCAAGCACTAAATTTGTAGTGATCATTTAATTTTTGAAGCTAAAGCAGTTAATATGGCACATACTGTATCTACATGGTGTTAGAGTGAGCAAATGGGATAAAGTTCAGTTACAAGTATATTAGGACATTTACCCCTGTTCAGTTCAATTGCTAATTCTGGAATAAATCCACATTGAATTAACAAATTAATCTTCAAATCAGAAGCTTAATTTCATAAAGGCATATTCTGAAGTTGCAAAAAATGCAAAAAGAGAAGAATTTGGAGAACACAGCAAATACATTAGAAATTTGTAACATTTGTACTTTTTATTAATTAGATTTACCCATTAAAAGTTACTTTTCAGTGACTGTTACCAGCCACCTAAATTTCCAGCATGTAAGGATGTATCACAACAGCAAATGTCTCAGACTTGACCTGTTTTTAATATCTCTGTTTTAATTCTCTCTTAATGTTTGTTTTTAATATTTTGCTTTTAGTCCTGCTTGTTCTAACTGTACAGCGCTTCGGTCAGTTGTAATGCTGTGTTTTTAAGCGCTTAACAAATAAATATGGTATGGTATGGTATGGTAAAATGACTAGCTTACAAACCTCACTTTAAAAGTATGTTAGAAAAGCAGGGTTAAATAGATTTTGTAAACACAAAGCTTAAGCATTTACTAATTTAATTTACTAATTTAAATGGCATCCGTAGTAATGTCTCAATTTGGATTTTTAGTATTAATTATAATCAGCACCTCTTTTCTCTGTTACAAACCTGAAAAAGTTAGTGAACAAATATGGTACTTGTATATAGTAACATAAATCCAACAGTCTATATCATTCTTTATAAAACATGCCCTGAACGCACATAAAACCTTTAACTAACACATACCCACCACTCCCAGCAAAGACAAAACTTATAGACACATGCAGCCCTGTGAAAGCTTTCTACTAGTTCATTCATTATGCTAAAAATAAATTCCTTGTAGGCTATCTAGTCTGTTGTTATGCAGTTTTTATTAAACTGATGTCTAGTGTTTGAAATTAAAGGAAGTATCAGGGGGTGTTGGTAAACAACATACCCTGGCTACTACGGGGCATCCAAACCACTGAATGTTTATGCATGAAACCCTACTTTTAATTATCTTTAGACTGCTTGCATTAAAACATTTCAGATGAAGTAGCACTTTGTGACTACTGCAAACATAATGAAAGGTGTTCATTGTGCTTTAAAATTCATTTTTGAAAGCACAGAACATAAGTAAACCTTTGCAAGTGTACTTTTAGTGATATGACATTACCATTGACTTCAAATTTTATGTAAGTTTTAGATGGCACTACATGTTATTGATGCCACTGAGGTACTGAAAAAGAAAAAAAACACATGGATTGGGCATGGATTCCTACAGGATGTCACAAGTTTACTGTACTTGTAACACAGCTAGAAATTTTTAAAAAGACACGGCACCATTTATTTTTTTTTTTCATAAAATGGTAAAAATTACTTTGTAAGACAAAACCGTAAACGAACAAGAAGAAAAAAATCATGAGGGCTGTGCAATAAAAACAAATAGTGCTAGTGGTGAAACTGTAATTAAATCTTTTTAATTGGGACACTACATAAAGACATCAAAAACAAAAAATGGGGTAAGATAATAATTGTAAATGACCACCAGAACTGAACCACAGCACTAAAAAAAACTAAACATTTTTTAAAAATCCAAATATAAAAAAAGCTATAATTTTCATATTGCAGAAAACATTATTCAGTTAGTTAATTTTTTGGAAAGCACCACGCAACTGTACAGTTTCACTAAGCAGTACAAATTAACAAGGTTGCAAGAACTTCACATTTTACTTTCTTATAAAGTTTGAAGGAAACAAGATTATATTTCAACCAGACACAACATTTGCCCATAGTTAGGAAAAAAAACTATTTCATTAAAAATGTAAAGTATACTGTATATGGCCAATTAAACTTTAAAAGCAAATGACATTCAGATTTAGTGGCCATTCTATGCTCAGAGCATAATTAGTGGTTGCACAAATTTTATCGACAATGAAGTTTAAAAATGCTGGAGAAAAAATGGAAACTTAATGAAAAAAGCCTTTACTGTGTCTTATCTAATTGCAAACTATAAGGTTCATTAAATATACTAATGATCCATACACAAGTAAAATGGTCAGTGTTTTTGCTCTAGACAGTTACACATGAAAAATACAAAATACAGATGCCTTTCAATAGAGAATAATTTTTTTAACAATTTGAATTAGACAATCAGCATGAGTGACTTAATTCAGCCTCTTACATTTCCTTTTCTGGAAAAAAGAAATGACTACTGTATGTCAAATATGGTCACCGGGTCAAAAGGGTATGCTGGCACTTCTAGAGTGTTCATCCAGGATCAGTACTTGAATATAACATTTTAGGTAACTAATCTCTTGAGTCTGAGTAAAAGATAGAAACTCATTTGGACTAGGCTCTCAGGTGTGTATCAGTACTATAAATTAAGCACAAATATATGAATTGGTGCGAATGGTTGGCCAGCATGAACCAAGACCAGCCAGGGATTCATATAATTATTTTGGTAATCTTATCAAACACACTCTTATACAGTACGCCTTAATTCTGTACTTATAAATTAAACCAATAAAATGTGCAGTTAAAAAAATATTAATCTGCCATATTGCTGCTTCAGGATCAGTTGTAAAATGCCAGTCTTCCACTCTTTGGTCACCACTCTGGTGAATGATAATCTGCATGATAATCTGCTACCCAGTACTTTGAGCCCTAGGTTACAGAAGGCATACTATAATGTTCATGTATTTAAATAAAAAAATAAGTTAGAACATAAACAATGCCTTTTCAAGTGTGTTTTCCTTGAATACTTGAGTTTTCATTCTGTGTTAACACTAAATGTGAAGTTTACTGTTGACTCTAAGCTGCCACAATACAAGTATGTGTAGACAGATGGAGTGTGTCCCAAAAAGGACTGAATACATCTGAGACGTGATCAAGGGCTTGCACCCAAATATTCCAGAACAGTTACCAAATGGATCCACTTCTTTCAAGAAGCACACATTTTAGGATATAAAACCAAGAAAATTGTAAATAAAATTATAATAGGTACAATGTGGCTCAGCGGAGAATCAGTAGCCATCTCCAATGACACAGATTAATCCTTTTTTTGTTTTTTTTTTCCCACTTTTCCATCTATCCAACACTAGTCATAGTTTTCACTGTACAGAAAATGCCACTAAATACATCCGAAACTTAACTTATCTGGCGAGTTACAAACAAAAAAGTTCTAATAAATTAGTTAATACCAAGTCAAATAAATCACCTTATGAACATGTCTCATAGCACCTCACAAATTTTCTTGTTGCAAACACTGAAGTTATTTTAGCAAGGTAGCTTAAGATCATCTTAACTTGCTTATTCACTCTTGCAGTTTGCTTTTAAATATTTCAATGCAAGAGGAGAGTGGGTTTGAAGTATTAATAAAACCTTACTACATTCAATCTGACAGAAATTCCATCATTGGATCACTGATAGATGTGTAAGCATCTTTTTTTACTTGTACTGTAAATAAGAAATAATGCAATACTGTAATGTAATATTAAAAGTCTTGTATCAATTAACCCATACTATAAAACAATGAAGGAATTCTGACTGAAGTGTCAGTAACAGCATTTTGAACTAAACAGCTCCAGTTCATATGTTGGCTGTAGGATAGGCCACTTCCTGTAAACAAGAAGAAATATCTAACATTTCTCTCCAAATGTAGCAACCGATTCCATTAAACAAAATGCTCCATCAGTCCTCAAGTATAAAATTGCACAAGAACACAGGGGGCTCTGTGAGTTGGAAAAGGTTTTACCTCCACACAGCACGTCACCATAGTCAAGGAGGGATGCACTGCCTGATTTGTGGTTTTTGTAAGTAGTTCCAGTGATTTGCGGTGGCTAGGAAAAGGTCGGGTATTAAACTTTTTGCATACAAATACATATTTTGCTGTTCCATGCATGTTTAGAGAGACATCATCATTTCCAAAACAGAATAATTCAAACATGTTTTACTCTTTAGGATGTACCAACAAAAGGATTTGCAAAAACTGAGCTACAGAGCTGGAAAAAAAATGTTTACACATACACCTGTACTTGCATACCAATGTAAATATTTTGAACAGACACATAAAATGACTTTCTCAGTACTAACGAGTAATTCAGTGAGGACTGAAATAGCAACCATTGCAATTTTAGCCCTCAAGACTGCACAATTGTGAAACCCAAAATATAATACTAAAAGTGTGCCATGCTGTTCCTATAAAAATGGAGATGATCCCTTTATTTCATTCTGAATTGTAAATCTCTTCTACATCATTGGGATGGACTACAAATCTACAAGATGTCAAAATAATAAACTCTGGCAAACCATTACTATAATACTTTTAGCTTTAAACCAAAGGGTGAGTTGCATGTCTCCATCAAGCTTTAAATAACTGTCACTAAATCCATCCAGAACTACGTGACAACTGAGATCTTCCATCACAGCTTTGACAGTGCCGTGGCACAACTCTCTGAAAACCCTTAGCTTTTCATACCAACTATCTGCTTAGGTCCATCCATAAACTGTCCCTTTGCTCTTATATCAAGGATGAATGCCAAAGCCCTCTCTATTCCATTTTAAAAGGAATCCGTTTACTGTACTGGCAAAATTACTGAACATGACTGATGATTTAGCTACCCCCCGGTACAATATGGGATCCTAAAATAAGTAATTTGGGCTACTAGTTCTGTAAATGCACTAATACTGGAAGAAATGAGCTGTAATATTTTAGGTGACGGTAAACATGTATCAGGGCAATATATATATATATATATATATATATATATATATATATATATATATTCCATTTCTGCATTTACTTTTTGTCAGTTTTCATTTGCACAGTACCCTGGCTGATATACTGTTAACAGTCTGAACCAGATCCTGTGCATGTTAAAAACAGTTTAATTCCTCTTGTAATTTTGCTGGGTTTTAAAGTTTCTTGACATACTGCTGATTTTCAGACACTCTCACCATTTAAGTTTTACTGTACTTACAAGACTTTATTAGAGGAGTGTGACAACAGACTACAAAATATCAAATTTCAGATGAAGAGAATGTACAGAGGATTGGTAATGTTAAAAGTACCGCTGACCAAAAGAAGATATCGGTTCCAGAAAAGTCTACAAATAGGTACATTCCTATGTCATTCATGAAGTCTGTATTTTGAACACAAACACAACCCACTGTATACATTACAACCACCGCAGTTTGTTGTTGGGAAATTTTAGATGATGCTGCTATACTCGGCGCCCTGCAAATTTTACGCAGGTACACAGGAATGCAAAATGCCACTGTATGGCAGCAGGACGGCTAATTTTCGCAACCCCGTATTTCTTGACTACACTCTTGTCAAAGGTCTCAGATGGACAGATTTAATTAATGCAACCGCATACTGCAGCAGTCATCTCACTGATAGCGGAAATACAGACAAAAACCAATATAAAAGCCACGATCACAATCCGGGTCCCTACTGAGATCAGTGCGACATTTTATTTCTAAAAAATTTTATTAACTTTAAAAAGCAGTAGCGAGTAATAGAGAAAAGTAAATGTTTCACATATGAAACATCACCAAACCGGCTTCGATCGTGTTGCGACAAATGTAACAAACGTGCTTACTGTACACGCGCGCAGATATAAACGCAGACAGAAGTGCGCGCTCCTGCTCGTGTACTCCCACTGACACTTACACCGGTGCGCGTCCCCGCTCACACGTTAACATCTTCACAAAATGGCCACTACTCGTGGTATCTTGACACCAACAGATATGCTAGAAAGTTGAGAAATGGCAGCCTGGTAGCTTTTAACAAGACAGGTTAATATAATCGAAATTGGTCACTTTGCGCGTTCACCGAATAGATGGGCTGGGCCAATAAAAGCAGTTAACCCCTTAAGCACTGTCGCCACCCTACTTACGAACGAGCACGCGCATTAGCGATCTGTGCTCTAGCCGACACTACAGAATTAGAAACCGAAATCAGGTGAAGGAACTCTCACACCGAAAAGCAAGACGAACACCAAATACTGTAAAACATTCTAGCAAAGTGGCGTTTCCCCATAGACCGCTCTCCAGCAAGCTCCGCGTAGTTTCTATGCGCTGCCTATCTTAGTTCAACAGATTGCAGCCACTAGCGCGCGTGATGCGAGTATCACTTGGCATCCTCGGCGCCTTTTCTGTCGTTTCTCTCCGCTTCACTTCCCTCCTCTCCTCACCTCGTCCTCCCGCTCATTCCTGAAACACAGACATGCCGCTCGCTTCTTGTAGCCTTCCCCGTCATAAGTCCGTGTCTGGTTTGGCTTGAACTTCATCATATATACCCGATCCTCTGTCCGGAGTGCCCACAGGCAACACAGAAAGAAAATGCCAAGCAAGGATGTGCTCGAGCCAGAGCCCTTCGGATGAAAGGGTGGGACTAAACCGGCATGAACAGAGCGAGTAAGTCCGGCTGCCGACACTTCTCAAGTTTGTAGCCGCTAGCAATAAAGGGCCGTGGGCGCGGCGTGTGCCTCCTCCATGGAGTCTCTTCGCGAGCCTGCTCGTCTTCACCCCTCTCCGCCCGAGCTTCTAATGTTCGTTCTCTCCCGAAATACGTATATGTGCTGCGCCTCTCAGGCTAGAGCTCCTATTTAAGAAGACTCTCGTTTCGCACAACACCTCCCACTGACCCCCGCGTGCAGCGCGTAGCCACCGCCTCCTCCGCGTCGTCGTCTTGGGCTTGGGGTGTTTGCGGGCAGGCGTGCACGCGCCTGCCAGTCTGCGGAGGCCCCTTGTGACCTGACCTTACTGTAGACGGGCAGTCCTTTAGCGAAGCGGGAATTTAACAATGCAGTCAGCCGCCTGGTCGATCTGTCTGTCTGTCGGTCGTGTCAACAGACAGAGTCCCAACTATATATTTTAGTGATTGTGTGGTTTCCTTTAGAGTTTCCTTTAGGAACTTTTCATTTAGATGTCACCTTAAACAAACAACCCCTACTGTGAATAAAAAATAAATGGGTATCACAGTGTTTAACATAGTTCCAGGATAGCAATCCAGTGCTGGAGTAATATGGATGAGATTTGGTGTGTTCATGAGTACACCATGGACTGATGTTCAATCAACTAATGCTTCTTTCCTCCTTTTATGATGATATGGCGTTTATCTCACCACCAACCTTTTGAACGGGTCAAAAATGGAAGAAGCAAGCACAGAAAACCAATGAAGGAATGGATGGAATCTATTTCATACCAGAAATATTGGGTCAAATTTACCCCAAGTGACCCTGTGTGTTTGTCATCTTCCAACTGGCTATTCAATTTTCTTTTAACCCTTTACATCTGTACAGGTTTTTGGGCTGCTGCAGACCATCCTCGCAGAAATAAGGAACACACACTGAACAGTAAAACCAAGTACAATTGAGGTTTACAGATTTCTTAGAGGAATGCAAGAGAAAACACACACAAACACAGGAAAAACCTGACAACTCAACACAGTGACTGGGCCAGGATTTAAATCAAACTTTCTGGAGTTGACAGTTGACTATACTATTCATTGAGCCACCATGTTCACACATCATCATTTTTAAAAAATATAGAAATAAACAGTAAGGAGGAAATGAGGAAATTGTCACAGTTGCATTCAAAAGAGTAAATATACTCTTCTGCACAAAAGACACACATTCACTGAAATTCCTAAAAACTTAAGCATTCAATGTTGGCAGTGTGATGTAGTCCTTAAGGCTTTGGATTCCAAACTGTGAAGTTGTTGGTTCAGATTCTGCTAATAACAATGTGTATTCATGAGGAAAGCACTTTGCCTACCAATGCTCAATTTGGAAGAAACAAGAGAAATGTAACCAATTGGTATCTCAAAGGTCATAAGTCACTTTGGATAAAGGTGACATCCAAATAAGTAAATGTAAACATGGACTAATAAATGATGAAACAGATTAATAAGAGCATCAATCAACAAATACTCAATTAAGGGTAGAAGCTGGCTTCTAATTATGAATTTGGTGAACTGAAAACCAGCTACCATGAATTTTAGAACATTTGAACAATTTAGACGTGAACAGGTCATTCAGCCCAATAAAGCTCTCCAGTCCTATCCACTTAATTCTTACAAAATAACATCAAGTCTAGTTTTGAAAGTCTCTGAAATCCTAATGTCTACCACACTACTTGGTAGCTTATTCCAAGTGTCTGTTGTTCTCTGTTTGAAGAAAAACTGCTTAATGTTTGTGTGAAATTTATCCTTATCCTCTGTTCTTGCTGAACTCATTTTAAAGTAACAGTCTCGATCCATTGGACTAATTCCATTGTTAATTTTGACTAATTCAATCATGAAGGGAATTAAAATGTGGAAATTCGGGGTTATGTCAAGGTTTAAAATGGTATATCTGGAACTTAACTTCCAAAATACAGCAGACAGCATCTTCACTACAGTCAGATACAGTTTGTATCAAAAATGCATGGACACTGCATTACCATTGAGGAAAAAAGTGCAACTGAACTCATCTATAAACCAAAGCACATTTTGTTACCAAATGGAAAATGAACTTTTTAACAAGTGATTAATAAATATTATTTATTTTAAATAAAATGTTTTAAAGAAAATTCATTTTCGCACTGTTAACAAAATCAGTAACTTTCCTTACAATGTATTCACATCTCCTTTATTTATAATTTAAAATTTCACAATTTTAAATTAATATTTATTTGACTTATATTGCACATTCCTATTGTTTTCTAATACAAACAAAAGCCTTATAGAGTGATTTGCACAAATACCAAGTCAATGAAACGTTATAGTGTGTGTTTTGCACACCTCTGCCGAATAATACGTTTCAGGAAACCAGAGTGTGATGGTCAGCCCCATTCGGATGGAAGAACCTGGGGAGAGAGCACCTGTGAGGCGTTACCTCCCCTGGGATAGTGAAGGACAGCTCTTCTGGACAGCGGTGTCACCACAGGTTCCTCCAACGCAGATTGGGAGTAAGGCTTCCATGCAATGAATGCTCATCTGTAAGTTCAATGCATAGAATGTAGCAATAAGGAATAAAGGACACTTGTGTTTTGAACCTCACAATCAGAAGGGATACTCAACTGTTTGATGCATTATATTTTATATACCATAACAGAATGGATAAAAAGTCACGTAATATGACATCCATCTGAGGTAGAGATATGATATTTGCTTATTGTAGAATAATGAAAGATTATTGAATGCAGAGGTAAAGAAATTAGTATGCTGGCAAAAAGTTTAAAAACTATTTTTACTGAATTTGGAATAAATTGTAACACTGATATATAAAAAAATATTACATACACATGGGACTGGTAGATTCTTAATGTTTATAATAATAATAATAATTTTGTTTATGTAGTGCCATTTTTGTTCAAAGAAGGGAATCCAAAACCAGTAGTATGTTTATTATTATTAAAATGACACACTTCAAGGCAATATAGCATTAAATCAATACGGGTCAGGATATTTCACTATAGAATGTCATGTGATGCCTATTAGTCAGATGATTCATATGTGAAGAGAAGAATCCAGGTGTCTTTTAACACTGGTCTGCACATGCTCATTTGGTTTAAAGTTTGGGAGACTGGCAGGGCCATTTCGTACTTATGATGTTTCAAAGGAGCATACAATAGTACTCAGAACTATCATGGCATATACCTTAAAGGAATCCCATTTAGAGAAACCACTTCTCTGGGCTTTCAGCAGACCCAACACTGTCCAATACTTGGCTGCAAATAGAACTGAGGCTAATTACTGAAGATTAATTGGTGCCACAATGTAACCCTGTGTGTATTTTCTTGGCTCCAAGTGAACATATGTAATTCAGTTCACTCTAGACAAGATACATTCACACTCACTCACACTGAACTAATTTAGAGTGACTATACAGCCTAACCTGCATTATTTTAGGATATGAGAAGACAATGGAGTGCTCAAGAAATGTCCACCACAAACACCAAAAAAAGTGTACAAGCTCTACAGAAACAAAGGCAATTCTGGAATTTCAACCAAAGATTTTGTATTATTTTAAATTTACAACACTGCTGCTTAAAAGTAAACTAATGTCACTGCTATATTAAAAGTTATATTCAACAATAAAATGCTTTTAATAAAAGGTAAAATAAAACCTTTAATAGTTAAGTAATATAATTATGTGAATTATCTAAAGTTATACATTATCATTGTTTTGATGCTATTTTACACATACTGTAAGATTAAGGCACCGTCCTTTAAAAGTGAAAAATATGAATTGTATGCCTGAGCCCAATTTGGGTCTAAAGTCATACAGCATAATACATGGGTAGAATCCCTCAAGCAGAGCTTGATAAGGGGAGGAAGCAGTGACAGGACACCTAGTACTACAGTATTTCTAGTAATGATTGACAGACAGCTTCCAGGAGTTCAGTGATCCTCCTTTTGATTCCTACTGATGGTATAGAAATGAAATATTTTAATTTGGAACTAGACATGAGGCAATGTTTGTTTGTATTGTTTCAGTTTAATTGCAGAGTAATAGTATTTATTCGAGAGACAGCATAAACAAACAGTTATTTGAGTTAGCAGTTGATCTGTTCAATAAATGTCTCCACCATTGTCACTTTCTGTCTTTTTAAAGAGATGTTAGCTTGATAACATGTCACCACTTATCAGTACATACTTAAAACAATGATTTCCATTGATGGATGACCTATCTTGTATCTTATTATCTGGTATGCTTTGTGTTTGTTAGTGGCTTTGTTACTTTAACTGCCTGATTGATTATTTTGGAGTTAGTTTAAATGAAGTCTCATAAATATAAAGAAAAGCAAACTTTGTAGATAATTATTAACCTGCAATTAATTTAAAACAGATTTCAAGTTGTCCTACCAAATATTGTGGCATGCAGGAGATTCCATTATTGCTGCTTTTCAGTATAATTTACAAAAATGTTCTACTCAGTAGTATACTGCAGTGATCCACCAAGTGACAAGTTATTACTATTATTATCATTATTTGGCAAATACAGAGATTTGGAAAATCATAATTTAGTGCACAAAGCAAAGCTAAAAAGATTAAGTGAGAATAAACAGTATTTGGTAAAGCGTGAAAAGCGAAACACTACTGTTAAAACCAAAACTAAAGGTTCATTAGTTTCTAAACCAATTCAGGGTTCACAAGAGCCAAGGTTTATAAAAGCAGAATTGGACAAAAGACAGGAAGATGCCCTGAAGGGACACCAGTACATTGCTGGACATACGCATACCCACTTGCATCAGTCACCATTTAAACTAACACTAATGCATTTGAATTGTGGGAGGAAATACCCAGGAAAAAAATATCCATGAATAGAATGGACCAGGATACAAATTTAGGTCTGTAATACTTGAGGACATCATAAAACAAAGAAGATGACATTAAGGATGGCCATATAGAATATAATGTTTTAATTTTTTTGGAAGCAGTAGATCAAACTGAAGTAAATGGGAATAAAATCCTTTAAGAAAGGTTAGCTCATTATTACTCTTGAAAATGGCACTTTTGATACTCCAGTTCATTCTTTATCAATGACTTGCAAAACAGTGTAATGTAATTGACCACCGTACCTCAATACTCTCTAAAGCTGATGTCACATTATGTGACTTCTAGTAGTTGGGTTTGTCAGACTTGCTATGTACAGGTACAATAAGTTCAGCTGCAGTCTCAGACCTCTTTTTCTTTTTTCCATTCTGTCATTGTACGTAATACATGAGACATCAAATACGCAAGCTTCTCTTCTGTTAGTGAGGTCTAAAACACCTGCATTCCTTATTGCTTGTTGTTGCATTATATGCAATGTACTTCTGGATGAGCATTCATTGGTTGTCAGCTGTCATGCACACAGATCCTGATTCTATGACAAAAGACAGAATCAAACTTGTTTGATTTTGTTGGACCAAGTCTCTGGACATGTTACATTACGCAACTGACCTTCACGGGATCGTGTCACTTTTTGCCTTCGACTTGATATAATTATGTAAGCGTTCACAATAGTTCTTGTAAATCAAATGCAAGAATTTTCTTAAATTATTTAATCAAACCTCCCATTCTTTCATTATTGAACCTACCCAATCCTAGCAGTATTGGGTACAAGACAGGAACTAAGCATTAGTTAAAAATTTTTGTTATATTTTTTACTGTTGACAAAGTGAAATGTAGCTAATAGTGAAATATGGATATAGGGTATTTTGTGGAAGTGATGAACCAAGCAATATACAAGGAAATTATTTATTTTTCAACCTGCTTCTTATTTATTAGCTAGCAAGCTATTAGTTAATGATATCAGAAGATAATAGACAGATAAGAAACAGTTCTTTTTAACCATTAACAGTTAAAATGATTTTTAAACCTTCTATTAACAGGGTGTCTTGGTGGTGTAGTAGTTAGTGTGTCGCCTCGTGGCTCCAACTTTCGAATCCTGCACTCAGGTATTTTCTGTGTGGAGTCTAAATGCTTTCCCTTTATCTGAATGGATTTTCCTTTGGGTAATTGAGTTTTTCTCCATAATTCCCAAAGATACAGTATGCCAGTTATGTAAAAGGTGATTCCAGTTTGGCACTATGAATAAAGATGTGCACAGGGATTCTTTGATGGATTGGCACCTTGTTCAGGGTTGGATCCTGCCTTGCACCCATTTCTGCCTGAATAGACACTTGCTCCTATAACCCCGAATTGGATTAAACAGGTATGAGAATGTTGTATTATGTACTGTATTGTCAACATTTCGTGCATTGTTAATAACACTGTAAATCACTGAGATTTTCTAGCACATTTTAGGTCTCTTCAATATTTAAGATTTGGGTGAGAAAATCAAACTATTAAAAATTCAAGCAAACATAAAAATAGTTTGAGGTGCCAGACCAATGAGCTCAAATGTCAAAAGGGGTAAATGTCCTATTTAAACTACCGTCCAAGATATTTTGAAAATGAAATGCTGGCCCAGAGCTATTGGACTAAGTCAGGTATGGCCCACAATGCAAAGATATCTCCCAGATACGAAAAAGTAATATGGGAACAGTGCAAAAACTAGCTTATGAACGTGACAACTTCCAGGTCAATACCATAGTTCTTTTAATCTGAATACCTTATTGGACACTCAGTACTCTGCTGCATCAAATACCAAATAGAACAATGCAAAAACTGCAGTCTGGTGTCCCCCAACCTGCACCATGAGGTTTCCAGAGGAAAACAGAATCAACATAGAGCCAGCTTTTTAAAAATCTAAATGTACTACTCTGTGAAATAAATTTGAATAGCAGCTGTGACACTCTACTACCTTAAAATGTATTAAAGTGTTCCATCTATCTATACATTTGTTTCTGCATCCATATTTTCCAACCTCTGCCACAATTTCAGTTTTGATGATTTCAGCTGAATTTTGTACCCAGTGCATGCACAATGATTTACTGCTTTATGCATGTAACTTCAATGTTTGATAAATCACTTACCTTTACATTGAAAACTTTGTAAAGGGTTTGTTGTA
Organism: Polypterus senegalus; assembly: GCF_016835505.1. Lineage (NCBI taxonomy): Eukaryota > Metazoa > Chordata > Cladistia > Polypteriformes > Polypteridae > Polypterus > Polypterus senegalus. Next base: position 104,964,236 of record NC_053161.1, read on the forward strand.
CAATAGGATACCAAAAACAGTTGTCCTGCATTTGTCTAATCATAAAAACATAAGATAGTTGACAATGGGAGACTATTTAGTCCATAAGTCTTGTTTTGTTAGTCGAGTTGTCCCAACATATCTTCCAGAAACCTTTGAAAAGTTATCAAGGTTTCCTCTTCAGCTATGTGGTTTGGTAGTTTTTTTTAGATTAACATGACTTTTTGCGTGAAGAAATGATTCCTGACTTCCATCTTACATGTACTTCCCCATAATTTTCACCCATGTCGTATTCAACATTTAAATAAATGTATTTTGCTGGATCAATGTTAACAATGTCTTTGAAGATGCTGCGGACTTAGATTAGGTTAATAGATAGTTGTCTTCAGAAAATTATTGAATAAATGAATGGATGAATGAAAGGTATTGTTGTATATTTACAAGTTGATGTCCTAATTTGTGACACAGTATTGGACTAGAATCTGTAACATCTGTTCATTTTTATCCTTCTTAGTCCAATAAATTACAACATGGTGCATGGACCATTACTAGATGAGGCACCTGTCTGTAGAAGAAAATATTAACCCAGCACACCCATTTTTGAGAAGTGAGAAGGAATGTAGTCTATTGTAATATCTGGTTAGTCGATGATTAACTATAGTAGAAAAAACAAAGGTTTTATTTATATAGATAGGAAAGGTGATCTGTCTTTTGAGTGACTGGGAGGAGACTTTCAAACAAGAAGGAGCACTGGATTCAAGAAGAATGGAGGCCAGAAACACAGTATCAACAAGTAAGAACTAAAATTATAAGTGGATTACCAGGTCAAAGTTTTAGGAAGAAAAAGGTGATCATTAGGCAGGGAAACTTAACATGTTTTGAATATGTGTTCCATAATGCATATTACAGAGCAGAAAATAGTGAATTGCTTGTTTAGCAAAGCAGAATTACTCTAAAGTTTTAAAGTTCTCCAGCATCTTAGAATCTTGTGAGGCTTCATTGCCCTGGTCACAATCCCTGGAGAAAACTCCTTACAGGCCGTACTCAGGCAGAGAGCTGAATGACTCACAGTTCCAATGTATTGGTTTTGAATCTCAGTCTACTTTCTCTTTGAAGTTGCACTTTCACCCACTGTCTGTGTGTTTTTTTTTCACATATTGACCACTACTTCCCCAGAGGTAGGGTAAATCAGCTGGGTAGAGCCCAGTGGTAGGACAACCACTACAGCCCACAGAGTATCAGAACTCCAGACAAAGCTCAGTCAGGTACAGATCCACCAAAGGTCATGAGCCCAGAACCCACCCAGCCACATCCATCAATAGAAAGGAGAATGGATGGAAAAAAGCCTCAGATCCTTTGGCCAAAATCCTGCCAGAAAAATGAATGGGCAATCATCAACGTAGATCTTGTCCAATTTCTAGAAGGTTAGAAAGGAGATGTCAAAGGAAAACTGGAGAGGATTGGAGAGATTATTTACACCTATGGGGTGGAGATACAGGGTGAAAAACAAGAGCCCAAGGGCACAGGAGGAACCATCAGCCCAGCTGAACTCTAAGAGACCGCAAGAGACTGAAAGACTTATGAAAGAAAGAAGGAGCCTGAAAAAACAGTGGAAGAATGCCACATAAGTGGAAAGAAAAGGTATTGAGGCAGTACAGGGTGACATCAAGCAGTGTCTTGAAGTGCTGTGAAGAGCATAGAGCTTGAGGAAGCAACATAAGAAGAAAGAGCAAACCGCAACTGCCTTCTACAGAGATCCATACAAATTCCTGAAATGCTTCTTTGTCAAGGAGAAAACAGGGGCCCCTAAAGTACCTGCACAGGAACTTGAGGAGCATTTATTCTGGAAGATTTATTCTGACAGTCAGAGACATGTGCCAGTCATCATTCCAGATAGATTGCCACCAAACCAACCACTAGAGCACCAGATGTACACAAGCCCCCATACATAGAGCAAATTTAGGAGCACTGTAAAGTGAGCTAGATCTGCATCTGCCCCTGGGACCAACTGTGTTTCATGTAGGTTTTATAAGAATACTCCTGGTGTCCTGAAGTACCTATGGAAGCTAATGAAGGTGGCATATAAAAAACAAATCATACCAATGGCATGGCAAAGGGCAGGAGAAGAACTCCTCAACCATCAGACAGTTCTGCCAGATCAGTTTCCTGAATGTGGTAGGAAAGATCTTCTTTAGTGTTGTGGCATGAAAGACTCTCAGTGTCCTTGCAGGACAACAACTTTGTCAACACCTTAGTGCAGAAGGCAGGTATAGTTCACTTTTCAGTATGTTTGGAGAATGCTAACATCATTTTGCACCAGGTGCAGGCAGCCAAAAAGGAAAAGAAAGATCTGCATGTTGTTTTTATAGATCTTACCAAAGCCTTGGGGTTAGATCCACATGAGATTGTGTGGGCAGCATTCAACTTCTTCCATTTCCCAGAAGGTATAACATAACGAAAATGGTCAAGGCCTACTTCTAGGACATCCAGTTCTACATTACAACACAGGACAGTACCGCTGCCTGGCAGCAGGTTTAGACTGGCATAATGACGGGTTGGACCACCTCTCCCCTGGCCTTCACCATGGTGACGCCGCTCATCATTCAAGGATCACGGTGGGTGGTTGGAGGGGAACGGTCTTCTTCCAATCAGGGAGTACATGGATGACATGACGACTATTACAATAACAAATGCATGCACCAAACGCCTGCTGTATAAACTTGAAATGACTATGAAAACATCAAATGGACACAAATGGAGATAAAACCCAGCAAATCCCACAGCATCTTAATTGTCATAGGCTGCCTCACCAATGAGAGGTTCTGCATAAACAATAAGACAATACTGATGACCCTGGAGAAGCCCATCAAAAGCCATGGATGTTGGCACACTGTAGACTTGAAAGACAAGTGGAACAACTCAGGCAGGGCATGATTACAATAGCAACAATATTTATTTATATAGCACATTTTCATACAAATGATGTAGCTCAAAGTGCTTTACAGGATAAAGAAAGAGAAAAAAGACAAAATATAAAAAATAAAATTAGACAATACTAATTAACATGGAATAAAAGTAAGGTCTGATGGCCAGGGAGGACAGAAAAACAAAAAAAAAAAAAACTCCAGATGGCTGGAGAAAAAAAAATCAAATCTGCAGAGGTTTCGAGGCCACAAGACCACCCAGCTCCCTCTAAGCATTCTACTGTCCAGAATGGAGAACATTCTAGGTATCTCTGGTACTGCCCTCCAGTGGTTCAAGTCTTGGCAACAGCAGGTCCAGCACAGTGCCAGTCACACAAGGAGTTCCTCAGGGCTCTGTCCTCGGCCCTCTTCTCGTCAGTATTTATATGCTTCCCCTTGGCCATATTATTCGTAGCTTTGGACTGGGTTATCATTTATATGCAGACGATACTCTATTTCAATGTTAAAAGTGGAATTTCATCAGAGCTTTCTCAGCTCACAACTTACCTCAGTGAAATTAAAACCTGGATGTAGCAGAACTCTTTAAATTTAAATTTCAACAAAACTGAACTCCTGTAAATTGGGACTAAAGTGCAACTTAATAAAATGAGCTCCTTCCCAGTCCATCTTGGCGGTGATCTCATCAGACCTGCCTCAACTGCAAAGAATCTTGGTGTCATTTTTGATTCCTCCCTTCTTATTTCGCCCACATAAATCACATTAAGAAACTTTCTTACTTTCACCTCTGTAACATATCACGTGTGCACTCCTTCCCCTCCTTCTCTAACGCTGAGAAACTTGTCCATACTTTTATCACATCCCACATTGATTATTGTAATTCTCTACTGATAGGTACCCCTTCTAATCTTATATCACAACTCCAGCTTATTCAAAACTCGGCTGCAAGAGTCCTTACATGGACCAGCAGCAGCGAGCACATAACACCTATCCTGCTCCGCCTTCACTGGCCCCCGTGTCTTACAGACTTGAATATAAAATTCTACTAATAACCTACAAAGCCTTAAACGACCTTGCGCCAAACTACATCATTGACCTTCTCCATCACTATGTGCCTGTCTGCCCAATAAGGTCCTCTGATTCTGGCAATCTTGTTGTGCCCCACACTAATCTTCACTCCATGGGTGACAGGGCCTTCAGCTGTATAGCACCCAGACTCTGGAATGACCTACTGAAATTAATTAGATCAGCCGACTCCATGAATTCTTTTAAAAAACAACTCAAAACTCATCAGTTCCGGAAGGCTTTTAGCTCTACCTGACTTTATTACCCTTCTCTAAGTTTACCTCTCTGTCAAGATGCTCATGTAGCCTGTGTGTGTGTGCTAGACCATCAATTATGTTTTCTGTTAGGCTTTTTCTCTGAATTTACTATCTTAATCTTCTTTATTTATTTATCTGGTTTAGTACAATGCTATGTACTGTATACCCTGCCGTTCTTTCTTAAACTCTGTGAAGTGCCTTGAGCATGGGAAAGGCGCTATATAAATAAAATGTATTAGAATTATTGTTATTCAGGAAAATGCACGTGGCATCAAAACGAAGTACTGAGGTGCTTGGCTACAACACTAGAGGACAAGGCAGTGTTAACCAATGCCATCCCCTTAAATGTCCAGATTACTTTCCCACAAATTACATCCTTAATCCTTAATCCAGGAATGGCCACTGAATACAGCCAGGGATTGGGAAATGCGTGTCACCTAAATCAGTGACTCACCTTCCCATCTGAAATCACATTCATCAGTCAGTTCCCAGATTTGGTCCTGTGGTCTAACTTCTGCCATTGTATCTTCATTGTTGAGCTGACAGTCCCTGGGAGGATGACATTGATGAGGAAAGAAAAAAAACTATGGTATACTAATCTCGCAGCTGAGGCAGAGAAGCGAGGCTGGAAGGTGAAGGTGCATCCAGTGGAAGTGGGCTGCAGGGGCTGTGTAGACAGTTCCACTACAAGGCTGCTGAAGGAAGTGGTGTTCAGAGGGCAGGCCCAGTTGAAGGCAATTAAGGTACTTGCCACTGTTGCTGAAAGAAGCAGTCACTGGTTGTGACTGAAGGCAAAGGGCTGGCAAATGGCTTCTTAGTAACCATGCAACATACACCAAGGTCTGATCAACCTGTGGTGGGCCTGCCTTGGCTGAAGTTGTCTTGTAGTAAAAGGCCAAAACACCCTTTGAGGCCGGGGTACACAACTAATTATGTGTTGTACAGGTGGAAACAACGCCAAGTGTTCATCATCAATGTCATCCCAGCAAAGCAGACATCTCCAGCCCCACTAAAGCGTAGTGTTGTGCTGAATCATTAGGAATTATAACACCTAGTCCTATTAAACAATCTGGGTGTCTTCCTACATTCCAAAGACATATGTGTTAACTGGGGACTCAAAATTGGCCCTGTGTGACTTAAGTGTACTCTGGTGTCAAATTCAGGGAATTTCCTTTCTTGATTCAAGACTCTATCCCTCTGTGACTATTTCCTATAATATGTGGGTATAGTGAATGAATTTGTTTTACTAAATTGGGTATGGGAAGTAAATAAAGCATAGAGACATGTGCCAAATGTCAGTAAAGAAATTGTGCAGAAAATGTTTACCAGATAACTGTATGCAGTGTAGGAACACAGACCTTCATTGGTAAGGAACCTCTAGCCATCAACACTCTAGGGTGTGACCAGTCTCTGCTAGGGGGAATTAACAGTGTGCTATTTGTGTCAGTTTTCCGTCAGTGCCATGTTATGGTGGATGATCCAGAGATATAAGAATTGGCCCAAACATTCACAGTTCAAAGGCGACATGTGTTATTATTTAACCCCATGCCTTGGCTGTTCTGATTCTGAACACAAAGCACTCTGTGAGGAGCCCACTTTATGATTAGATTACTCATTCTGTTTGTGAAACATTGTGCTGGACAGACTGCAAAATCCTTGAAGCAGAAGTGTTCATATTCTGAAAATAACTGGATATTAGCTTTCCTAACTCTGGATAACCAGTGGGCAACAGCAAGCTCTCAGGAACAAGATGGATCAAGATTTAATTTGATGCCCATTTTTAAGGACTGTGTGGAATGGCTTGATTACATTAATCAATCAATTAGCCCATCAATGTATTTATCAATCAATCAATTGATCAATCAGCAAATTGATATGTCAACTATCAAAGCAGAACCCAAACTTTGGTTGGGTGCCACCTCTATTGTAGGGTTCCAAAATGCATAAGCCCACACTTAAACTCAAACAGTTGCCAGTTAACCTCACCTGCATGTCTTTATTTTACAGTTAGGTCCATAAATATTTGGACAGAGACAACTTTTTTCTAATTTTGGTTCTGTACATTACCACAATGAATTTTAAATGAAACAACTCAGATGCAATTGAAGTGCAGACTTTCAGGTTTAATTCAGTGGGGTGAACAAAACAATTGCATAAAAATGTGAGGCAACTAAAGCATTTTTTTAACACAATCCCTTCATTTCAGGGGCTCAAAAGTAATTGGACAATTGACTCAAAGGCTATTTCATGGGCAGGTGTGGGCAAGTCCGTTGTTATGTCATTATCAATTAAGCAGATAAAAGGCCTGGAGTTGATTTGAGGTGTGGTGCTTGCATGTGGAAGATTTTGCTGTGAACAGACAACATGCGGTCAAAGGAGCTCTCCATGCAGGTGAAAGAAGCCATCCTTAAGCTGCAAAAACAGAAAAACCCATCCGAGAAATTGCTACAATATTACGAGTGGCAAAATCTACAGTTTGGTACATCCTGAGAAAGAAAGCAAGCACTGGTGAACTCAGCAACGCAAAAAGACCTGGACATCCACAGAAGACAACAGTGGTGGATGATCGCAGAATCATTTCCATGGTGAAGAGAAACCCCTTCACAACAGCCAACCAAGTGAACAACACTCTCCAGGGGGTAGGCGTATCAATATCCAAGTCTACCATAAAGAGAAGACTGCATGAAAGTAAATACAGAGGGTGCACTGCAAGGTGCAAGCCACTCATAAGCCTCAAGAATAGAAAGGCTAGATTGGACTTTGCTAAAGAACATCTAAAAAGCCAGAACAGTTCTGGAAAAACATTCTTTGGACAGATGAAACCAAGATCAACCTCTACCAGAATGATGGCAAGAAAAAAGTATGGAGAAGGTGTGGAACAGCTCATTATCCAAAGCATACCACATCATCTGTAAAACACGGTGGAGGCAGTGTGATGGCTTGGGCGTGCATGGCTGCCAGTGGCACTGGGACACTAGTGTTTATTGATGATGTGACACAGGACAGAAGCAGCTGAATGAATTCTGAGGTGTTCAGAGACATACTGTCTGCTCAAATCCAGCTAAATGCAGTCAAATTGATTGGGCGGCATTTCATGATACAGATGGACAATGACCCAAAACATACAGCCAAAGCAACCCAGGAGTTTATTAAAGCAAAGAAGTGGAAAATTCCTGAATGGCCAAGTCAGTCACCTGATCTTAACCCAACTGAGCAGGCATTTCACTTGTTGAAGACTAAACCTCGGACAGAAAGGCCCACAAACAAACAGCAACTGAAAGCCACTGCAGTAAAGGCCTGGCAGAGCATTAAAAAGGAGGAAACCCAGCATCTGGTGATGTCCATGAGTTCAAGACTTCAGGCTGTCATTGCCAGCAAAGGGTTTTCAACCAAGTATTAGAAATGAACATTTTATTTCCAGTTATTTAATTTGTCCAATTACTTTTGAGCCCCTGAAATAAAGGGATTGTGTTAAAAAAGTGCTTTAGTTACCTCACATTTTTATGCAATTTTTTTGTTCAACCCACTGAATTAAAGCTGAAAGTCTGCACTTCAAATGCATCTGAGTTGTTTCATTTAAAATTCATTGTGATAATGTACAGAACCAAAATTTGAAAAAAGTTGTCTCTGTCCAAATATTTATGGACCTAACTGTATGTACCGCCATCAGCAATATGCACAATCTCATGACACTTTAAAGAAAGATTACAAAACATGCAGTATAATAACCAATCCTTCCATTTACTAAGCTCACCTAATCTCATTTTAGGAAGCAAAATGCAGGGACCAACTCTAGATGGGACACACATGGGCAAAAAAGAAAAAAAAAGCAGCCCAGCAGGTGCCTTATAGATTTAAAACATCAAGAAACAAATGGATCTAGAGTACAAAACAAGAGAGCAGGGTTCAAAGTAACAGAACAGGATAAATGTGGTGTAAAACTTCCAAGGATAGCAGACCAACTTAGCATCACATTGCTCATGGCCATAGCAGTACAATCTCATTGAACAGCAGGAACATAACATAACATAAATATGTTATAAATTCTCAGATTTATTTAATCCATTTCAGACTCAAGGGGTGAGGAGTTTATGGTGGAGGCTGGAGTCTGTCCTGTCAAATTTGGGTGCAAGATGGTAAACAAACCTGGAAAGTGTGCCAGGCCTCACACACAGAGGGACCAATATAGAGTCACCCATTAACCTTGCCCACAACAACCACAACAACAGCAACAAAAGGTGTAGCCTATGCAGACATAAGAGTAATGTATAAACTCTACACACATAGTAACCAAGTGTGGGATTCCAAATCAGGATGCTGAAAGGACCATAAATATAACTGATAAATGTAAAATAAGCCACAGTCTGGGGTTTCAGCCAGGGCACCCACAAGGGACAAGGCTCTCCCACTGCCTGCCAGGATGATTCACAAGAAAGTAGCATACTGCTAAGTGTGTTAATATGAGACTGGAAAATATAAAATCCACATTTTGACAGTCATGGATGCAGGAAACAACCCCAGAAAAACATTTATTTCAATCCTGGCTGCATGACTCTTAAATGTAAAGAATCCCTGCTGGGTATAGGCACCATCTGAGGGGGGCATAGTGGCAACTGCCATCCTCTAATAAAACAACGATAGATGAGTCATGATGGTAAAAATGAGTCAAAACGTCCGTACTGGCTGAATGTGGGTCTATATTTTGCTAGTGGCTCTAAAGGCTGTAATTAGATGGAAGTATCTCAATTATAATTTTTGACTCATATTCAACTTGTGATTATTCAATTCATCAGACACATGTACCCCAATAGATAGCCATGAATACCAATACACTAACAGTAACTGTTTACAGTGCAGGACATCTGTGAATTTAACATCTCAAATTCAAATTGAGCAAGTTGTCAAAGATGTGTTGAGTGGAATTGTCATTGCCAGATCTGTACATAGAAACCTGTGAACACAAGAGAAAGAATCAGGACTGGTGGGAACAACATGTAGAAGAGCTTAATGGAAAATAGTGGTTTGACATTTTCAGAAGGTCGGGTGGCATTCGGTTACTTACAATATGTCAATATCTGTCTGCAGGAATCTCTTGGAGGCACAACATTTCAGGAAACAAACAGCAATTGTACTGTATGGCAGTTTTTCTCTTTTTTTCTGCATTTCACGTTTCTCTAAAAAGATTTAATTTGTGTCACATGTGTGAAAAGTTTCTGTGTTGAACATTTAATTTTATTTTTCCACATCTTTGTCTCCTATGCTATGCCGGTTTGAGGATTGTTATTATTATCATTATTATTATTATGGGGATGCTTATACAATTGTAGGATTATTTTCTATTTTGTAGCCCCCCTCCCCCCCCTCCCCCAAATTATGAGAAGTTGGCACCTGCCTCAATTATTATTTTAAAAGATGCCAGCTTGTGGAATTGACACAGTTCAGCTGAAAACAACAGCTTGGTAAATAAAATCATGCAGCCAGTGTGGCTCTCTGCAAGCTAAGCTGAGAAATTAGGGCTATTAAACCTTCTTTTAATTTAAATTCCAATATCTGACCTAGGAGTAGTATCACCTAGCATCTCAGTGATTTCATACAAAGAAGCTCTCCATTTTTATTAGCTTTATCCATTAAAGTACACATATTTAACTCATAGCTCCTTTATTACTTTCCAAGAGACAATTTCCAAGTTTTTTTTCAATACATTTTAAAATGAGAATGTTATTGATTGCATAATTACTTTTGTGAAGTTCCAGTTACAGTTTTCAACAGACTATCTGCAATATTACACATCCTACTTCATAATTTGCAGCCTGATTATGCTGGAATTTGTAATCTTATCCAGAGAGACCCATTAAAACTGTATGAAAACTTTAGAAAGGAAAAACAACAATAATTTATTTTTATTTGTCAGGAGCCAACCATGGACTCATGTCACCCTCACTTATTTACACTGATCGACTAACCTTACATGCATGTTTTTGAGGTGTGGGAAGAAACCAGAATAAAAATGCTTGGAAATGGTGAGAAAGAGTGGAAATTATGGAAAATTGAGCTATGAAGCAGCAGCAGTAGCTGTATGTTTGGTAGCAATAAGGAATAAATTAGTCAAAAGTATGCAAATTACACTTTTATTTCTTATGCAGCTCAGTCTTTGGGGAATTAATGTAGCATTAACTGTAATTTCCGACAGTCAATAAAAGCATCTCATTTGCTGTTTGAGAGGTATTGTTTTAGGCCACTTGTGTCTGCTGTAGTGTTTATGGAAACTCTAAAGGTTGCAAACAGCTTTATAGCTTCCATGTAATAGATGTTCTTGAACCCTTAAAACAATGGATATTGGTATTATATAGAAATAAATAAATATTTGGTTAATGTTTAGCTCAATGATTATACAGTATGCTATAAAAAGAGACACAACGTGAAAGGGTCAGGGCCCCATATAATTAAAGGTTTGCACAAAATAAAAAAAAAACATGCAATTAGTTGCAGAAATATCTTTTCAGACTCAAGTTTAACACATAAGTAACTTCAAGGTGGCCCAAATTGCTGGTCATATGACAACCTGGAAGGAAGGGGCAGGTTCAGGAGGGCAAACAACAGAAGTAACGTCAGAGGTGGAATGGTCATCAGTCTTCTGTTCTGCAGAGGGAAGAATAGAGAAGGCATTAGCAAACAGTGCCAACCCCAGGTTGGGTGGGTAACTACCATCACCAGAGACTTTAAGCTGTCTCCCAAACACACGTGCGTGACAATGTATACAGTAAACAAATATAGGGTTCTAGGGTTCTTTCATTATAATTTTAGGGTCAGCATGCAATGGCAACCACCATTTGTCCATAAGTGTAGTAACAACATCACTGTCACTCAAGAAGCAGCAATCTAAGCTTTCATCATCATTGAAGCATCTACCAAACATGCCTCAGCTATTGGCTCCAAAAGTTGGGGGATGACTCTACAATCAGTAAAGAAGTTGTTGTCTGGCGTTTCACCCAGAATGTCACACGAGGTAGTCATACCAGGCAGAAACCAGAAAGTGTTTTTAGTTTCCTTTAAATTTGAAATTCCAGTCCTGATTTGCAAAAATCCCATAATACTGCAGACAACTGTCATCCATCTGGATTGAAAGGTGGCTTTGAGATTAAAAGTGTAGACATTTTCCTGTGCTTCATGTCTCATTGCACACAAAATGTTTCTGATCATCAAACACATTTAACCATTAGTCAAATATAAGTAAACACAAAATGCAGTTTTTAAATGATGGTTTTTATTATTTAGGGAGAAAAAAAAATCCAAACCTACATGGCCCTGTGTGAAAAGTAATTGCCCCTTGTTAAAAATAACCTAACTGTGGTGTATCACACCTGAGTTCAATTTCCGTAGCCACCCCAGGCCTGATTACTGCCACACCTGTTTCAATCAAGAAATCACTTAAATAGGAGCTGCCTGACACAGAGAAGTAGACCAAAAGCACCTCAAAAGCTAGACATCATGCCAAGATCCAAAGAAATTCAGGAACAAATGAGAGTAGAAGTAATTGAGATCTATCAGTCTGGTAAAGGTTATAAAGCCATTTCTAAAGCTTTGGGACTCCAGCAAACCACAGTGAGAGCCATTATCCACAAATGGCAAAAACATGGAACAGTGGTGAACCTTCCCAGGAGTGGCCGGCCGACCAAAATTACCCCAAGAGCGCAGAGACGACTCATTCTAGAGGTCACAAAAGACCCCAGGACAACGTCTAAAGAACTGCAGGCCTCACTTGCCTCAATTAAGGTCAGTGTTCACGACTCCACCATAAGAAAGAGACTGGGCAAAAACGGCCTGCATGGCAGATTTCCAAGACGCAAACCACTGTTAAGCAAAAAGAACATTAGGGCTCGTCTCAATTTTGCTAAGAAACATCTCAATGATTGCCAAGACTTTTGGGAAAATACCTTGTGGACTGATGAGACAAAAGTTGAACTTTTGGAAGGCAAATGTCCCGTTACATCTGCGTAAAAGGAACACAGCATTTCAGAAAAGAACATCATACCAACAGTAAAATATGGTGGTGGTAGTGTGATGGTCTGGGGTTGTTTTGCTGCTTCAGGACCTGGAAGGCTTGCTGTGATAGATGGAACCATGAATTCTACTGTCTACCAAAAAATCCTGAAGGAGAATGTCCGGCCATCTGTTCGTCAACTCAAGCTGAAGCGATCTTGGGGGCTGCAACAGGACAATGACCCAAAACACACCAGCAAATCCACCTCTGAATGGCTGAAGAAAAACAAAATGAAGACTTTGGAGTGGCCTAGTCAAAGTCCTGACCTGAATCCAATTGAGATGCTATGGTATGACCTTAAAAAGGTGGTTCATTCTAGAAAACCTCAGATAAAGCTGAATTACAACAATTCTGCAAAGATGAGTGGGCCAAAATTCCTCCAGAGTGCTGTAAAAGACTCATTGCAAGTTATCGCAAACGCTTGATTGCAGTTATTGCTGCTAAGGGTGGCCCAACCAGTTATTAGGTTCAGGGGGAAATTACTTTTTCACACAGGGCCATGTAGGTTTGGATTTTTTTTTCTCCCTAAATAATTAAAACCATCATTTAAAAACTGCATTTTGTGTTTACTTGTGTTATATTTGACTAATGGTTAAATGTGTTTGATGATCAGAAACATCTTGTGTGACAAACATGCAAAAGAATAAGAAATCAGGAAGGGGGCAAATAGTTTTTCACACCACACTATGCATCCTTATTTATTATGTTATGTAATAAGTAAGTAAAGTGATAATTGCATTTTGCCTGTGAAATTGTTGCAGCCTTTTCATCCAGCACTCAGAGTTCTTCAAAAAATAAACTGAATTAAATTGGATCTTATAACAGAAAAACAATTGGGGACAATAGATAATTGATTAATGGTCTCCCAAAACTGATAGGTGGCTACAGGGAGGTCCTTTAGGCAATATATGACTTATTGTCTTGTTTTGTTCTGCTTCTTTAAAGGTATCTGCTTGGTTGATTTAAACAGACCATTTAAACTCTTGATTATTGCTTTTATTTTGATTTGTGGTGTTTGGAAAGTAACTCTTTCTTCCATCTAGCTGCAACTCAGTTCAGATCAAAGAATCAAAAGCTGAGTCTTGGTTCTCTGCACATTTCCAATTATGTATGACAGAAACATATATTGGTATGCTGGTGCGCAATTAAGCAATTTTCATTTAGGCCAAAGTGGCTGTAAAGTAGTCATTGAGCCAACCCGAAATTGTAGTTTCACAGAATGTGGAAATAATTAAAACTCCTGTGACTGAGTGGGTTGTAAATGACACATTACAACAATGTGGTTTTGTTGGCACTTTATCTTCATACCTTTCCCTCTGTTGTAATTTTCTTGATTATATTGGTTTTACCAAAGTATGGGAAAGTATCCTTTGCTTCATTTCATGGGTTTTATTTCAGATGTTTGGTCTTGTTGTTCAAAAATTTGCAAATACATTATTAAGGTGCACCTAATTAAATCTCATTTCATACATTACTCTTAGATAGTTTCATTCATACCAACATGTGGACCCTCCATCCATCCATTTTCTAACCTGCTGAATCCGAACACAGGGTCACGGGGTTCTGCTGGAGCCAATCCCAGCCAACACAGGGCACAAGGCAGGAACCCATCCTGGGCAGGGTGCATGTGGACCCTGCAGATATTAAAAATATTTTAAATAAATAAGAGAAAAATGTTAACATGTTAGCTCTAAAAAACAGCTGAATAAAATAGTCCTTAGATAAAGATTGGCAGTGGCATTAGAACATAATTCTGATTCAGAGTGCTGCACATAAGTTCCTTTAATAATCTTCTGTCCAAAGTGGATGTTATTATAACATACTATATGTTAAGGGGGACATGCCTGTTCAAGTTATGAATACACCCATAATGCCCCACTTCCCATATCAATGGAGATAATAGTACACCCACTTTTTAAAGTACAAGCAAAATCCTCAAAAGAGCAAAAATAAGCAAAAAAGAGTTGCTCTAAAAACAATCCAAAGAAAACAAGTCCAATTCCATAATCTAGGGGAAGAGGGGCAGAAGCCAAATATCAAAAATCAAGAAAACCAGAAAACACCCAAAAAATAACAGTATTTATAAACTTCTTGACAAACACAAGTGCAATGATCTCAGCTTAACTTACTCAGCTGTGGCCTTAAATAGCCAGAGTCAGAGATCAGAAGGAGTTTTGTCAGAGTGGCCCTGCCTCCTGAGGCTCCATCCACAAAACACAAAGAATGGAAGCACAGCTAAAGGAACAATATGCAATTATGAATATAAAAAAACCCATAAAAATATAAATAATAAAATTGAACAAATAGCAATAAGACAAAAACAACATAAATACAGACCCTAATATAAGAGTAGCAATTTGGAATTGTTGCTACCAACAACATGGTGACCGATCCAGAAAAATAACCAAAATGAAGATACCCAAAAGAAAGGACATGGCAGTTCAGATCTCTCTATCAAATTAAAAAAGTTTTCCATCATGTCCACGTAATTCAGCCTTTCACCACTCCCCTCCACACTGCTCGCTCCTACTGTGCACATCCTCTCTCCATACGACCCCTTGACACTCTCAGTGATAACTTGCCCTTCAATGCAGTTGGTTATAATGGCAAGGCAGAGAAGCAAATTATCTATTCAAGAATGTTAAATTTTACATTGTGATACAAAAAGAGTGGCAAGAGCTGATAATGAACATTGAAAAATGGAAATCAACCAAAAAGAGGTGCATATAATAAAAATCAAGAACAAAGAGAGTCATACAATAAACAAAAAAGACAAAAATATCCTACACAATATGCGAAGATGAATACTAAAAAGCAACATTTATAGAATGTAAGCTAGAGGATAAAGTAATTTATAATATCTGTTTTTGATGAGGCGTTAATGTAATTTACTTTTTCTTTCTTACTTTTACTTTTTACTATGTTTTATTATTCATTAATATGTAAAATAGACAGCTGTAATACTCAAGTAACTGATTTTCTGTCTATAATAACTAAGGACAAAACTGTCTTGCTCCCGCACACTGCCTACTTTTCTATATACTGTACAATCTCTTTAAATACAAGTGCTTTCTCCTGATGCCCTTCAAGCAGCTAAGCCTTGAGAAAGCAGGCACCCAGCACCCACCGGTGGGGGTGGTGAGCAAAGTGAGTAAAAAAAATGAAATAAATGGAGTAAATAAATAAAAGTAACAATAAAATTTTGTTACTCCTTGAAAATTAAAAAAAATTGTTACTAAACAACTGCCATGGTATAGTCAGGATTTCATCCCTGGCTTAAGCATGGTTTCTTTTTCTTTAATATTTTTGTTATTTTGTAATTATTATGTTATACATATTTCCTAATTTTTGTATTATTATATTAATATTAAATTAGTTCATATGATATGACCTTAATGATTCCATGGGGAAACAGAAAATATAAGTATAAATATAATGAATGTTATCTTTTTATATTTCATGTTTTGATGACATTTTTATGTTTACATATGATGTGTGTTTCGCTGTGTATTCTTTTTATGGAGTTTAAGGAAGTGGGGCCACCTGTAGCTGCAGTAGGAGAACTGGCCCATGGTAATTTAAGAGCCAACAGCACATGAAACGAATGCTTCAGCACAGCATTTGTCTCCTGCTCTTTGACTTTTGTTTTGACATTTTGTGATTGAATTCCCTGATTTACTGGCATCTGGCTTTCATATAAAGGTGCTGTTTTTATTTTTATATTGTCTTTGTTGCATAATCCAGGTGGATGCTGCACATTAGTGGTGGGCGAAGTGGCTCCACACTCACTATGAAAAGTGCTAAATTTTGGAGCTGGGCTGCTTTGGATTGGCCTCAGTGGGATTTCAGGTCTGACTTTTTTTGTTGAGGCCTTTCACTTTTTTGAGATTTGTGAAAAGGCAGCATTATAACGAGTACAAATATGAAACCTGTGTTGTTCAAAAACCCCAGAATTATGACACTGGGCCACTCTTATAGGCATGCTGCAGTAGCCATTGCAAGGTTTATAATGACAGCAGTTATTGGGTGTTTCTACTTTAAAGCAAGGAAATGTCAATATGGTTGATTAAACTGTCTGTCCAATCATTTACTGATTCTTTGAAACAAAAAGTGGTGATGAGAATGTGAACTTTTGTTTTAAGTCATGACTTTTACAGCAATTGATAGTTTCTGTTTACAATTTGCCTGGTTTTCTGAGCTCATTGTGATATGATAGGTTCTACAGCCATTTGAGCATGTTTTGTGAAGTTTCTATGTGTTTTTATCATTCGTGTATTTAGTTTTTTTCATGTTGTTTTGTCCACTTGCTTATCTCACACTATCTTCCAGGATTCAAGGAGGGTGTGAAATAGTAAGCATAACAATAAAACAGCAGCATGTGACATCTCAATAGCCATTTTCCTAAATGAAGGTCTGCAGTTAATGATGAGTTTTCTGATTCTTTTTAAAAAAGCCAGAGAATTTGGTGTTTGTTTTTAATGTATTTTTGTTGTTTAGCCCCTTTTTGATTGTGCATTTGCATGCTGTGTTTTACATGCGCTGACATAACTTGTTTTTTGGACTTTCTTCAGCACTATCTCATTGCTACCTCATAGAAGCTAGACTGACTAGGCAGGCACTTACACTGTCCACATAAAGTAAGATGAGCAAAGTAAGCGCTTGTAGTCTCTTCAATAATGTATCAGTCTTTATTACAATTAGTACCTGCCACTGTTTGCACCATGTTCAGTTTCTTTCCTTTTGCTCTCCCTGGGCCTACTTTTTCCAAGGAGACTCAGGGCACATTTTGAGCCTTCTGAAAGTGTATTTATTTATTTGATTGCTGTAGTGACTATCAAGCAGATCTTTACTCTGCTTTACTCTGCCAGTGTAGTTTTCTACCTTCGTTTGAACATGGTACAGCTTGGCAGAGGTCTAACAGTATATATCTATAGAAGCTAGAGAAGGAGAGTTCAATGTGCATTGTCTATTGTAATCAAGACATTAACCTTTTAATACCTGGTTAGTAAAGAGAGAGAGAGAAAAGGGGAGAGTTGCATGCATTAAACTGTGTAAGATATGGCCGTCCATTCATCCCAGCCAATACCCCCAAGCCGCCAGGTGGAGCCCTCCTTGCAGCATGGAGGTCCCCAGAAGACCAGCAGGGCATCATGGACAATGTGGTTTTTATGCACAGCCCTGCTGGATGCCATGGGGGCTACAGGAGGGAGCTGCAGGGAGGACGAAGGGCTTCTTCGTGCCCTGTGACCGGAGGTTCGTCATAGGAAGAGCGACAGACTTCCGGGTTGAAGAAAAGAACTTTTACTTGACCCGGAAATGATTGAGAATCACATGGACTGGAGATTGAGAACACTTCCGGGTCAGGGATTATAAAAGGACTGTGGGAGCTCCCAGACGAGGAGCTGAGTTGGGAGGCAGGGTGGCTAAGCGTCTGGGAGTTAGGAGGATTGTTATTGGTTTATTTGTGATTGTTTATTTGATAATTGTGGAGAGGAGCGTGCTTTGTGCACATTATTATTATAATAAATAATAATTGGACTTTTACCTGGTGTCTGAGGGTGCAAGGGTGCGAGCATACCCTTAATCTGTCACAACTGTTCCAACTAAATAACCATGTTCATTTTAAATTTTTTATTTTAAGACATTCTTAAAAAATTTTACTGTCACATTTGATTCATAAACAATTTCAGAGGCAAAAAAGGATCAATACAACTTAGAAGTGTTTTAAACATCTTGAGTGAAAGTTTCGTGTTAATAAGTGCACACTAGAATTGGTGGGGTAAAATAAGTTTACTTACGGCAAAGATCATGAAAAGAATATCACAACTAGTCATTCCTCGCCTAGGATTTGTTTTTAGCCTTGTGAAGAAGTTCCTACTTATTTTGTATGCAAAATCCCACATGTTTCTGAAATCATTTTTCTTTTTGGACTGTTTGTATGGTAACATAGATTCATTCTTTGTGTTTTGTGGATGGAGCCTCAGGAGGCAGGGCCACTCTGACAAAACTCCTTCTGATCTCTGACTCTGGCTATTTAAGGCCACAGCTGAGTAAGTTAAGCTGAGATCATTGCACTTGTGTTTGTCAAGAAGTTTATAAATACTGTTATTTTTTGGGTGTTTTCTGGTTTTCTTGATTTTTGATATTTGGCTTCTGCCCCTCTTCCCCTAGATTATGGAATTGGTCTTTATTCAGACAGCACACCTAGAGATGGACTATTGACATTACAAATGCAAACTAAAGAAGTATATTAATGCAATCAATCTTTTTCAAAATTCAGTGACAATTCTAATAAAAACAATATCCAGATGGTTCATTCCTTTTGTGTTCATTCCTCCATTGTATAGGGTGGTCCAGATCTAATTATGCAATTTTCATTACGCTATAGCATATTAAGTTTACTACATAGAAAATCACCGGAAAAAATCCCAGACAATCGAGAAATGTGCGAACTGACGACATGAAGAAATGTCTTTGCGCCGAACTGGAATTGTCCCCGCATAAATCAAAGTTATCCAGACGATCTGGATCTGCATAATTAGATCTGGACCACCCTGAACCTAAATGGGACAAGATGGATCTAGAAAGTGCAAGGACAGATATCACCCAGATTTTTGAACTTAAAATAGTATTTGAAAACATTTTGCCAATATCTAGGGCAAAACCAAAACAGAGTATTTAAGCCTTCTTTCAAGCACCTTGAACAAATGATGCAAACTTTACGAACTTACTTTTTTATATTTTCTCTTCAGTGCCTGGAGCGTAAGAGTTTTGAATCAAACTGGAGCTGTGATATAAGATTAGAAGTGCCAGCTGCCAGCAGGCAGTTAAAATAATCAATGGAGCATGTGATAAGAGCATGGACAGGTTTCTCAGCATTTAAAAAGGAAAGGAATGAGCAAACATGAGATATGTTATAGAGGTGAAAGTAAGAAAGTGTCTTAATGTGGTTTATGTGGGCAGAATCAGAAAGGGAGGAATCAAAAATGACACCAAGATTCCTTGTATTAGAAGAAGATCTGATGAGATCACCATCAAAGAGCTCATTTTCTTAAGTTGCGCTTTAGTGCCAATTTGCAGGAGTTCTGTTTTGTTGCAAATTTAATTTTAAGGAGTTATGCTCCATCCAGGTTTTAATTTCACGGAGGCATTTTGAGTTGAGTATCATCTGCATAAAAATCATAACCAAGTCCAAAGCTACAAATAATATGACCAAGGGGAAGCATATGAATACAGAAGGGTAGAGGACTGAGAACAGAGCCCTGAGGAGCTCCTTGTGTGACTGGCGCTGAGCTGGATCTGCTTTGGCCAAGACTAACAAACTCTTGCCTATTAGTCAGATAGCACTTGAACCACTGGAGGGCAGTGCCAGAGATACTCAGCATGTTCTCCATTCTAGACAATAGAATGTCATTACTGACAGTGTGAAATGCTGCACTGAGGTCTAACAGAATTAATATGCTGGTTTGTTCCGAGTTGGTTGCCATAAGCAAATCACTGGGTACTTGAAGCAGAGCAGTTTCATAGCTATGCTGCACCCTGAAACCTGACTGAAAGGGTTCCATCAAATTATTAGAAATTAAGCAATTGGTGAGTTGGGATGCTAAATGTTCAAGAACTTTTGACAGAAAAGGTAAGTGAGAGATAGGCCAAAAGTTGTTAAGATTGTTAGCATCAAGACCAGACTTTTTTAACATTGGGTTCAGAAGCGATTTTAAAAGTGAGTGGCACAGAGCTGGTGTCAAGTGATGTATTTATTATTGTTGTATCAGTTGGGATTATGATATGAAGGCAGAATTTAAGATGTGTGGTGGGGATGGGATCCAGTACACAAGTAGTTGGCCTCATCTTACAAAGCAGGTAATTAAAAATGCAGATAACACTGGTACAAATTTAGAAAAATAGCTGTGGGAAGACTGGGAAGACAGGGAAAGATATAAATTAATGATGGAATTATGTTAGTTGAATTATTTAGATTTTTAATTTTAATGAGTACAAAGTGGAGGAATTATTTTGCAGACTTTGGTAGAGGAGGTAATTGAGCCATATGCAGGTTGAAATAGTATATTAACTACAGAGAACAAAAGCCTTGGGTTATCATGGCCACTTTCTATTATTCTGCCATAATGCATGTTCTTGGCTGCAGTTAGTGCATCCCTGTAAGCGCTATGATGGTCAAAGAAAGCCTAGTGATCAAGAATAGAAATGGCACCTCGCTTTTTTATCAGATATAACAGGGCTGTTAAATGATCCCAACAAGCAGATTCAAGGGAATTGGAAACTCGTCAATGACTTGCATTCACATGTATAAGCATATGAAATAAAACTGAGCCTCCTTCTTAAACAAATAAGATAGGAA
Organism: Polypterus senegalus; assembly: GCF_016835505.1. NCBI lineage: Eukaryota > Metazoa > Chordata > Cladistia > Polypteriformes > Polypteridae > Polypterus > Polypterus senegalus. The sequence goes on from NC_053161.1 coordinate 104,984,858, forward strand.
AACTTCTGCCATCTTCTCAATTCTGAGACATGATTAGCTGAAAAACCACCAGTTGCATTCCCAGTTAACAAATATAAGCTTTGGAAATTTTGCAAAATGAGTTCCACAAATAATTTTGAAAGCTTCATGCACATGCAAAACAGATTTGATTGTTTCACAACCCTTTTGCCACAGACATTGAGATTGTTGTTTACCAGCTGGAACTGGCAGAATTGCAGAACTCTGACAATTGGAACGACACATTCAAGTCAAGCAGCCTAATTCATTTCTATCCTTCCTTCACTCCCATCTGACACTTACCCTAATCTTAAAAAAACATGCACTGAAAACGACTACCATATTTGGAAACACCCACATGTGTGAGCAGACCTTTTCCAGATTAAAACACATCAAATCTCTGACCACATCCAGATTCACTGATGCACATCTGCAGCACCTACTATGAGTGGTAGTGACAAACATGAAACCTGACATAGAGTTCCTTGTCAGCCAAAAACAGCGTCATAGTTCACATTGATTTAGTTAATTACTAAGATTAAGTACTGTTAAAGCTACAGGCTACATTGAAGTTTCACCATATTTCAAAGAACTTGTTAAATTTCATGAAAAGCAATTTGTCTTGAATGTACCTAGATTTATGGCATTATTCCCCTATATTTTGTATTTCATCCTTCACTCCTGCCCCCTCATAGTATAAAGGACAGTAAGCTGGGCCCTTTTAAAAGATTAAAAGGTTTGAGGACCCCTGCTGTAAACAGTAGGGTTCAAGCTGCCCCACATAAGAACTGCTACCACCTCCTGCCCTGAGAGAGCTCTGCTGGATTTATGCCAGATCTCCATGGTTTGCCTGGGCATTTTACAATTTGTACTGACCCTTAATGGCTCCTTCTAACGTACATTATAGTAGTACCCTGAAAATAAAAAACTCTCATTAAATACAGATAAGGGGCTAGTAGGGACACTCGTCAGCAGTTCAACCCTCCTCAGTCAATAGAGAAAGGGGGTGGAGGTACAAGAAGAGGCATCATCCTTGGCATTTTAGAAGGAGTGGAGTGCAGTTTCCAGAGAGAAAACTTATCTCTCTGTCCTTGAGAATTGTGTTTGGTTCAAATAAAAGAGTGTTGAACACAAATAAGCTGCCAGCATTAGGTGAACAAAATGAATGCTCTTAGAAAGACCGAGTCACTGCCTAATGGAAGATAGAAAAAAAAAAGAACATGAGATATGGATAAATGATGTTTTGCATGTATATGAGATGACAAACAGTATGGAACAAGGATCTGATGAAAATAAAAAAGTCTGACTTGATACAAGTCTAGTTTGTAAGGACAGTGTTGCTAGAGATAGGGAGATGTCAGTTGCAGGCTAACAATTTGAACCTTTTCTCCCTTTTAGGCTTTTCCTCCTGGGGGTTAATTTCTCCATGTTGTTCTTGTCCCTTAAATCTTACATATTCTGTATTTTCCTATTAAGGTCTGTATCCTACAAAGCCCTTGCCCACTGCTCTGTTTTTCTTTACACAATATTCATAGTGGTGCCACATAGCACAATGTTATCTGCAAAAAGCATATGCTATTGGGCCTGATCTTTTTTTCGACTAGCAAAAACATCTATAACTAGAGTAAGAAGATATGAGCTTAATTATGATAATCAATGTAACCCAACATTAACTCCAAATCTTTCTGTTTTTGTACACTTCTCCAGCACTCCTTTCTGTCTACATAGGCCAAATTTTAGTGGCCAATTAACCCAAAATACTCAAATTTGTGATGTTGGAGGAAAACTGGAGTGCTTGGAGAAAAACTCATTAAAACACGTAAATGACATGCAAATGTGACAACCTGGAGAGATTATTGACAGCCAATTTCTGGAGATGTAATGACTTTATCATAGCCGACAAATCACCTTTACTGTATTTTCCACTGAAGCAGCCTTGTAGCGATGTACTCAGCGGTGCTGTGTCATAATTCCCCTAGACTGGGGTGGTATGCCTGCCCCAGTGTCTCTGTGTAGTTTGCGCCTGTGTCTGTAAAGGGTTTTCATCAGGGATCAAGTCTTCATCCCAAAGCAAGCTGTTAGTTTTGTTACATTGACCCAGTACAAGTAATTCTGGGTATGTATGTGAGTCTGCTTTTCAATGGACTGGAACCCCATCAAGGGTTAGCGTCTGTTCTGAACAAAATAAAACTAAGGCAGGGTCATTTCAAGCCTAAAAAACAGATTAAGTAGGTTAATGGCTGGATGGATTTATGTTTTCTTTTGTCACTGCTGATTGGCTCTGTAATGCTAGCTTGTTAGGAGAGCTGGCTGCGATTAGACTCTGGTGAACTACTCAGTGTTATCTCACTGATTCATTTTCCTTCAAGGCTTCAAGCATTTGGAAATACTCCAAAGTATGTCAAAATGCCAATGCTAACATACTGAAGAATTACTTAGACAGTACCCTCTTCAAACCTTACTATGTTACTATTTTATTACAATTGTAAATTTAGTAATCCAATTTCAGTTTTTAACCTTGTCCAATTTATGATTACAGGGCACAATATTATTATTGTTTCTAAGCAACTGTCATGGGGAGTGATGACTAAATGATCAGAAAAGATCTTCACTTGTGATTCTCAATTTTGTACCCCTGTCCTGTCACACTTGTTCCTAAACAGTCCCCCTAACTTATTTTATTGAACTCTTTTGTAAGTCACTTTGGGTTAAAGCATCTGCTAAGCGAATAAATGTAAATGTAAAATACAACACAGGATAGTGGTAATATGCATCAGTACATTCGTTTTCAAACATTTTACTTATTCACTTAGACTTAGGTCCTCCTTTGCCAGTTGGTGTTGTGTTGTGTTGTTGGTGCATTGGGTAACTAATGCCTGCTTTCAAATTTGATCTGATGCTACATCTTCTTCATCTTCAACTTTGATATTAACAGACTGGAGATTTTCTTGGAACATTGCATGCCAGGTCTTTCGTCTTCCTGTCCAGAAGACTGCCAACACCTTGCCAATTTTGCTATTCACATCCTTCTCAGTGCCCCCATCACAAGCTACAAATTTGCTTGAGCTAGGTGAACTCCTGGACATTCTAGATTACTTGACGGGTATATCTAATCTGTATCTTGATCCTGCAATTGACTCTCATGGCCATGGTCTTTTTGGTGCTGATTCTTAACTCAATTTTCACAGCATCTGCCTCTAGTCTGGTTGTCATTTCTTGCAGGTTTTTCTTGGTCCCTGCCAGCAACATGATGTTGTTAGTGAAGTCCAAGTCCATGAGTTGCCTCCCAGGACTCCAAGGGATACAAAAGGTTTGCTATTCTGAACAGGAAAGGAGAGAGAATGCAGACCAATTTTAATGGTGTTGCCATCCATTATGTTGATGCAACATCTGGAATCCTGGTACAGAATCCAAAAGATATTGGGGAACTGCACAGAAATGACATATAGCTGCACAATGTTTCAAAGTGGCTCTTGCTGGAGGTTGTTTAAAGCTTTTATAAAGTTGATGAAGTTTATATTGAGTGGCTTCTGAAACTCCAGACTCTGCATATCCAGACTCGATGAAAACACATTTGCTCTTTTCATAGCATCTGCTTCATGGTTCCTACTAAGCAATATAGAAGAACAACGCAAAAATATTTGTTTGGCAATGAGAGCAAGACAATGCCTTGCCAATTGTTGCAGTCTGTTGTGTTGCCTTTCTCTGGGAGCTTTAAAATAATGCCCTTTCTCCATTCACTTGACACTGCCTCTATGTTCCAGCAGTTGTTGAATAGTCAAGTCAGATTCTATAAAATGCTGTCACCACCGTGCTTCATCATCTCAGCTGTGATTTGGTCCAGGCCTGGTGCTTTGCTGTTTTTCACACTCCGGATCTCCCCTTTTGTCTACTCTACTGTAACTGCATTTAGTTTCATGTCTAATTCCACAGCTGGGTAGAGGCATCAAAGTATTGAATTGCTGCTGGTGCAGGTTGACTTACCATCTCTGTGAAATGCTCAATCCATCCCACATTCTGTTTCTCCTTGGTCTGCAGTGTCTTGTCATTTTCAACTTTGATTGCAGCTATTCCACTACTGGAACAATGGTGATCATGGATGATGTGGTAAAGTGTTTTGGTGTCATTTCAGTTGGCTGTTCCTGGGCCTCTGCCCCTTTGTGGCCCAGCATCACCATCTTATCTGCATGGAACTTCTGCTTCATCCAGCGGTCAAGGTCCTATTAGAGGACTAATGTTGCCTCCACCTCTGCTTGCATCTTCACCTTGTTGCATTGCTGTTTAGCAGACTTGCCATGCCTCGATTTTCATCATTATCAATAAATTATTGATCCAAGAAATTATTAGCATCTTGACTCAATGAATTATCACCCAATTGCACTTACACCTGCCATTATGAAATGTTTTGAGAAACTACTCAAGTAACACATCAAGACCTTTATTCCACCTAGATTAGACTCAAACCAGTATGCCTACTGCAATCACAGTTTCACTGAAGATGCCATTACTGCTGCAGTAAATCTGGCCCTGATCTACCTGCCACATAAAGATTATTATGTTACATTGCTGTTTCTAGATTTTAGTTTAGCATTATACCATTATTACTCACCAATTGGTACAAAAGCTGTCCTTGGTAGGGATGGATATTTTACTGTCTAACAGGATTTTGGAACTTTTAACCACCAGACCACAGACAGTTTGGATCCTCAATAATATCTCCCACACTGTCATTCTGAATGCTGGTGCACTGCAAAGCTGTGTGTTGAATCCACTACCTTAAACCTTGCTTACCCACAACTGTGTAGCTAAACACCACAGTTGTGGCCTTCATCACAAACAGCACTGAATAAATTTAAAGGGGTGAAGTCAGTAGATGGATTGGGAGAACATGGGGCGTCATGAGGTCACTGGAAAGGGGTGTGTGGCACCCCTGATATCTATGCAAAAGGACAAAGGTCCAAGTTTTTAGAGTCCTGGTGCTTCCTGTCTTGCTATATGGTTGCGAGACATGAACACTATCCAGTGACCTGAGATGAAGACTGGACTCCTTTGGTACTGTGTCTCTCCGGAAAATCATTGAGTACCATTGGTTTGACTTTGTGTTGAATGAGCGGTTTCTCATGGAGTCCTGAATGAGCATCAGTTCCAGCACTGCGGCCATGTGGCGTGTTTCTCCGAGGGTGATCCAGCTCATAAAATCCTCATTGTTGGGGACCCTAGTGGCTGGAACAGGCCAAGGGGTCACCCACATAACACCTGGCAGCTGCAGATAGAGGGTCATTTCTGGAGGGCAGAACTGGACTACGTGTCTGCCTGGGGGGTTGCCAACCGGGATCCAGTGCATGTTCCCCAACTTGACTTGACTTGAAGTGGATTGGCTTGCAGCCTGGTACAAGGTAAATAACCTGTCTCTCAATGTTGGGAAGACCAAGGAGATGGTTATTGACCTTAGAAGGACACAAGCTAGCCACACCCCATTGTGAATTAATGGTTCAGTGGTGGAGGCAGTGCATCGTTTTAATTTCCCAGTTATTCTATTTCCAAAAACCTTTCTTGGACCCATGATGCATCATACCTTGTCAAAAAGACAAAATGGCATATATACATTCTGAAGAAGCTAAAAAGGCTCCGCTTCCATATTCCATTCTTATCAGTTTCTATAGGTGTACCATTGATAGCATCCTGACATGCTCTTACTCTTTGGCATGGGAACTGCAATGTCTCTGACCAGCAAGCCCTGCAGTGTGTGGTGAAGATAACCCAGTCCATCAGTAGGACTTCACTGCCCACCATCCTGAATATTTACAGCAAGTGTTGTGTTATCATTAAAGAACCTAATCACTGTTTTAACAGTCTCTACACACTGCTGCCTTCTAGAAGATGATAAGGCAGCCTGCAAGCCAAAATTACCAGACTCAGAAGGAATGTTTTCCCACAGATTGTTAGATTTCTACATAGCACACTAGTCTGATCTATTTGTTTCAGTTATAACTAATATGTCAATAGTTATATGTCCAGTAATGCTTGTGTTATTGGGCTGTGTTGTATTTTGCACCAGTGTTCTGTAGGAACTAAATTTCATTCTTTTTTTGTGCAATTGTTTTAGTGTGGAATGACAATGACCAGTGAACAGAACAGTGAATGGTGATCCTGCTTCGTCCACTTCAGGGTTATGGAGATCAGCAACCATCTCAATTGCAGCTGGCAGAACCCAAAATAGGATTGGGTGCCAGTATTTCCACACCCACTGACACTAGTTATAAGATCATAGGGAGGATGGATATAATCAAGTCTAAAGTGAACAATAAAAGGGATCAAATATCTCAATTGTTAATTTGATTTTCATAAAAATGTACCTTTTAAAATTAAATTGTGTGTAGAAAAATCATATGGTTGACATTGTTATCACTTTGCATATCAGAAATTCTAGGAATATAATGATGGTCCGATGTTAAACGTGCTGTTTTTGGGCTGTACAAGCTTTCTTTTCAGTGAATGTTCTCCACAAATATCAGCCTATTAAAGGATTATAGTGTGAGGGTGGCAGAGGGCTACTTAGTGGTTGATCAATTCAGTCTTAAAACCTTAAATTAGGAAATCTTAAAAAAAAACTTGCTTGACTTGTAAATAAGTAACGAGCTAACGAACGAGTGAAGAAAACCCACAGCTGATACCTGTGTTTTTGAATCGTGACTCATCTGCAACCCAAACCTTCAATCACAGCCGTGGTTTCCCTGTCGCTTCACTGCATGATGCTGTTTACAACAGCGCCTAACACGATTACAGCTCTCTAATTTATCGAAGCAATCAAATTTCAAAAACATGTAATTGTTGAGTGTTCCTTAAGAGGACACAGTTCAGACGCTGAGTTTAATTTCAATGTAGATGCTTATCCTAACATATGCAGATGAAATGTAAACAAAATTGTCGTTCTTTCTAACTAGTCTTCAACTTAGTTGTGCATAATTGGTGTTTTCTAAAAAGGGGTTAGGCAGTTTATACTTTCCAGAGAATATTTCATGGAATATAAATTTAGAGAAAACTAAATGTAATGTTTCAAACCTATAATCTGGGGAAAATAACTTGTTTATCCTGTTAATGTGTCTTTTCCCACAAGGCATTGCAGTGTTTCTTTTTCTTTTCATCACATTATTCAGGCAAGGGTTTGACAACAGATAGATGGATGAATTTTATCCTGGTGTGTTGGTTAATATTTCATGAATACTTTCCTGCTAAAGTCCCAATTGATTCATCTTCATTTGTATTTTTCTCTTGGATTTACTGTCATTATTTTAACCTATGATGTACAGGTATATTGTAGTTTTTGATATACTTCAAAGGCACATGGTGAACACTTAGACACGGTCTGTTTTTTATTTTATATGTAGAAAATGTTTTGATAATGAGCTAAGGGGCATCTTTATGGTAGAATTATTTAAAGGAATATAAACAAAAAAATCTCAATGGTGTTTTTTTCCTACCTAGAGAAGACATAAATACAACACGCTTATAATAAACTCCAATTGGCTCAAACAAATGTCCTCCTCCCTGTTTATTAGATTAGATTGGAGTGGAGGGTGCAATTATCTAGCTGTTCCACAAGGCATATTCTCACCTGGACAAAGCTGGTAGCACTCTTAGGACTGTGTCTTTTGATTTCTCCAATGCCTTCTGTACCATCCAGCCATCCCTGTTAAGGGGTATGCAGGTTGATGAGCCTATGATGTTCTGGATAATGGACTGTCTGTCAGGCAAATCACAGTTTGTGAGACTCGAGGACTGTATTTCTGATACAGATGTGAGCAACACTGGAGCACCACAAGGAACAGTCTTGTCTTGTTTTCTCTTTGCTTTATATATCTATGACTATAAATACAACACCAGGTCATGTCACAGAATTCTCAGATGATTATGCCCTTACACTATATAGTGTATTGATAAAGGAAATGAGGAAGAGTATAGGAGTAAGGTGGAGAACCTTGTTTATTGATACAGAAAGAATTGTCTTCATCTTAAAATCAGAAAAACCAAGTAACTGGTTAGTGAATTCACTGCACCAAACAATCTCTATGTCCGGTCACTGTTCAAGGAGTGAATGTAGAGGTGGCCCACTCCTAGAAGTACTTGGAGTTCCACATTAATGACAGGTTGGTCTGGTCTCAGAACACAGCGGAACTATATAAGAAAGGGCAGAGAAGACTCTTTCCTTAGGAGACTGCATTCCTTTAATATGGGAAGTGATATCCTTCACATTCTCTGTACCCTGTGATGGCCAGTGCCATTTTCTTAATGCTGTGGTGTGCTGGGCTGGTAACATCACTTCAAGAGAGGCCCACCAAATAAACAAGCTAATTAAAAGGGCAGGCTCAGTTATAGGATGCACTCTGGACCCCCTGGAGGTAGAAGAAAATAAGAGAATTTAAACAAAGCTGACTGCCATTTTGAACAATGCTGCGATTCTCTCTCTCTGACACACTAACACTGAGGACTTTCAGCCAACAAATTATTCAGCAGAATGTGTCAAGATACACTACTGGGGCTCCTTTCTACCTATAGCAACACATGTGCATAATGACTGTGACTGTAAATTTTCTTCCTTTTAAGTCATTCTGGTGTGTGTTCAGACCATAACAGGTATGGTGATCCAATGGGAATTACAGGTCGTGACAAAATAAATGTTAATGTGCCAACCCTGCTGTACCTGTTTACTTTCAAATAATATAAATAAACAAATGCATGATGATGTCAAAACTACAACAAAGGTTAGCCTCTTTAGAAACTGAGGCAAAGTAATCCTGTTTTAGGTGATAGAGGAGCGCCATCTCGCCAGTTGCTAGGTCATAAAGTGATCCCTCCTTCCAGGAGGTCATTTTATGGCTCGTGGACTGGAAGGGCAGCGTCAGTTGCCCTCACTGGGTGGTTTCTTGGTACTGCAGGGAAAATAAAGGAAAAATAGTTAGTGGCAGCACCCCTTCTTGTGGAGGAACTTGATACCTGGAAGGAATTAAGAGGGAATTGTTACGCACATGTGTAACACAAGAAGCAGGGTACAATTTGAATAATAGTATGCAGAAATAGCCATATGTGCACTTGGCACCAGGGCACCCTACACCTCAGTTCAACGATCCACTTTATGGTCATGTTGTTGGACTTGCAACCACATGTCTTGGATGCTCGGGTGAAGAGAGGGGCGGAGCTGTCAACTGATCACCACCTGGTGGTGAGTTGGCTTTGATGGTGGGGGAGGATGCCGGTCAGGCCTGGTAGGCCCAAACGTGTTGTGAGGGTCTGCTAGGAACGTCTGTAAGAGTCCCCTGTCAGAAGTAGCTTCAACTCCCACCTCCGGCAGAACTTCGACCATGTTCTGAGGGAGGTGGGGGATATAGAGTCTGAATGGGCCATGTTCCGTTCTTTTATTGTTGAGTCAGCTGACTGGAGCTGTGGCCATAAGGTGGCCAGTGCCTGTCGTGGCGGCAATCCCTGAACCCACTGGTGGACACCGGCGGTGAGGGATGCCGTCAAGCTGAAGAAGGAGTCCTACAGTACCCTTTTGTCCTGTGGAACTCTGGAGGCAGCAAATAGGTACCAGCAGGCCAAGCAGAATGTGGCTTCGGTGATTGCTGAGGCAAAAACTCGGGTGTGGGAGGAGTTTGGGGAGGCCATGGAGAACGACTTTCGGACAGCTTCGAGGAGGTTCTGGTCCACCATCCGATGTCTCAGGAGGGGGAAGCAGTGCAGTGTCAACACTGTAAATGGTGGGGATGGTGCTCTGCTGACCTCGACTCGGGACATTGCGGGTTGGTGGGGGGAGTACTTTGAAGACCTCCTGAATCCCAATGACATGCCTTCCAATGAGGAAGCAGAGCCTGGGGACTCGGAGGTGGGCTCCCCCATCTCTGGGGCTGAGGTCACCAAGGTGGTCAAAAAACTCCTTGGTGTCAGGGTCCCAGAGGTGGATGAGATATGGCCAGAGATCCTCAAGGCTCTGGATGTTGTAGGACTGTCTTGGTTGACACGACTCTGCAACATCGCATGGGCATTGGGGACAGTGCCTCTGGATTGTCAGACTGGGGTGGTGGTCCCCATCTTTAAGAAGGGGGACCGGAGGGTGTGTTCCAACTACAGAGGGATCACACTCCTCAGCCTCCCTGGAAAAGTCTACTCGGGAGTCCTGGAGAGGAGGGTTCATCAGATAGTCGAACCTTGGATTCAGGAGGAACAGTGTGGTTTTCGTCCTGGTGGCGGAACAGTGGACCAGCTCTACACCCTTAGCAGGGTCCTGGAGGGTGCGGGGGAGTTTGCCCAACCAGTCTACATGTGTTTTGTAGACTTGGAAAAGGTGTTCGACTGTGTCCCTCGGGGAATCCTGTGGGGGGGGTGCTCCGGGAGTATGGGGTACCGGACCCCCTGATAAGGTTTGGTCCCTTTACAACCGGTGTCAGAGCTTGGTCCACATTGCCGTCAGTAAGTCAAACCCGTTTCCAGTGAGAGTTGGACTCCGCCAGGGCTACCCTTTGTCACCGATTCTGTTCATAACTTTTATGGACAGAATTTCTAGGCGCAATCAGGGTGTTAAGGGGGTCCAGTTTGGTGGACTCAGGATTGGGTCACTGCTTTTTGCAGATGATGTTGTCCTGTTTGCTTCATCAGGCCGTGATCTTCAGCTTTCTCTGTATCGGTTCGCAGCTGAGTGTGAAGCGGCTGGGATGGTCATCAGCCGGAAAAGGGTGAAGTGCCCTCTCAGGGTTGGGAGCGAGATCCTCCCCCAAGTGGAGGAGTTCAAGTATCTCAGGGTCTTGTTCACGAGTGAGGGAAGAATAGAGCATGAGATAGACAGGCGGACCGGTGCAGTGTCCGCAGTGATGCGGGCTCTGCATCAGTCTGTCATGGTGAAAAAGAGCTGAGATGTAAGGCAAAGCTCTCAATTTACCAGTCGATGTACGTTCCTACCCTCACCTATGGTCATGAGCTATGGGTAGTGACCGAAAGAATGAGATCCTCCGCAGGGTGTCTGGGCTTTCCCTTAAAGATAGGGTGACAAGCTCAGTCATCCGGAAGGGGCTCAGAGTGGAGCCGCTGCTCCTCCGCATCGAGAGGAGTCAGATGAGGTGGCTCGGGCATCTGATCAGGATGCCTCCTGGACGCCTCCCTGGTGAGGTGTTCCGGGAATCTAACCAGGAGGAGGCCCGGGGGAAGACCCAGGACACACTAGAGGAGCTATGTCTCCCGGATGGCCTGGGAACACCTTGGGATTCACCTGGAAGAGCTAGAAGAAGTGGCCAGGGAGAGGGAAGTCTGGGCATCTCTGCTCAAGCTGCTGCCCCCGTGACCCGATCTCGGATAAGTGGAAGAGGATGGAGAAATAGCCAAACTGAAAGAAGAGCATGTACTCATTCCTTAAAAACTCATCTGTATCCCAAGCAAACAAAACCTTGGAAGTTCTCAAATTTGCATAGTGTGCACAAAGACTTATTTTTATTGCTAGAGTAAATACTGTATATATGTGGTCCTCGACTTCATGTTATTGGAGGATGCTGAGTCTTGTTTCAGACAACTAATACTACATGTGAAAGCACTTAGAGCTTTTAGAGTTTCTGTCTGTGATATCACTCTTCCCACATACACTTCTGATAAAAGTTTTGTGAGAATTATGCAGCATCAAACACGTGCTCCCAGGGAACGTGTTCGGTTTGAGATGAAAAGGCTACAGCATCTATAAATGTTACTTATCTTTCTTTTGCAGCACTGATGTGGTTTTCTTCCCTTAGCAATCCGAGCGAGCCTATTGGACCAAATGGAATTTCAAGACTACATTATATGAGCAGGAGCATTACCTGTTCATGGCTGCTGACCATCCATAGCTCAGTTACTGGTGATGCCTGATTGTTACTTGATCTGTCTGATATACCATATGTTGCACGCAGTGTTAGTTTATTTCTAAATGGAGCTATTTAAATATTTATTGCTTTATAATTTTACCATTTGGACTTACAACAAATGAATTTTATTTTCCTGTAAGGTTTAGTGACAATAAGTTGAATTTAACTGTGAAGATGCACCACCTCACTATAATTATCCTAAAAGTCACCTTTAAGTTAAATAATGAATGGACATCTACTCCATTAGTGAATCCTGAGTAAGACTGATGGGCCCTGGCTCTCTATAACCCTGTTCAGCAAAACCAGGTAATGAAGTTTTGAACATGTTTCGCTTAATTCTATTCACCTTTTCTTATCCACTGTGTTTTTCTTTAATATAGTGTACGTTTGCCTTCTTTTCAACATTTGTTGAAAATGTTAATGAAATACACTACATAAAGATGAAAAATGGCTAACTGCATGGTCTCAGTCTTCAGGTGGCCTCTGCCAGGCATGCACTTCACCACCCAGTCTCTCCTCCCAACTTATGTCATCCAACCATTTTGAGCCTGGGCCTGACAAATGATGTATTTCAGGTATTCAAGCCTTTAATGCAGCTTTTATGCTGGATGGGAATATTGTGTAGCTTGTAATGGAAGAGAAAATGAGCATGAGCTCACTAAAGTACAATCTAGAGTGGATAACGTTTATCCAGTAAGTCACATTTCTAATCATAGCTGCTCAGCAGCTGAGGGCTTATGGCTGCCCTGGTTGTCTTTAGATGCTAGGATCATTTGATAATTATTCACCTCCAAGTTAGCAGGTGGCCTTTTACTGCAAATCTAAAGCTTATTTTGCCTCAACCAAAGAGTTACCAATTAAGCTAAGCACCTAAGCCTTAATTGCACATTTTGCCAGTGCTCTGGTTAAATAAGTAGCTTGTTTTTCTTCTAGGGATTGTGACAGTAGCTAATGTTGTCAGCTGCAACGCTTCCCTGTCATTCATTAATTGCGCAATTTGTGGTGTTTGTTATGGTATAAGAAATAAAACAGCTGTTATGCAACATCCTGTACATGAGGGCAAAACTGTGTGAGTCAAAGAGGTTACACTGCTTGCTTTCTTTAATTCAGGACACCTATATATTTGACTTCAGTTTGGCGCAGTTTTAGGTAGGCTGGACATCTGTGAACTCGTTCAAATGTTGATTTTCCTTACTTGTAGGGGCACCATGGTGGCATACTGGTTAGTATCGCCTAACAGCTTCAGAGTCCTGGCCTGTGAACTGCCTGTGTGGTGTTTGCACATCCTTCCCGTATCTGTGTGAGGCTTGCTTTGGGGGCTGCACTGTTCCTCCCTATTTTCCTTTAATTACTACTTTAATAGGCATGTGTGTTAGATTAGTTGGTGACTCTAAATTATCTCAGAGTATGTGAGTGTGCTTGAATATGCCCTGTTTATTGTTAGTTCCATTGTGGCACCCAGCTCTGCCAGGACAGGTTTCTGCTTCCCACAGCCCGGAGCTGGACAAGTAGGTTTGACAACAGACGAATGGGTGAAAGGGTGTGGAAAATTAAATGAATGAAAGAATGACCGCTTTTTGGCACAATATGTGATGTCACCTGGAATAAGTACCTACACATAAAAACAAAACACACTGATAATAATGCACTTCCTATTCTAAAGTGTTACTGAAAAAAACCCACAGAAAAATCTTAAAAATGCTTGTTATTAAGGGAAGAAAGGCTTCTGTTGGTGAAATATTACAAACAAGTGACAACTGTTTATGGGCTTTTACATGTAAGAGTGGGTGTTGTCCTTTAAACAGCGAATACAGCCCAACATTGAATCTTACAGATGTATGTGTCAATATAGGGAGTGTGTCATTAAAATGTCATGTCAGTGGATATCTGTGGGTATTGAATGCTAATTGAATGTGGGTGTGTAAGACAGAAGGTTTAAAAGTCACCATAAAGTATGGGAGTGTTTTTGGCTGAGAGCTCTGTAGGAATGTCACACTGGATTGGAAATAAAAACTGGTATTACAGATACAAACAGAGGAAGTGGGACATTACTATTACAATGCCAGCAGCGCGATACAGTTGCAGATATTTGAACCCTGCTTCCTGTACCTTTTATGAAAGAGAAGAATAAATATATCAGAGCTACAGGTGAAAGTTCACATAGAGAAAAATAAATGAATACATGAAACACAGCTGTGATCCTGCAGTCTACATTTGTTGGGCTCCGTGCAGCTGTCTGGAGGTCTGTGGGGAAGCTCTGGTGCCCTAAGGCACAGGATGGCACTTCTGGTTATTTGTAGTGAAAGCAAGTCAAGTCAAGTCAAGTTGGGGAGCATGCATTGGTACAGTGAGTTGCCGTACCCACTACACGACGAAACACCTTGGGATCCCGGTTGGCAACCCCCCAGGCAGACACGCGGTCCAGTCCTACCCTCCGGAAATGACCCTCCATCTGCCACAGCCAGGTGTTACGTGAGCAACCCCTTGGCCTGGTTCAGCCATTTGAAACCCCAACAATGAGGATCACCCTCAGAGAAACACGCCACATGGCCATAGTGCCGTAACTGATGCTCCCTCACAATGCAGGTAATGTGCCTCATTCGGGACTCCATGAGCAACCACTCATTCGACACAAAGTCAAACCAACGTTACCCAAGGATTTTCCGGGGAGACACAGTATCAAAGGAGTCTAGTCTTCGTCTCAGGTCACTGGATAGCGTCCATGTCTCACAACAATAAAGTAAGACAGGAAGCACCAGGACTCTAAACACTTGGAGCTTCATCCTTTTGCATAGATATTGGGAGTGCCACACACCCCTTTCCAGCGACTTAATGACACCCCATGCTCTCCCAATCTGTCTACTGACTTCACAGGAAGAGTCACCAGAGACATGAAAGTCACTGCCAAGGTAAGTAAACCTCTCAACAAGGTCAACACTCTCTCTGCAAACAGACACACTGCTAATGGCTGTGCCCAAGTGGTCATTAAAGTCCTGGATCTTGGTTTTTATCCAGGACACTCGCAAGCCCAGACACTCAGTCTCTTGAGCGCCACGATCAGAGCCTCCATTGACTCCGCGAAGATCACAGCATCGTCAGCAAAGTCAAGATCAATGAATCTTTCTTCACCAACAGATGTCCCACAGCCGCTGAACTCCACGACCTTGCCCAACACCCAGTCCATACAAGCATTGAACAGAGTAGGAGCAGAAACACACCCCTGACAAACCCCAGAATCACCTGGGAAAAACGCAGAGGTTCTGCCTCCACTCTGCACAGCACTCACATTACCAGTGTACAGGCCGGCTATGATATCCAGCAACCTTGATGGGATCCCGCGAACCCTCAGGATGTCCCACAGGGAAGCTTGATCAAATGAGTTGAACGCTTTGCGAAAATTGACAAAGGCTGCTAAGAAACTCTGCCAATATTCGCATTTGCGCTCTATGAGAACCCTCAGTGCCAGGATGCAGTTGATGGTAGACTTCTTTGGCGTAAAACCAGACTGTTCCAGTTGCTGGTAGGTGAGCAAGTGATCATGGATCCTATTGAGGACGACCCTAGCAAGAACCTTACCCAGCACCGATAGCAGTGTTATCCCTCGGGAAAAAGTCCTGTTTTCCAGTCAGTTGGGATGATGCCAGTCTCCCAAATGGAAGTAAAAATTGCAATGCCAGGAGGACAGCCTTACCACCAGCCTGGAGAAGTTTACCCTGGATACCCGATCCCTGCAGCCTTTCTCCCTCTCAGCTGGTTCACCACCTGTACAATCTCAGTGAGACTGGGTGGGTCACAGCTAATCAGAGGATCAGCCTCAAGAACCGTGGACCCAGAGATATCCAACATCCTTGCCAGAGGATCAGCTTTGAACAACTGCTCAAAGTAGCCAGCCCAGCGGGTCACAACTGCAGTGTCATCTGAATCACACTGTAGTGAAAGCAGATTATTAAAATGTTCCCATATTTACCCAGTTCAAGCATTCAAAACATTCTTAGCCCATATCTAAATATAAATACTCTTGGTACAGCAGGAGCAATGTCAAGGCTCTGTTTCTCTGACTAGTGGAAGATTCTTTATCTGTTTTGTGCTACACTATGAAAACAGGGCATTCCTTGTACAACTTGGAAAAAATAAATCCTTTAATTACTAGTTTAAGTGAAAGGAATTTTCATCTTGTGGCAGATTAGTCCTGAATATGCATGTAACTCCTGGATAAAGCTTGGGAGTTCAAATCTAGAATATGAATGATTTGGGGGTGAAAACTTGCATGGTCTAATATTGTGTTTGTTATATTTTATTAAAGCAAAAAGGTTCAAAGCAAATGGGCCCAGAGAAGCAACAAATGACAGGTCTAACTAAACTGGATGCTATTGTTAATTCTATCTATTTTCCATATGTTCTTGGGCCTGATGTCTTGCATAACAGATTGCGTCTATCGTAAATAAAGACATCTATCTGAAAAAACAAAACAAAACAATATTTAATTGTAAACAACATAAATTGTATCAAACCATGACATAAAGATCTTTACAAATGAATCAAAAATAACCTCATACCACATAGTGAAAGTGGCTTGTGGGTATGGACTCATCACAGTGGACATGGCCTTAGAAGCAATGGGCACAAAATCCACACTGATGCATGTAGGCCTAGCACATTGTGGCCAAGTCAGTCCCCACCACTGACTTTCCTAGTGTAGACATATGAAAGTATATGGAGTGTGCCCCTAAAATTTTTAAGCTGCTTTAGATGCAAATAACTGTTCATAAACAATGTGCACCAATTATTGCTAAAATTAGAAGGCAGGCAGTCGTGTGAAGAGCCAACAGGAAGATTAAAACCTGCAATCTAGTGCTTTAACATCTAACTCCTCAGCCCCAAGGCTTTACTGGTAAGTTTTGTTTCACACATTTTAATATCGCATTGCAGTGTAGAATAAAACAATAGGCTCAAGATGTAGGATGAAACAATAGGCTTAAGACTTCTGACAGAACAGGCTTTGATGCTTCAAATGTTCGAAGCATGTGTCAAGTCTACTAAGGCTACTGTGCCATTTTAGAATGATCTGCCAGGCATGTGACACCTCCAGAAGACTATAATAAAATACATATTAGAAAAACTTCAGAAACCTCGGAGAAAACCTCATTTAATGGATGCTAAAGCAAGAAAGTACACTAGTGGTGCCACCTTGAAGTTGATGGTGCTGGGAAAGATGACCCACGATAATTTTCTGCAGTTCTTATACTGTAAGATATGGAAGGGGAGGACAAAATATGGATTATAGGCAGCTAATGGTGTTCTTTCAGTCAGCTTTCTGAAATTGATAGACAGGTGAGCTGCTCTGGAACATCCAAATCCTTCTTCTGTGTCTTCTGTCAAGATTATTTTAGATGCTGGCCACAAAGGTAATCAATAAAGGGACTGGAAGAAAAGCATTTGGCAGGAGCAAAGCTATTGCCGTATATATGCATGGTTAAGCTCTCTTGTGGATAAGTCAGGACTTGATTTTATCGTATAATTTCTGGTATTTTATAATGTTGGTCTTATAAGTCTAATGTGGAAAACTCACGCTATTGGTCCAAGAGATTATGATATGCTAACGCCCACCTGAGAGATTAACCACAAAGCACACTGCCTTTTTTATCTATGTGGGTGCGGCAATGCGCTGTATGAGTGTGTGCTCTTAACCTCTCTCTCTCTCTCTCTCTCTATTGTGCCTATGTAACCAGACGGTAATACCCAAACTATTCTGAAGCAGCGTTTGCACTGATTTGTGTTTTTTGTATCTCACACCCTCATACACTTTTATCATAAGAGCATTCCTTTTCTACGATGGTGCATTCGATCAGAAGAAAATATGAAGATGGTTTTAAATTAAATGTCATTGAAGTAGTGAAAGAAATTGGTAACTGCGCTGCTGCAACAAAATTCGTTGCATCTGAGAAACTGATGCGAGATTGGAGGAGGCAAGAAGATGTTAAGTGTTAAGTGTTGCATTTTTCAAATGGTGTATAAATTGGGGTCTGATTTTATGATAGATTTTTTGGGTTTCAAAACCCGACTTATACGTGAGTATATACAGTAAATCAGTTTTAAATCAAAATACCAAATTATAGAAGCAAAATAATGTAACCCTAATTGACTGATTCACCAAGTCTTCAGACAATTATCCACAATCCTGGACAACGTTCTATACTGAGCTCCTGTTTATATGTCATTTAGACTTCCAGGACCACATCACCTTGCAACTGTCATCACTCCATAGCAACCATGACCCAAAATGCTGCCAATCACTTAAATACAAAATATGTTTACAAAAGTACAATGTTCAAACTAATGGAGCTGAGATTAAAGTTCGGTAAAAATTTATAAAGCTCAAAAAAAAAACTAACAAAAGGCAGCAAATGATAACACAGTGCACTCCTCAAATTAGTCTCTCTAAAGGAGGAGACTGTTATGGATTCTTCAATAGAAGAGAGTGCTTTAAGACAAAATCTGAGAAAAGGACCAGGGGCCTCATGTATAAATGGTGCATAAGTACAAAAATGTTGCGTACGAACGTTTCCATGTTCAAATTACGATGTATAAAACCTAAACTTGCCGCAAAGCCATGCACATTTCCACGGTAGCTCATACCCTGACGTATGCAAGTTCTGCGCTCGGTTTTGCAGACTGGCGGCACCCAGCGTCAAAGCAGTGCTACTGTACCAGTGGTTACCCTTACTTTTTTAACGCGGCCTTATAAATACACTGAAGTTAACCGTATATTGTTTATTAGTTTAATGCGTCTGATTGTAATTAACCTGTAACAATATAATGGCCCACAGAATGGTCAAACTATTCTAAATACCATGGCTGCTTTAGCATTGTTACTCTCACTGCACCTTCTTCTTCTTTCAGCTGCTCCTGTTAGGGGTTGTCACAGTGGATCATCTTTTTCTATATTACTCTCACTGTACCACTCGGAGTATTTATATCACTGTATGTGAGCATGGAACTGCTATAATACGGCAAACGCTTCAGAGCCTTTCCTGTATGGACCTTGCTGTTCAGAAACAGTTTCATCCCAAGAACTATAAACGCACTCAATCAGTCCATCAAGTGCTCGTTGTAGAACTGTTTGTACTTACAAGTACAATCACCCCACTGTAAACTTGTGATACAGTTATAATATTGCACAACCTGAGCCACTTTATAAAGCATGTAGTTACTTCTGATGACAATGTCATTTTTAAGATGAAATGCAGCAAAATATGTTTATTATATTATACATATAAAACTTAATTTAAATAATCTATATTGTTAATAAATAAAAATGTGAGGACACAGTGTCACAGCGCTAGCCAATAGCTGGCACTCCATCCAGAGATTGTTCCTGCCTCGCGCTGCATTCTTGCTGGGACTGGCGTGACACTGGATGGATAGAATAAGTAAACATGTAATACGGAGATATTTCAATGTTCCTTAAATGTTTTGAAGAATCTGCGTTCATAGCTGATTGTGTGGCGATTGGGTATTTAGAGAAAGAAAATTAAAGACAGGAATTGGGGGTTAGTACGTTTGAAAGAGACAGTACTGCTACAATAAATTATTTCATCGAAGGTCGCACATGGCGCAGCAGCATCTTGCATGAGACATGAACAATCACTGCGCCACCGTGTTTCGATGTTTAATAACATGCTTTAACTCATATCATCATGAAAATTATATCAAGTATACATCTCAGTATTTTAATACTGTAATATCCCGAATGTAATGGATTTTGTGTCCTGTTGGAGGAAGAGAAAGCCTGTTTAATAAGCACATAGTGATTCACACACATAGAGCACATAGAAAAAAAACAAAGCATTTAATGTGCTAGTTTAGTTACGATGGGATTTGAGAAACTAGTAAATTAAATGATTTTAAGATGAATTTTATGATGTTCTACTTTAATGACAAAATAAACTACGTGATTAAAGTGGAAATTTAGAGATTAAAGTTGACATTTCGAGCTTTTTTCCCACTGTGTCCCTATTTTTTTTTTCTCTGTACCCTAATAAGCTTTCATATGACATTCAGACGGTGGGCTACGACTTGCCTTTTCATGGCGACTTTGATATTTGACAACTTCTTTTTTATTTCGGGCACTGTGCAACTTTGTGAACTTGAACTTTCGAGTTTCTCTGACACTCTATGTCACTTGATCAACTTCCTTTTGTTGTTTATAGCACTGTTTAAACCAACAAATAGTACGTTTTTCCTTGCCTCCACTTGGTATTCGCTAAAATTCTTCTATTTGCCCCCATACTTTTGCCATTGTCTTTTCACAGAACACTGAAATTAAGTGCTATTTATATTGATTTGCATATTCAAAGAGGCGTAATTCTGGGAGGAGTTTGGGAGTGGCAGCAGGCGCGTGCACGTGCATTATTTTTTACGCCGACTGGGATTTATGGAGCGAAAGAATGTGGAAGTTGGTGAATGCACAAATTTATGCATCTGGACTTTTTTGTGCATACGAACATTTCCGCTTTTGTCCGTATGCCATGTTATAGTGTTAATTCTATGCACGGCGTTATGCCTGAGGCTCCAGGAGATGGACAAACTTCAAATGAAAAAGCAAAAATCTTAGTCAGTAGAAGGGACAGAGTTAAAATTGTTGTTCAAAACTAAATGAAAATAGCAGAAATTCTGAACACAAATGTAGTCAAAATTGACATAGTAGAAATTCCTAACTCATGCTCAAAATCCTTTACTCTCACTCTAGAAGTTGAAATAATTAAGTAATGATTATACTGTACTTCCTGGATAGCTGAAGCGGTACACAGCTACCCTAAGGTGGTCATGATGATATGACATGACTATTGATTCATGTGACAGCAGCATTAAACAATATGGCTCTAGCCACCACAGCCAAAAAACATATTGATGTCACTGGAAAAATAATAAATCCTATCAACAAGAAAAATGCATTCAAAATTCAAAAAAGTGGAACAAATAGAGATCAGAGAAGGCAAATTCCAGATTCATTGCATCAGTATAAATACACATGTGACAAGGTGTAATGATAGCCTGACATCCTGTCGCAACATAGAAGCACTCCAAAAAGAAGCCTAAAAAGGCTAAGGAGCTGACTTGATTCTGTATATTCCTAGCGAGTCACCACCCTCAGTGCGAGAAAAGGTATGCTTTGTAACAGATAGCATGGCCACAGACAGACACAATGCCAATGTGAGGCGGCCCCTTTTATAATGCCCCGGATGTATTCCAGGTGCTCTGAGATAGTCTTCTGGCAGCACTTCCTGGTGTGGCGGAAGTGCTGTCCTCCAGGGCTCGGAAACCATCCAGGTGCCCCCTGGGTTTGGCCACGGACCCCCACAGGGTTGACCTTCCCAGCTCTGTATCCGCGGTCCTTGATGGAAATCAGGGGGGCTGCCCTCTTGCGCCCAGGGGAGACATTGCCCCTCTCCCGGTCCTTTCCTGATCCAGGCGTCCCGGGGGGGCAAACTCCCTGGTCATCTGCCACAGCTTATACATGGTTTACAACAATAACATTCACTGTATTAAAGTAACAATTTATTAACAAGGAGTCCCACTGGCAGGACATTGCCATATTTCAACGCTGTGTGTGTATTTTAGAATAAAAGTCAATCAAAAACAAAAATTGTATTTGTACATACCTATTGGTGTCTTATTTCAAATAAATCATAAGTTTCCATATTGTTATTAAAATATTCAATTTACACACATATACGCTGAGATGAGCAGAGCATCACAACTGAGTCTGGAGAAAGGTCTGGAAGAACAATCTCACCTACTTCAAGCCACATACAGTGAACAGCTCATTACCATTGGTTAGCTGAGTTTCAGCCCATTCTAATGATTGTCTATGATTGGTCATTCATATTACATGTCACAGCTATATATAAAATACAGGAAATAAATTACTTCTGTGACAGCTCATCTTTATGCATTGTTACACACAAAACAGATTTTGATCACAGTTCTGTCTCTTTTGAAAATGACATGTCTGATGAAGGACTTGAGGCTTTGCTTGCTTTGTAAGTACCGGTTTGAGAATAACTGAAGCATCACGACATGCAGCTTTACAGTTCAAGCCATATACAGTGAACAGCTCTTTACCACTGGATAGATCATCATTGAATCATGGGTTGAATTACTTTACCTGGACGCTGTTTCCTGAATGATCTCCCTGATCTGTGGTGGGTAGACTAAAACTAGAAAAACTCGTCAAAAGACTCTTTTGGACTATTTTATTATTTTCACAACACGTTGCTGAGTTCTCTCTTTTATACCCTGGCATATGCAAGTGAGAGTCCACTGGCTCTGGACAATAAATTATGGGAACTAAAACAAATGCATTGGTTGGTGTAAACCTGCAGGAGAGATTGAGTGGCCAAAGGTTTCTGACAATCTTCACTGGAAAACTCAAAAACACATGCAGTTCAGAATAGGCCAATAACTATTTTTCCTCCCCATCTAGAAAAATTAGCAAAATGTCTGGTTTACGTATAGACTGCTCACAATACAAGTTGCTTGAACCCCTAGGAGCTGAACAATGAAAAGAAACAATTTAGGTGACAGGTCCTGAAGGCTGCTGATGCCATACCTGAGCAACTACAACCTGAGCCAGCCAAGTTATTAAAGAGGCAAAAAATAACCATTAGAACCACTTGGAAAAGGAGACCCAATTCCAAAGTATCCTGGACTGCTTACAGGCTCTACAAAGATATTATTTATCACCTTCTGGTAGAGTTAAGAGGCTGAGAAAAGTATCGACTTAGTGAATGCAACCTGGCTATTAACTGCAGTAGAAGAAAAACATACTTCTCTAAGAAAAGACGTACTATGTTTCACTGAAGACTTACTGTATGCAGTAAAATGCCCAAGCTGGCACATCACACAGAGCAATAAAACGTAAAACAAAGCAGCCAATCAGTGTACTGCGTCTGTGAATAAATCATTTACCATCAGACTGAAGGCTGGGATTTTTTCCACATTTTTAATTTATAGATAGCTTCAGTTTTTAGAAAAAAAAAAAAAATCTCTTGGTCATACAATAGTAGTGTGTGTTCATCTGTATCGGAGAAAAGCAAATAATATATATTCATTTTTGATGTGTTTTGGAAAAAACAATGTGATAGTTTTCCTGAACATCAATGCACTGCAGTTTTGATCACATGGCTATGGCAGAGATTCAGTTCCCACACTTAACTAATTAAACTCTTCTAGTGGTGAGTTTTGTGGTTTAACAACTGCCATTGTATATATGTGTGTTCTACCCACAACCAACACCAGGGAAAATCTGTGAAATTCTGTTTATTTATGGGTTGTGATGGAGACAGAGTTTAGTGAAATTCAGAAAAACTTTCCCTCCCATTAGCAATCAAGTAAAATACTCACTGCTCACTGGTACTACAAAATGAGCCAGATTTTATTTAATTAATAAATATTCAATTAATTGGCTCCAGCAGACCCCTATGACCCTGTAGTTAGGATATAGCACAGGGCCAGATTAAGGTGGGTGCTATTAATGCTGCAGCATTAGGTCCATTCCTGAAATAGGCCCAGATTAAAAGAGACAAGAATTTTCCGGAAGCTGAACAGTTTTCCTTTGCTATATTAACCTCAAAATAATTCTTAGAATGAAATTTGGAGTCAGACTTTCGGACACCTAGACACAGCGCTACTTATTATACAGTTACTATTGTTCTTTGCGCTGTGACGTAAATATAACGTCATTGTGTTTATTGTTAACCGAAGATTTCAAGTTAATACTATCAGTTTTACGTTAAACAGTTTACTTAGTAATTTAGCTGCGTTTCTTGCAATATCTTGGGGATTCTTGCCACTTTTTTATTGTTCGGTAAGTGCCATGTAGTACATTTTTCACCTTGAAAGTTAGTTGTACAGTAAAAATCTATGGCTATTTATTTAAATCTGTAAAGGTAAAATTAAAAGCCGGCCTGTGGGCCCGGCATGGATGTTTAGAATTTTTAAAATCCTCGACAGGATTCTGGTCTATTATGAAATTTAAATCGTGGACAAATTTTTACCCTCAAGAACCTGAACTGAGTCACTTTGACCCAATGTCTCTGCAAATAAATTTTTTCTTACTCTGTTTCGTAAGAGAATTGCAAAATTTTGTGTATTTCATTGTTAGGTTTTCTGCATTAAGTGCACTTTTCAGACAATTGCTATTGAATGTTGATGTTACATAGTGTCACACACGTGTGCATGGGAGGCAGCTGAAGGGCTTAGAGAGGACTGAATATACATCTGCCCGGGGTACGCTGACGCTCTTTCTGAGTTCTCTACAGGTCTTTCCCGGGAAATCCCACCAGGAGCCAACACCTCGAAGAGGGACACATCCCTTCCGGTTCCGGCACCAAGGACGATGTCACTTCCGGTTCCGGCACCAAGGACGGCATCACTTCCGCCCTCCGTCCTATAAAGCCTCCTGCCTTTGCTCTGGCAGGCAGTTCTGTTTTGGACTCTGATGAGTAAACTTGACTGTGATGAATCGGTTACTTTTGCAGCCAGGAAACCGGATTAAACGGGTGGCTGCCCCAAACCTTGCCATGCCTCATGTCTCTTCTTCCTACAATAGTTTGATGTCAATCTCGAGTTGTTACGATACTACGTCGTTATTATTCATGTTCAATAAAGGCTGGCCGGTTGCGTCGCAAACAATTAAGGCTCCTTGGTCGGTCTGAGTGCGCATGTACGGTGAGTGTCGAATGCACATGCACCAATGCCGAGAAAAAATAGGCCTTTTTTGCTCTGCAGCATCAGGCCCAATTTTGTCTTAATCCGGCCCTGATATAGCGGGTTAGATAATGGATGGATGGATATTCAATTATCATACAAAAAGCTCTGCTAAAAAAGGCAATGCTGCTATTTTTGACTTCATCCAACATGCACCTACTATAACAAATTCATAAATCCTCAGGACAGTATATTATAAATGTTAAAGAGAAACATACTATACGTGGAAAACACACAACTATTATAATTAAGCTTAATTCTCTTGTTAAACAAACAATACAAACACAAAGCAAAAATAAAATCTCCAGTTACCCCATGACTGATACACAAAGGCTGTTTGAAAGCTAGTTTTTAGTCTCACTTACAGCGTTTTAAATAAAGAGCCAAGTTGAAGTAAACTGGACAGACCAACACTTACACTGACTGCACTGACAGGTCACTTTTTTGTGGCTGAGGGTCAGTGTGGTTCTCTGTCCATAGACAAAGTCCATCTATTTTTAGAACCCAAGTTCATTTATTGAAAGTCTTCAACAGTCATTTTATTGAAAGTTGAGGCAGTGGAACAATTCTCTTGACAGTCCAGGGCCGTCTTAACATACGGCTACAATACGCACTGGCCCACGATATTTCAGATGCCTATGTATGTTTCTGTTTTGCCATCAAAACAGGCACAATAACACACTACTTTGCTGTGGGCCTAGGATGCTGTTAAGATGGCACAACGTCTTTTGTTCTGTGATCTCATCGAGCCTGGTTCTACCCCAGCAATATCATGTAGCAGCCTTGGTGCAATTTGACTTTACATGCAGTGAAGTGTTCTGATAGCTTAATATTAAGCAGGTTTGTTAGCACCAAGTAATTTTAAACTAAGCTACAGAAGAATCATTCTTGAATGTCCATTACATTTTGATTTTGTTTTAATGTTGTTATATTGTATGATCCCTTGTTGCACTTTAAAGCATATTCAGTGATATGTGCTGTGTTTTCTTTATGCATGGGGTCACGTGAGTGCCATCTAATGTGTTTATGACAGATGTACCCTCAGCTTGGTTTTGGGCTTGCTGATCAACAACCTGTGGTGTTACGTTGGGTAAGACGAAGATCTGTTTACAGTCTCAGGCACATTTACTGCGAATTCAAAACACTGTAGGTTTTATTTGTATTGTAATCACGCATCACACCCCTGTAAAAAAACCCAATGCTAAATTGTTTCCTGCTGTTGACTATCTTATATGGCAGGCAGTATGGAGTAGTGGTTAAGGCTTTAAACTTCAAACAATGAGGTTGTGGTTTCAGATGCCACTACTGACACTGTGTGACCATGACCAAGTCACTTCACCTGTTCTGTGCTGCAGATGTAAAAGCAAAAAAATTGTATCTCAAATATTGTAAGTTGACAAGGTGCCAGCCAACTAAATAATAATGAAGCAATACGACTCTGTTTCAAATTACAAATTACAGTATGCACCACCAATTAATGACTGGGATACACATGCCAACAAAAGCACAAAATGATTGCCTACAGTGCAAACTGTACTAAACTATGCCCCAGTGACTCAGTACAATGGCTGCTACAGTTTCATCAAATCTGGCAAGACTGAAAGAATTGTTCTGGGCGATACTTATAAAAATCCTTGGGATTTGGATCACTTTAAAATCAATCAGTTTGATATCAGTCAAATCTCCCACCATAGTGAGAGAATTGAAGAACAAAGCAAAAGTAACTGCCCAATATGTACTATTTCCAATAACAGATAGGAGAAGGGGGCAAAAATAAATGAACACTATCGACAAGACAAACTAAATCCTCTGGAGTGTAAAGTACTCAGAGGCTCAACTAATGGTAGGTAATGGATATTGTAGGTCAAGACCGCTGGCACACATTCTGTCGCATATGATCTAAATGCTAAAAATGCCTTATATTAAAAAAAAAGAAACAAAAAAAAAACAATTCTAAATGAGAGTCAAAGTGATTTAGAATCCTGTCAAATACTGCTTTTGGTTGCCACGTTTATTATGAGTTTTGCCACATACGTCTCTGTCCCTTGGATCACATTCCAGCTCTTTTCTCTGTTGATTCTGGGGCTTTGTTCACATCAGCTTTTATTTTTGCAACCGTTTTGCACTACTTGTCATTTTCTTGTAATAATTTTTTACTGGTACATTCATTTATTGTGTAAGGTTTCTAAACTCTTTTGGGGCTCCCCCCAATGGGATGACACGCTGAAGAGCGACCCAAAGTGCGATCATCTGTTGAAAACAGCATATCAACTGTAGGCTCCCAGTGCTGTAGTAGCTTGCTGTGATAAGAAATCCTAAAAGATCGCAGTCATGCTATGAGTGCCTGTCATCAATGGGTGATGCAAGGAACATTATAAATGCAGGAAGCAGTATTACTTGGCCACTAACCTGGCCACGACCCTGCTGGATTGCTGTGTCTGTGTATAGGAGAGTGGAAGATCCCGCTACAATAAATAACCGTGCTGTTTCTGTTTCAGTTGGAATAAAGCTGGTTTTGCTAAAGTTCTGATACTCAGCCTCGTATTTTGGGGTGCAAGACAGAGACACACACGTCCCAATTGTTATACTGCTATTTTATTTCTCAAAAGCACAACAATTTTGGGTATATCCTGGGAACACTACCTTGTTACTACCATGTGATGCCTTTTTGTGATGTCATCAACCAGAAGGTATTCAAGATGACAGCTCACTATTCCTGGCATCACGATTTTGGATTGTTTACCAAAAACTCTCATGGTTCTAAATAGTTAATTATGTATAAACAGGACTTGGTGTGTTTTTTCAAAAGTTATTTGTGGTTAAAGTTCTGGACTTGGTGTTTCAGTATTTTCTTTTGACCAATGTCCATTAATAGATCACAATTTTGGCCTAATACTTTTCCCTTCCTACTGATTTCTACAACTTGGCAGAGTATCTGCACTGTTTTAGGGAGAGCACTGTGCCCATGAGTTCCAACCTCAGTTAGCTTTTCTCTATAATGCTGATATCCCTTCATATAGCCCTCCATAGTAGCTCCCAAATGGTGTCCAAGCTTTTGTATTGGCATTGCGATTTTACATTATCATTATCCTTTATGGCCCTATCCTGTATCCCTCCACAGAAAGTGTATTGTGTTGTTTCTATGGCTACCACATAATACATTATTGTGATCTATATTACAAAATAGGCTTGTCCTGAAAAGCACAAAGGTCAATAAATTCCAAGAGATGAGCATCGTCAAAAAGTATGCAATAATAAAACCAAACATGCAAGACAAAATTCCAAAGTCCTAATCCAAAGTCATTGGCTGGGCAAACCAAAAAATAGTCTCTAATGAAAATAAACATGTGCAGAGATTCATTCAGAATATCCCAATACTGTGATACCAATGATGCCAACACCTACTCACAGCGATGATGTTGGGTTATGTGACTGGCAACAGTAGACAAAATTGACATGCCCATGTACAAAACACAACAAAACTGGAACTTCCATGTAAAAATAAAACACTTGAAAATACTTTAGATTAAAAATAGAACTCAGAGGCATCATGATGTATATTGTCACTAAATATAAAGAATATAAAGAATTCTGAAATGTCTACTGTAACATGCAGTGACCTGAACATGACTGCAGAACTCCCACAATTAACTACAATGTGTGTCCATTAAAAAAGAGCTTACATCATATAATTTCAAGAGGAACAATTATTCTGTTTCAGTTTCTAGTTTAGTGTGTTTAGAATTCCAAGCACGCTGTTGAAATAAATTTGTATTGAATTATCTGCATCACTTCATTACACAGAGTCACATTTCTCTGGGTTGGTTGTCCAAACAAAACAGCTCAAATACTGAATGTCATGCTAATAAAGCATCTCTCAAAGAGGAAGGTGATGCGAAAGCAACCAAATATAACTCAGTCAGCACTTTGAGTGGATGAACTTTTCTTGTCTTATTTTTCTCTGCACAGTAATTTGTTGGTGTGACTCAGTATTAAAACTGGGGCGACTGGGCAAGTCCCCATATGTTACATTTTATATTTCACAGATATATTTACCTAAATTGGGTTTGGGGATACGAGTATGATACAATTCTTTATGTATATTGCAATTTAAGAGAAGGCTGGCATTGTAACATAAAGAAATTTACAATAAAAGGTAATCGTCACCAGTGTTGCAGATCTTTCTTTCTGTTTGCATGCATCAAGACATACCCATGAAGTAAAAGTGAAAACCTGGAGATTGCAGCTTGATGAAGTAAAGTCCTTGCAGGTAAAGGACCTCTCCTTCTAGTTATGCGCTTTGGAGAGGATATGAAAGGCCACAGGCCAACCTGACTGCAAGCTCTTTTGAGCTTCTCAAAAGGATCATACTGTGCCTGAGCTGGAAAAAAAAAATAGTTTAAAAAATGGATCAAGAGAAAAAGGGCCAGGCCAAAGCAGGTTGGGATCTAAACCAGTAGATAAAAACAAATGCTAACCAAAATCAAAGTCGGCAGATAAAAGTAAAAAGTCAGAAATATATTGGCAGAAGTCATTGATTCAAAAGGCATAACCAAACCTAAGCACAAAGTAGGGCAGCTTCATTAGGAAATGTTAAATTCTTGGATGCAGACAGTGTTATTTCTTGTCAAGGTTTTGGCCTTTAATATTGCTGTGTTAACAATGTTCAATTACTGGTTAGTTTTGTTAAATGTTTGCTTTATTTGGTTTTGCCTCAAGGACCATGGTCACTAATTAAGATTAATTATGCCTTTTAACAGATTAGAGTAGTCAAAGCACGTGTGCAGATAAGTGCCCCGTGTTGGCATTTCCACATCTCAGCCTACTTAATTCTTCTTGCTTCTGCTCCTGGCTTTCATTTTGCTTGGTTCTTGCTCAATTTAGGTATGTTTTGGCAAAAGTAAACTTTAATCTTTTGCTTATACAGTAGTCGCTTATTTGAATTTACTTTAAAAATATGTGCTTGGTTAAATTAATTTCTTCCAATGGATTTGTGCAGCAGATTTGAGTTTTATTTTATTTTAAATAGGCAGAACTTTATTTGGCTTTTTACATAAATAAATAAATAACAAATCAGTAGATAAATAAGTGAATAAATCAATATACACACACATTTTGGTTCAAACACATACCAGAATGACTATAAAGCAAGAACATTAAAAAGAAAGAAAGATTTTGCTTGACCGTCACAGTCCCAGTGAGGCATTATGCAGGCATATTGCTGTTGGTATAAAGAAGCCCCAGTAGTGTTTCTTGACACACTTCTGCTGAATAATCTGATGGCTGAAAGTCCTCAGTGTTGGTGTGTCAGAGAGAGGATGTTCAGCATTTTTCATAATGGCACTCAGTTTTGTGTTAATTCTCTCCTTTGCTTCTACCTCCAGGAGGTCCACTGTGTGTCCTCTAACTGAGCTTGCCCTTTTAAATAGCTTGTTGATTCGGTGGGCCGCTCTCGAAGTGATGTTACTAGTTTAGCACACCACAGTGTTGAAAATCACACTGGCCATCACAGAGTTCTAGAAGATGTGAAGGATGTCACTACTCACATTAAATAAATGCAATCTTCTAAGAAAAAAGAGCCTGTTCTGCCCTTTCTTATACAGTACCTCTGTGTTCTGAGACCAGTCCAACCTGTCATTAATGTGGACCCCCAAGTACTTGTAGGAGTGGACTACCTCAACATTCACTCCTTGAACAGTGGCCGGACATAGAGGCTCTTTGGTGAGGTGAAAGTCAATACCCAGTTCATTGGTTTTGCTTTGCTTTTGTTAAGATATAGACAATTCTCTTTGCATCAAGAAACAAACTTTTCCACCTGATTCCTATACTCTATCTAATCCCCTTTATCAATACACCAAATAAGTGCAGAATCATCTGAGAATTTCTTCAAGTGATATGAGTTAGTGTTATATTTATAGTCTATGGTGTACCGATTAAGGAGAAAATGAGACAGGACTGTTCCTTGTGGTGCTCCGGTGTTGCTCACATTCGTATCAGAAGCACAGTCCTTGACTGTGGCAGGATGGTATTAAAGATGCTGGAGAAATCAAAAAACATAATCCTCATGGTGCTGCAGCTTTGTCCAGGTGAGAACATGCCTTGTTGGGCAGACAGATAATTGCATCCTCCACTCCAACCTTTGATCGATAGGCAAAATGCAGTGTATCAATTTGGCCTAAAACAAAAGGACTCTTATAGATCAGGACCATTTTCTTAGAATAATATTTCACTTGTCTTTTTAAATTTACTGGGGTGCTTTGCTCCTGGTTGCTTCGCTTGCCAAACCCCCATCCTGCACTACGTGCCAGCCACTTTGTGTCTCTGCCACTCGTGTATGTGGATTTCACTTTCACCAAACAACAAATCTTTTAATTCTCGCGCATACGCCTCTTCATTGGGAAGAAACACTACTTTTCCCTGATGGCATCCTGAATTAGACGATCTGCAAGTCTCCGACTTAAAGTTTAAATCCGAACAATATATCCCATCTCTTTTCGCTGTTTCATTATTTCATCGAGTAAAAAGTTCCATTTATTTGCGCTAATGCGATCTTTACTATCATTTTTTTAAGACTTTTGAATTTTAGTACTTTCATTATCTCTAACCTGCTCTGCATGTGTATCACGCCAATGTTTTTGAACCTCTTTACGATGTTCTACTTTGTCATCTACTCTTTGTCTTTTATTTCCGCCCTGGGTGTGGTTAAATCTCTTGGCACAAAGTCTTGTCTCACGGGACTTAAAAGTATCTCTCTGAAAAAGTCATGTCTCGTCCCAGGATTTATTTATATAATAGAGAGATATTTCAACTTAGTTTCTTTACTAAGTGGGTTTTGTTAATTTGTAAGTGCTCTCCTTCAGAGTAGATGAAGTCTTTCATTTATTAAGAAAGTCTTTTAAAATAAATGGTCCCATTATTAGTTCTATTTGAAGACAGACAAAATGCTGTCACTTTATTTTATATTGACATTATGATGTCACATGTCAAATGACCAGCGGTTGCTGTGGAAGCGCCCATTAAATTTAATTCCAAAATAGCCCCAGAGGATTACGACAGACAAGGACTCTTTAAGGTATCACTGTAGGAAAAGGAGCAGTCTAGAGCAGTGTTTCCCAAACTTGGTCCTGGAGACCTCCTGTGGCTGCAGGTTTTTGTTCCAACCAGCTTATGTTTTTAATTGAACTCCTGGGCTAATTAAGTGAAATAATATTTCCCAACTTATGTGTTTAGGGAACAATATAGAAATTAGAAAACTAAGTTTGCTAAAAAAAAAAAAAAAATGTTAAAATGTACCAAGCAGTTATATAGGAATAATGTATTTTTTTCTTTTTAACAGTATTTTCATCTTGATTTTCATTCTACTTTTCTAGGTGTTCTAATTGTTTAATTAATCCATTATTTACTAATTAGTGGGTCTGACTCTAAAGTAGCTGCAGCCTTTGATTGTTCAGTGTTGTTTGCCTGGGTGTCTGATCTGCTTTTTTTAAATTGTCATTATTAAGATACAACGAAGGGGGAAAAACTGCAGCGAAAGGGCAAAGTATAAAAAGTATGAAAGCAAAAAAAGAGAGTTAAGCATTTAAATCTATAGCAACAGCAGAAATATTTATAAATGTCTTATAAATGTAAAAATCATGCTGCTGTGCTTTTCTGAATGTCGATTAAAAGAAAAAAAAATACCAGCTAATTAAATTAGCTCAGTGTTATCTGGTGTTGTCACTGATTAGGAATCTGGTTGGAACAAAAACCTGCAGCCACAGGGGGTCCCCAGGACCGAGTTTGGGAAACACTGGTCTAGAGGGACAAGAAAAATGGGGGTTCAGACCCTTTTGTTTTGATTCTGAGTAAATTAACTCAAAGGCATACTAAATGCACATGTCTCTTGTTTTCCCATGTGCCCTCTTGTGGGTCGCAGTTAAATGAAGCAAAAAAATTATTCTTCTCTTGCCAAGCCTAAGCAAAGTTCACTTTGGACTTGTGCAGGCTGATGAAAGCTGTCTAAGTGAGTGGATCAAAGTAGAGAAAAGTGATAGAAAAATGGAGTTTGTGCAAGCAAAGGTAGGTTAGGTATGTAGACTTTATTATCCTAGACAGGCAATGAAATATTGTACATAATGTACATAATCAAAATGTCGAAAATAATCAAGAGATTGAAAAATCTTACTAAAGATTAAAAGAAAAGAAAATAAGACATTGTTTCAAAAGTATGATCAAGTCAAAGTGTTTCCATACAATGGCAAGTTGACTTTAAAATCCTAGAAGATATCACAAAAGAAGACATTGCAGTTTCATAAATGAGGTTAAAGTGCCAGCAAAAGACATTATGTCAGCACTGATCATAAGGCAGAAACTATGTAAGAAGAGACTTAGGCTGGTTTAAGGATTGTTTTAGTGAGGGAAATCAACAATTAGGACACCCATCAGATATCATCTAAACTCATGACCTTAAAGGCTCACTGAGAGTAAGGATGTACTCTCCAATGGAGGCTAAGAATGGTCTCTTTATGTATAGTCAAATCTCATATGGAGCTTGCTTAATATTGTAACAACATGTAGCTTAGATTTACCCAAAAACTGTTTTTCACCTCATGAAATAGATAGCTACTGAAAACAATACAGTATTATCAACAAGTATCACAAGCGATGCAATAAACAACAAAGGGGAAATCAATAATTGGGACTTTTACACTTAACCTAGTATAATAAACTGTCTTAACTATTCAGTATAGAAGAGAGTGCACACTTAATGATGATAACCAGTACGAGCTGAATCTGGTCCTTGTCAACGTTTCGGCACTATAAACTTATCCTCCCCAGAAATCTTCAACAATTTCTAAAACTAAAAATATTGATTTACAAAAGTAAAATGTAATTATATGAAGATAACATGATGATAAACCACAATGTTATAACAATAGACTGAAGGTATAGAACAAGATATATCACTTTTAGCTCTGCAGTTTTCATCATTTTCTACCACCCACTGTATGGACCTAACTTGAAAAACTGCACCTTTGAGTAATATGCTTCAAAACAGAAATCCTCAGATCATAATCCTTTTAGAATTCTAGTAGTGTCTCTGCTCTATTTACATTTCTGTGTTTTATTACCCTTACCTGTGTCTTACCAATGTATTCATTTTGTTTTGTATATTTTTCACAGTCCCTTCACCTCAGTTGTCCTTTGGGCCTATAGGGATGGGGCCTCCTTTAGAATTAGGACTCTTGGGTGCTGCTGTCATCAGGGCCTCAGTTACCTGAGGAGACCATGTAAGCTCCTCAGTTGCAACAGAAAGTTGCTGTAATATTAGCAAGCTTATCTGCCATGTCTTTGGCCCCTCTTTTGTGCTCTCATGGTTCTTGGTCAGGTCTTGTCTCTTCTGTGGACTTTTTATACCTAACTGTGCTATTTTTTTGGGACATTGATTTGTTTTGAAATTATGGTTTTCCAATTTTTCTTAAATTTAGGACTTCTATTCTGAAATATTTTGACTCTGTTAGTTATCTTCCTACTTCACTGGTTTATGTTATGTGCACTGCATTTCCTCTGCTTAAAGCCTATTACTTATTAGAGTAAAATATTATTTTGTTTATTATTAATGTAGTTTGTTGGTATGTATCTTTAGTACTGTATTATTGTAAATTTGAACTTGAACTTAAATCTGAAGTTTTTTTTTTAATTTTCAAACAATAATTGTCTACTTTGTTTCCTTTCATAGATTTTACTCCTAAATTGATTGAATTAATGTATTTATTAAAATTATTTGAGTGATTTTCTTGACTTAGGGGTTTTACGGTTTTGGCCTTCCTTTTACAATCTTCAATGAAAACCCCTCAATGATTTTATAATTGCAAACTCTTAATAATAAAACTTTTTACATGATTGGTTTACATCATTGCTTTACAATAAAACAAGTTTTCTCCTTTAGGGTGCTGTTGATATTATTGCCCTTCATGCCTCCAGATTTCTTAAGACAAAGAAGTTCTTTCATATATACATTGTTATACGATACACATGCAGTACAAGGACAATGACTTAGCATCAAATGTGTGAAAGGACAAATAATTGGTCCACTGTTAAACCAGGATATAATCCACATTGCTGTTTCTGAGTCTGAGGTTCAGCTATCAACATAGGGAGGCTGAGAAATGCAGTCCCTCTGTAAATGAAACACATCCTCTTATCCATCGTTTTTAAGTTAAAAGGTACTATTCCTGCCTTTCACACAACATTTAAAAGGCACTGCTCAGATACTTAAAGGATCATGGGAATTTGCAAATCCTGTGTAAATGTCTTTTATTGACTTAGAATAAGTGTATGACCTGGTACCCTCTCTAGGATGGTGCCACAAGTCTATTTAGCCACCGCTGCCTGCTATTCTGTCCCTGTTTTTGCAAATCAAAAGCTATGGTCAAATATTTGGTATTAAGTCGAGAACATCCAATGTTGGGGTAAGAATCTACCAAGGGCGGATCTTGCCTCCTTTCATGTTCATGGTTTTAATTCATAGGATAGCATGGCATTGCCAAGGTTTGGTGGGTATCCAGTTTGAGAACTTTAGAGTTATCGTATTTTGCACTCCATAAGATGCACTTTTTTTCCCCAAAAGAAGGGTGGAAATGTCTGTGCGTCTTATGGAGTGAATATTGTGTCACAGACCGTGATGTCTGACATCAAGGGGTGGAGGGCGACAATCAGCTATTAATGGCGACAAAACTCACTGTTACATTACAGGCATTCCTTCTCTGCTTGGAGGAATGTTAGACTCATTGACTCAACATCTAATCCTTGCGTGTGTGTGAGTTACGTAATGTAAAAAAATGTACAGTAAATATAGGCAAGATGGCATTGACATCTCACAAGGCAGCGAAGCGAGTGCAGAAAACAAAAAACTCAGCAGATGATGTTTTGCGCATTATTGCTGAGTATCGCAGAATATGATTTTGTTGAGAGTGATCAGGAGATTGAGCAAGAAAGTGAGGATCTGGCATCAGCTGATCGGACACAAGCCGATGCCGCTCCAGCTAAGCCTATTTGCGCAGCCGATGCACCTACGGCAAGGTTTGTGTGGGAGGAATACCCAGACATTGATCCGTGGGACCCAAACTGGCTACCGGACTTCACAAGACAGCATGGCTTGCTGTTGGACTAGACAGATTCAAAGTCAAAGTCAAAGTGAACTTTATTGTCATCTCAACCATATACAAGTATACAGATAGACAAAATTGCGAAGCTCAGGGTCCATAGTGTAACAACATGATGTGCAAATAGTAAATTAAAAATAGAATAAAAATTTAAAAATTTTAAATTAAAATGCAAACAAGACAAGACATTGAGCAAAGATAGGACAGACAAGTAGCAGCAATATTGATGTGTAAGATATATAATATAATAAGTAAATAAATAATAAATAATAGATATAGATAATACAGAAATTATCAGTGTATGATAATAGTTGTTTAAGACGTGTGTAAACAATGACAGGTCAGAATGTTTCATAGCAGAAGGATATCAAGAGTGTCAAAATCCTTAAAGGTCAGTATGAGATTTTCAGTTCTTTTCTACATGCACACTCATCTTAGCAGGACAGTGGTTTTCATGTAGGTTTTAGTGGTGGTTGAGGGCATGTGGAAGGTCCCAGGGGGAAGCCTGGTGTTAAGGAGTCTAACAGCTTGGGGGTAAAAACTCTCCTGCAGCATGGCAGATTTGGCTTTGATGCTGCAATACCTTCTCTTGGAATGGCAGAAGTGTGAAAAGTCCATGTGAGGGGTGTAAGGGGTCCTGCACAATGCTGCAGGCCTTGCGGACATTGCGTTTG
Source organism: Polypterus senegalus (assembly GCF_016835505.1). Taxonomy (NCBI): domain Eukaryota; kingdom Metazoa; phylum Chordata; class Cladistia; order Polypteriformes; family Polypteridae; genus Polypterus; species Polypterus senegalus. The sequence goes on from NC_053161.1 coordinate 105,021,323, forward strand.
TAAAATATGTCCTGTAGTGAAGGGGGAGGCACCCCAATAATGTTCTCTGCTGTCTTAACTATCCTTTGCAGGCGCTTGCGGTCGGATATGTTGCAGTTGCCATATCAGACAGTGATGCAGCTGGTCAGGACACTCTCTATGGTGCCTCTGTAGAACATGGCGAGGATGGAAGGGGGAAGACGTGCTTGCTTCAGCCGCCTCAGGAAGTGTAGTCTCTGCTGGGCTTTCTTGATTACCAGCCGCTGTACTACTTCAGGCTGTTCTTTCCTGAAGCTGCCCTTCAGCTACTGTCAGACAAGACAAACAGGTATGGAGAGTAATTTTTTGAATCGCGGTTCTGCAGTTGCAAAGCATTCTCGTTTTTTCATGGGACTAGACTGGCTATATAACTTCAGGGAGCATTGGTCCAAACGTGCTTTGTCCCCTGGTGGCTTTGGACAGGTTATGCCATGTGATGATGGGTACGTGTTTCTGCAAAGTGACTGTGAGCATCTGAGCTTCATAAATTCTGACACTAGCAATGAGGAGTTAGATACAGTGGTGTGAAAAACTATTTGCCCCCTTCCTGATTTCTTATTCTTTTGCATGTTTGTCACACAAAATGTTTCTGATCATCAAACACATTTAACCATTAGTCAAATATAACACAAGTAAACACAAAATGCAGTTTTTAAATGATGGTTTTTACTATTTAGGGAGAAAAAAAAATCCAAACCTACATGGCCCTGTGTGAAAAGTAATTGCCCCCTGAACCTAATAACTGGTTGGGCCACCCTTAGCAGCAATAACTGCAATCAAGCGTTTGCGATAACTTGCAATGAGTCTTTTACAGCGCTCTGTAGGAATTTTGGCCCACTCATCTTTGCAGAATTGTTGCAATTCAGCTTTATTTGAGGGTTTTCTGGCATGAACCGCCTTTTTAAGGTCATGCCATAGCATCTCAATTGGATTCAGGTCAGGACTTTGACTAGGCCACTCCAAAGTCTTCATTTTGTTTTTCTTCAGCCATTCAGAGGTGGATTTGCTGGTGTATTTTGGGTCATTGTTCTGTTGCAGCACCCAAGATCGCTTCAGCTTGAGTTGGCCGGACATTCTCCTTCAGGATTTTTTGGTAGACAGTAGAATTCATGGTTCCATCTATCACAGCAAGCCTTCCAGGTCCTGAAGCAGCAAAACAACCCCAGACCATCACACTACCACCACCATATTTTACTGTTGGTATGATGTTCTTTTTCTGATATGCAGTGTTCCTTTTACGCCAGATGTAACGGGACATTTGCCTTCCAAAAAGTTCAACTTTTGTCTCATCAGTCCACAAGGTATTTTCCCAAAAGTCTTGGCAATCATTGAGATGTTTCTTAGCAAAATTGAGACGAGCCCTAATGTTCTTTTGCTTAACAGTGGTTTGCGTCTTGGAAATCTGCCATGCAGGCCGTTTTTGCCCAGTCTCTTTCTTATGGTGGAGTCGTGAACACTGACCTTAACTGAGGCAAGTGAGCCCTGCAGTTCTTTAGACGGTGTCCTGGGGTCTTTTGTGACCTCTCGGATGAGTCGTCTCTGTGCTCTTGGGGTAACTTTGGTCGGCCGGCCACTTTTGGGAAGGTTCACCACTGTTCCATGTTTTTGCCATTTGTGGATAATGGCTCTCACTGTGGTTCGCTGAAGTCCCAAAGCTTTAGAAATGGCTTTATAACCTTTACCAGACTGATAGATCTCAATTACTTCTGTTCTCATTTGTTCCTGAATTTCTTTGGATCTTGGCATGATGTCTAGCTTTTGAGGTGCTTTTGGTCTACTTCTCTGTGTCAGGCAGCTCCTATTTAAGTGATTTCTTGATTGAAACAGGTGTGGCAGTAATCAGGCCTGGGGTGGCTACGAAATTGAACTCAGGTGTGATACACCACAGTTAGGTTATTTTTTAACAAGGGGGCAATTACTTTTTCACACAGGGCCATGTAGGTTTGGATTTTTTCTCCTAAATAATAAAAACCATCATTTAAAAACTGCATTTTGTGTTTACTTGTGTTATATTTGACTAATGGTTAAATGTGTTTGATGATCAGAAACATTTTGTGTGACAAACATGCAAAAGAATAAGAAATCGGGAAGGGGGCAAATAGTTTTTCACACCACTGTAGATAGATAGATAGATAGATAGATAGATAGATAGATAAATAGATAGATAGATAGATAGATAGATAGATAGATAGATAGATAGATAGATAGATAGATAGATAGATAGATAGATAGATAGATAGATAGATAGATAGATAGATAGATACTTTATTCTTGGGGTTTCTAGAAAACTAGAAGAGTGCTTGAACCTTAAAGCCTCTTCTCATTTGCTAATGACAGTGATGATGGTTCTTAATACCGCTGTTGACTTTACATGGTTAAAATATTATTCTGCTATATTTTATTTAATATATTAATACACCATTTGGATCAAAACATTTTTTTTCTTGTTTTCCTCCTCTAAACCTAGGTGTGTCTTATGGTCAGGTCCGTCTTAAGGAGTGAAAAATACTCCTTAAGACGCTGATGTTATCCTCTTGATCTCATCAGACCATTGCTTACTAGTATGATTTGCAACTGATTGTGACATGAATGTGGTGAGAGTTAATGTATCTAAATAAATTGTTATGGTCCTTTCTCTGTAAAGAATGTTTTGTTCCCTGCCAATAAGGAGTGAGTAACTGGCCCAAAGATCAGGAAGTTCCCTGGGGTCTTATTGATGAGAGAGAGAAGGGCCGATTATGGGAATAATCACTGAATCGGTGCAGTAGCAGCAGTTTTATGAAATCATACTGATGTGGATTGAAGGGGACATTATCTCTATATACAAGGCTGTATGTTTAGAGGTCCATTTAAATTCCAATCCTCACATCAACTCATCTTCCAATGACTGAAAGAATGACATAGTAAACATCAACATCAAAAATTCAATTCCTATTTGATGGTCTCACTCTCTGCGAAAAGTGAGGAGCTTGGCAATATGACCTCAAAGGACCTTGGAGTAGAATCACTGCCTTCCTGGATCATGGTTGCCCCCGGGACAGGCACACTTCAGAGATGCTGGAGGGATAATATCTCTTGACTGTCCTCGGATCATCTGGTTATTCCTCAAGAAGAAGGGAGGAAGTTGCTGGGGAGACCTGTTCATCTCAGCCCTGCATGTTACTACTGCAATCTTCATCAAGTAAAAGTGGAATAAAATGACAATGATGATGACACAAAAATACAGACATATAAAAGGTCCATGTGACAATGCTAATATACAGTATACCTTTAATATTTTCTTGGCATAAACTAGTTTCCAGATCAGACTTGTAGCATTATTTTGTCTGAGGCTTTACTTCAACTTTACACATTCTTTGCCTTGATCTAAAACGAGATATCATCAATTTCTATTTATCTATTCTGGAAAAAGTCCTGTCATTGCTGTAGTCCTGTGCCTTTTCCTATGTGCATAGACTTTTAATTTTATGTCCTTTGTCCCTTATCAGAATGTGATTAGTAAGGAGACCTTGGTTTGCTTCCCGGGTCCTCCCTGAGTGGAGTTTGCATGTTCTCCCTGTGTCTACATGGGTTTCTTCCGGGTCCTTCAGTTTCCTCCTACAGTTCAAAGACATGCAGGTTAGGTGCATTGGCGATCCTAAATTGTCCCTAGTGTGTGCTTGGTGTGTGGGTGCATGTATGTGTGTTTGTGTGTGTGCCCTGTGGTGGGCTAGCGCCCTGCCCAGGAATTTGTTCCTGCCTTGCGCCCTGTGCTGGCTGGGATTGGCTCCAGCAGACCCCTGTGACCCTGTGTTAGGATATAGTGGGTTGGAAAATGACTGAATGACAATGCATACATATCCCAGATTGCTATATTGTTGCTGAGTATGTTGCCTGAAGTGTGCATTGTGGTAGAAGCACCATTGTTTGGAATTGATTGCCACAGAGATTCCTTATTAAAAATAGTAGATTTATTAAACACAAAAAGTCCAAGGTGGAATAAACAAAGTAGCAAAATAACTGTCTGAAACAAAATTCCTTCTGCTTTCCTTGGCTTCTCTTTGTAAGTTCTTAGTCCTTATCTACTCAGTGGGGTGGTTGGTCTTTTTCTCTCTTTCCTTGTTTCAATTATTTTCATAATCGAAAACGGCACTGACAAAAGGTAAGAAAACTAAAGACTGAACTGATTGAAGTAAAGGAAGCACTTATATTAATGGCCCAAAAAATGTATTCCCTTAAACAAAACAAGCATTAGAACAAATTCCATATACTTAAAGTCCAAATAATTAAAGAAAAGTAAATAAAAAAATTCAAAACACACATTTAGAAGGAGCAATAAGTATACAGTGCATCCAGAAAGTATTCACAGCGCATCACTTTTTCTAGATTTTGTTATGTTACAGCCTTATTCCAAAATGGATTAAATTCATTTTTTTCCTCAGAATTCTACACACAACACCCCATAATGACAACGTGAAAAAAGTTTACTTGAGATTTTTTCAAATTTATTAAAAATAAAAAAATTGAGAAAGCACATGTACATAAGTATTCACAGCCTTTGCCATAATTGACCTCAGGTGCATCCCGTTTCCCCTAATCATCCTTGAGATGTTTCTGCAGCTTAACTGGAGTCCACCTGTGGTAAATTCAGTTGATTGGACATGATTTGGAAAGGCACACACCTGTCTATATAAGGTCCCACAGTTGACAGTTCATGTCAGAGCACAAGCCAAGCATGAAGTCAAAGGAATTGTCTGTAGACCTCCGAGACAGGATTGTCTCGAGACACAAATCTGGGGAAGGTTACAGAAACATTTCTGCTGCTTTGAAGGTCCCAATGAGCACAGTGGCCTCCATCATCCGTAAGTGGAAAAAGTTCAAAACCACCAGGACTCTTCCTAGAGCTGGCCGGGAATCTAAACTGAGCGATCGGGGGAGAAGGGCCTTAGTCAGGGAGGTGACCAAGAACCCGATGGTCACTCTGTCAGAGCTCCAGAGGTCCTCTGTGGAGAGAGGAGAACCTTCCAGAAGGACAACCATCTCTGCAGCAATCCACCAATCAGGCCTGTATGGTAGAGTGGCCAGATGGAAACCACTCCTTAGTAAAAGGCACATGGCAGCCCGCCTGGAGTTTCCCAAAAGGCACCTGAAGGACTCTCAGACCATGAGAAACAAAGTTCTCTGGTCTGATGAGACAAAGATTGAACTCTTTGGTGTGAATGCCAGGCATCACGTTTGGAGGAAACCAGGCAACGCTCATCACCAGGCCAATACCATTCCTACAGTGAAGCATGGTGGTGGCAGCATCATGCTGTGGGGATGTTTTTCAGCGGCGGGAACTGGGAGACTAGTCAGGATAAAGGGAAAGATGACTGCAGCAATGTACAGAGACATCCTGGATGAAAACCTGCTCCAGAGCGCTCTTGACCTCAGACTGGGGCGACGGTTCATCTTTCAGCAGGACAACGACCCTAAACACACAGCCAAGATATCAAAGGAGTGGCTTCAGGACAACTCTGTGAATGTCCTTGAGTGGCCCAGCCAGAGCCCAGACTTGAATCCGATTGAACATCTCTGGAGAGATCTTAAAATGGCTGTGCACTGACGCTTCCCTTCCAACCTGATGGAGCTTGAGAGGTGCTGCAAAGAGGAATGGCCGAAACTGGCCAAGGACAGGTGTGCCAAGCTTGTGGCATCATATTCAAAAAGACTTGAGGCTGTAAAAGTATTGAGCAAAGGCTGTGAATACTTATGTACATGTGATTTCTCAGTTTTTTTATTTTTAATAAATTTGCAAAAACCTCAAGTAAACTTTTTTCACGTTGTCATTATGGGGTGTTGTGTGTAGAATTCTGAGTAAAAAATGAATTTAATCCATTTTGGAATAAGGCTGTAACATAACAAAATGTGGAAAAAGTGATGCGTTGTGAATACTTTCCGGATGCACTGTACAGTATAAAGCATTAAATAAGCTATGATCTGAAGCAGAAAAACAAGCCAAATTATATATTTGAGAATAACTGAGGAATTACTGCAAGAGAAGGGGGCAAAAATAATTCCACAGCTAGGAGTTGAAGAGAACTGATGTCTTTCATAGTGCCCTCAGATGACTGCAGCCCTAATTGCTACAACACCTGAGATGATACCCCTTATATGATATAAAGTATCATCCCTGTAAACCCAACACTAAATTGGAAGTAATTAACGATTACAAAGAAAATGAACACAAAAAAATAAAAGTGGGAAAAAAGGTGGAGTCAGGGAAATCCCCACAGCCAATCTAAGCCCTTGCAAAACTCACTTTACAATTCTAAAATCAAACACTGCCTGGTCAAAGGAAATTGTTAAAATCAATCCTGGAGCCATTTCCCAAGGGAAATCTCTGGAACTACTACCATTGTACCAAAATGCCCCATAGTCTCCTCTTTAGGGCTCCCCCTTATGGGCCCAAGTCCTTGCACTCCTAAATTTTAGTATTTGTTAAAGGGTCAGGCACATTTTGTCTTTCTAGGCCCATAATCATAGAGTAAAACAATGAGATTAAAACTATAGATTAATATTTGGATGTTTACAGATGACAGAATGACATTATTAATAATGGAAAAATAGTATATAGGGGATTTTATTTGGGTTTAAACAAATAGGAAGAAGAAGTATGTGTCTATGAAGCAAATATTAAATCACTTGAATATTCAGTTCCTCTGCCAATAGTAGGAAAGTGGAGACAAAATCACAAATAAAAGGGTTATGCCCGAAAGGGTTGCATTTGTGAAAGGACCAAGACCTGAGACAACCACTCAGGTTAGAATTAATAAGAAGAAATGGCAAGTTAATGGTAACACTTTCAAAGAGCCAGTGGACGAAGAAATGTCACTGGAATGAAAACGTTCAGGAACAAATTATTTCAAGTAGAGATAGGGTGCTGAGACAGAAAGATAGAGCACAAGGCAATGCAGAATAGAAAAATTAGCCAGAAGCATGTTATAAATGGCTGAGCATGGGAATGCTGGCTTGAACTTTGCGAAGGTGCATCTTGAAAATTTCAAGACTTGTAGCTGTTCTTAAAATTTGAAAGATTACTCAGGAAAAATGGAATAGCCTGTTCTGCACACCTCGGCTCCTTGCTAATGGTACAGTTTAATAATAAAGACCTTTTAAAGTTTGAGGGCTTGGATTTGATTTAGTGCAAACAACTGTATGCTGTCTGAGATGGCTAAACAAACCACAATTCCTTTAATTAGTGTATAATTATGAAATAATCTAACCCTGTATGTATGCACAGCACAGTATGTGTTACATTTTTACAAAGTATGCTTACTGCTGTGGAAAGCATCCTGCATTGTTCCTGTTCCAAAGAAGGCACATCATGGAACATCCTGGACTATATGAGCCTTCTTGTGGTAGACCATCTGGACCCACTACAGTTTTCCTGTCGGACAAAGACTGGAGTGGAGAATACAATAATCTTGTTGGTCCACACCTGGGCAAAGCTGGCAGTGCTGTGACAATTATGTTTTTTGATTTCTCCATTACCTTTAATACCTTCCAGCCATCCTTGTAAACTCAGATATATGCAGGTAGATGAGCATATTGTGTCCTGGATAATGGACTATCTATTGAGTGACCATAGTTTTTGAGACTCAAGGGCTGTGTTTCTGATATGGATGTGAGCAACACTGGAGCACCACAAGGAGCAGTCCTGTTTACTTTTCTCTTCACTCTGTACACCTCAGACTATAAATATAACAATAACTCATGTAACTTGAAGAAATTCTCAGATTCTGCACTTATGGGTTATATTGATAAAATGATGAGAAAGAATATAGGAGTTAGGTGGTGAAGTTTATTTCTTGGTGCATAGAGAATTATTTACATCTTAACATTAGTAAAACCAAGGAGCTAGTTATTGAGTTTTGCTGCACCAAAGAGCCCCTATGTCTGGTCACTGTTCAAGGAGTGAATGTAGATGTGGTCCACTTATACAAATATTTAGGGATCCACATAAGTGGCAGGTCTCAGAACACAGAGAATCTATATAAGAAAGGGCAGAGCAGGCTCTTTTTCCTTAGAAGACTGCATTCCTTTAATGTGGGAAGTGACATCCTTCACATCTTCTAGAACTCTGTGGTGGCCAGTGTGATTTTCTACATTGTGGTGTGCTGGGCTGGTAACATCACTTCAAGAGAGGCCCACCGAATCAACAAGCTAATTAAAAAGGGTGTCCTGGAGATCATATCAAAGAAGAGAATGAAAATTAAATGGAGTGCCATTATGAACAATGCTACACTGAGGATTTCAGCCAACAAATTATTCAGCTGAAGTGTGTCAAGAAACACTACTGCGGCTCCTTTATGCCAACAGCAATACCTCTGCATAATGCCTCACTCTGATTGTGACTGCCAAGTCAGAACTTTTCTTTCTTTTTACATTTTCTTGCTTTATAGTCATCCCTGTGTGTGTGTTCAGACTAAAGGATGTGTATATATGTATTGATTTATTTATTTACTTACTTATCTACAGTTTATTCCGGCCAATACCCCCACGCCACTGAATGGAGTCCTCCCTGCAACATGGAGGTGCCTTGAATTCCAGCAGGGCATCATGGACCTTGGAGTTTTTCTTCACAGCCTTGTTGGATACCGTGGGGGCCACCAGGGGATGCTGCAGGAAGGAACAGGGAATTGCATTTTCCAGATAGCCTGGAAGTACTCCCTAATCACAGGGACAGAAGAAACGAAGTACTTCCGGGCTGAAGAAAAGAAGGTGTTTTCACCTGACCCGGAAGTGTTATGAAATCACGTGGACTGAGGGACAGAAGCACTTCCAGGTCAAGGACTATAAAAGGACGATGGGAAACCCCAGCAGACGGAGCCGAGTTAGGAGGAAGGGTGACTGAGCTGCTGGGTGGATTGGAAGATTGTTTATTGTATTGTATTATTGTGATTATTGACTTATTATTGAGAATAGTGGAGGTGGAGGTGCTTTGTGCACAGTATTGTATTAATAAATTCATTATTGGGACTTTTACCTGGTGTCTGACGTATTGTCTAAGAGTTCAAGGGTCAACGGCACCTCTATCTGTCATAGTACCTATTATGTATTTATTTATTTCAAGAGCTTCTGTAAAAACCAAAGTTTTCGTAAGGTTTTATCTAAATACTAGCAGAATACCCGCGCTTCGCAGCGGAGAAGTAGTGTGTTAAAGAAGGTACGAAAAAGAAAAGGAAACATTTTGAAAATAACGTAACATGATTGTCAATGTAATTGTTTTGTCACTGTTATGAGTGTCGCTGTGATATATATATATATATATATATATATATATATATATATATATATATATATATATATATATATATATATATATATAAAATATATATATATATATATAGCAAAATACCAGCTTCACAGCGATGTCATGTGTTAAAGAAGTTATGAAAAAGAAAAGGAAACATTTTAAAAATAATGTAACATGATTTTCAAAGTAATTGTTTTGTGTATTTGGTGGCAGCATCACAAAGTTATTTTCGTCTAGCTGTATCAGAAAATGTACCACAACGTCTGACACGCCTCCTTTTTAGTGTTTTCTCACAGCTTGGATTGCTGCTGTCATATACACACACACACACACACACACACACACACACACACATACATACATACATACATACATACATACATACACACACACATATATATATATATATACATACCTATCTACATCATATATACACACACATACATACACACACACAAATTATATATATGTGTGTATGTATGTGTGTGTGTGTTTGTGTGTATATATACAGTATATATATACACATACATACATACATACATATATATACACATACATATACTTGTGTGTATGTTTGTATGTGTCTATATGTGTGTGTATAGCTTTGGTCACTGAGTGCAAGGGAAAAATAATAAAATATAGTCTATAAGTTATTAAACAGTAAAACATTAACGTTTTAAGAAGTACAGGTACATTGAGCTGCGGTGGGTTGGCACCCTGCCCAGGATTGGTTCCTGCCTTTTGCCCTGTGTTGGCTGGGATTGGCTCCAGCAGACCCCCGTGACCCTGTATTCGGATTCAGCGGGTTAGAAAATGGATGGATGGAGGTACATTGAGCACTACTGGAGTGGTTGCGGGTTAACTACATTTTAAAGACTGTGTAACACAACAGGTAAGTAACTAACAGCAGCTAAAATGTATATGGATCATCTCTCGGTAGTAGATCCCTTTTGAAAGGCGCTACACGACGGCTGTGGTATAGAAATTACATTTTCTATGTGAACGTTCAAATTTGTGCCTCTGGTAATGTGCCTTACTGGCATTTAAAGAAAATTAGTTTTGTGTCCTCTGCAGTGTTAAGAGAGAAAGGCTTTGGTTTGGGATAAAAGGAAAAAAGGTGTAAAGAAAGGAAAGTTGCCTTTTTCTTTTATATAGTATAGAGAGATGTGTTCGCTGACGTTATGATCGCCTTTTGGGGACAGTCGCGTGGGTCTTGTGTAGACTGGTGAGACGCCCCGCCATTAATCGGCTGTGATGGCACTGTCAGTCCTTCACTCGTGTGCGTGTCTTCATAATCCGAGCTGAGGACCTCATAATCGTATACGTGCAAAAGAAAGTGTGAATCGCCTTAATATTATTTTGCCATGGTGTATAAAAGGGGTCCCGTGTTTGCACTTGTCTGGGCTATAGCGCAGGGGGAGGAAGGAAAAAATTAAAAGTGCTCACTTTGACTTAAGGCAGAAGCGCAGTCAGCGTCTCAAAGGCCGGCACAGCTATGCACGCGCGTGGCTGCTCGACTTTTGCTGGGCAGGAGACCCCAGTTTTGTACACACGCTCATGATATCAAAAGTCTCAGCGCTCTTTGGAGGAAATTCATATATTATATATATAGCAAAATACCCGCCCCTCGCAGCGGAGAAGTAGTGTGTTAAAGAAGTAATGAAAAAGAAAAGGAAACCTTTTAATAATAACGTAACATGATTGACATTGTCATGAGTGTTGCTGTCATATATATTCCTGCCTAAATAAGTCACCTCGCGCTCTTACTTTTTACCGCTCATTTAATCATGGCTAGTGGCGGAAAAATTATAAAATGGAAGGAGGATGGCTTTACCAAAACAATTATTGATGGCAATCGATTATTCATAAAGCTTGAATTGGTGATCTGTTTTTCTGTGTTAACCTCATATTTTTCATACTTCTTCTCAAACTAAGGTGGTGCGAGGGTAAAATGAATCGGGATGCGCTGATCAATGTAATCGGTGTACCAGGAAATCATGCATTGACAAAAGCTCCCTTTGCTTGTAATGCAAAGTGTGATTAAATGCATTATTTTTAACGCGTTATGGAGCACATGCATCGAAGCTTCTCAGCTGTGCTTGTGCTAAGAAAAGGAAAGATTTTAAAAATAACGTAACACGATTGTCAATGTAACCTTTTTTAAGTAGTGCCTGGAGGATTCAGTGTGAAGAAACTCTAGAGACAGCGTGTGTATTAACTTGTGGATTTTTCTGTGAGTATTTGGTGGCAGTGTGACGAAGTTGCTTCGGAAGACGGCGTTAGCCGCGAAGCTCAGCTCAGAGCAAAATGAGGTAAATGGGAGGGGTGATGATGACGTGACTCCCCCACCCGCCTTAACTGTCAATCCCCCACAAACACAGTCTCGGTATTTGCATAAGCACACCCCTTCACCTACAATTTTAACTTAGTTACAAAGTGATCAAAACTCTCGCTTATATCCTGCGTCCTCTCATTAAACTTGTATCCCGCATTCCCGTGGGCATGTGAAACGCCAGCGGTAGCCTGTCTATGAACTTAATTTAAAGTTTAGGTTTACACCTTGCTTTCTTTCCGAGGTAGCAACACTCATGAATATGGTAGTATATGTCACTCGCTCACTTCTTATTGTTTCGCTGCCTTCTCAATTATATAATGCATGTTTTCTTTTTTGGAGGTCTTCCTGGTTTTCTACGCACTGCGTTGACAGTCAGTTCACGTGATTACGTGGGAGGCGTGATGATGTCACACGAAACTCCGCCCCCCACGTCATTGCAGCTCAACTCCATTACAGTTAATGGAGAAAAATACCTTCCAGTTATGACCATTAGGCGTAGAATTTCGAAATGAAACCTGCCCAGCTTTTGTAAGTAAGCTGTAAGGAATGAGCCTGCCAAATTTCAGCCTTCTACCTACACGGGAAGTTGGAGAATTAGTGATGAGTGAGTGAGTGAGTGAGTGAGTGAGTGAGTGAGTGAGTGAGTGAGTGAGTGAGGGCTTTGCCTTTTATTAGTATAGATCTAAATAAGTTTATTATGGTGCAAAACCAGACATATCAAACAATAGGCATTAAATAAATGAAATTATACAAGCTAAATTATTTAAATCAATATTCTCACAGCAATCTTCATGTCAGCAGAGTTTGCAGTCATTTCTTCTTAAGCCAGCTAATATGCTCACGCAAAAAATTCAAACAAGTGCTCTCAAACTTACTTTTCGATATAGTGCATCGATGAAGTAATTCAATTGGAAAAGCTCCGGTAAAACGAGATGACACAGTGAGTCACGTAGCTTACATAAAGCAAAAGTCGTATCATGTGAAATTTGACAACTGGTGACTTGTCAATGGTCTTGTTATTTTTCAGTGAGACCACTGTGATCATTACCACATAGCAACACATGTTATAGTCATACTAACTAGAACAAGTCCCAATAAAGTTACATAATCTATAGTCGTGCACTACAAATATTTTGCTTTTGTATTTGCATAACTCCCATCAGTCCTCAGACTGTTCCTAATTAGTAATATGCACACTGCTATCATCCTGCCTAAAATCACTTGCCCAGTCCATCCAGTCATGTAAATCTCTGGTCAAATGCAACATCAAGCTTTTCCATTATGAGTTCTACATTGTTCTTTACATATTTTATTCACTTTCAAGCCTAATCTCATCTAAATAATTCTTTATTCCTTTATTAACACACCACACACATTTAAATATTATGAATCTTATTTCCACATAACATAAACAAGTATTATTTTAACCCCTTAACCAATCACACATTCATTTTTGGTGAGGAAACTGAGGGGCAAAACATCCTACTGCATTCAAATCTACACTATTTGGGTGGCCATAATCATTAGGAAAAGATTTATTAAGTAAATTCCAAATTACATTTTGTAAAAGTTCTAATTAAATTTAGATAAAGATTTTTTTAATATTAATTGTATTATATTTCAGACCATTGTAAAAGAGGATAAAGATGAGATAAAGGTTTGTGATGACACTGCAACCCTCTATATTGTAGATACTTTTCATGGGGGGGAAAAAAAAAGTGCAGGCCAGGCAGGAAGAGGCGAGTCCAGCTGGACCCACACTGGAAGTGATGTCAGAGGTTGTAAGGTTGTTAATCATCTGTTCTGCAGAGGGAGGAGCAGAACAGACGTTAGTTTATAGCGCCACCCCGAGGATCAGCAAGGAAGCACCACCACCAGAGCCTCCAATGCACACATGTGTGACACCAACTAATCTGAAATAACCACAAAAAAGACAGTGGATATTTACAAATGGAAGCATTAAAGAAGGATTTTCTTATTATTAAAGCAATTAAATACCAACGATGTAGCAGAAGATGATGGTGTTAGTTACATATTCTAATAATAACAATAAAAATAAATAGTGCAATAATAACAATTAAAAACCTAAAGTTTAACGCAGATCTACTGTAGACTATATGAAGTTAAAGTACAGATAAAATTAGTTTTGGGCTCTGAAAAGTCTGATGTACTTTAGGCTTTATTGTCTGAAGCATATCAGCACAACCACAGCCCTCTGGAAAATGGCATTTTAAATAGAAATTATGTGCTGCTTCTGTTAGACAAACTGTCTCACCTCCCCGACTCTTAAGATACCCGTAAATGGGTTTTGTTACACTTAACAGCACTGTCTCAGTTTTGGCCATTTTCTCTTACTTGCATTTAACTAATCACAAGTTTTTCATACCTCATTTAATATTCATCCTCCATACGTCAAAGTAAATGGCTGACATATCTCTTTCTGCATATTTACATCTGGAGAATAAATGATGTTGTGAACATATGTTACAATTACATCTTGCCTGAAGAAGGGGCCTGAGTTGCCTCGAAAGCTTACATGTTGTAATCTTTTTAGTTTGCCAATAAAAGGTGTCATTTTGCTTGACTTCTCACTACATTCATAATGGATAACACGGTACAACACCCTAGTACTACAACCCTATAAGCTGAAAATGATGCAATGTTTCTTATCCAAAAATGCTCTTTGAATGTATGTCTTGAAGAAATGAGCATCGGAATAAACTTCCAAATGCCATAGCACAGAATGTGTTAGGTAACAACTAAAAAAAGTTTATCAAATGTCTACAATTAATATATATATATAGAGAGATTTGCTGCTTTGAAGTAGTAAAAAATAATTTTTTCTCTATATTTACTGTTTTCAAATAAGTAACCATAGCTTCATCATTCTTTATTCATCCCTTTACTCCATACAGTATGTCTAAATGAAACCCAGGCATTTCCTTTGTAGAATATGTACATATTTTTAATAAATTGCTGGGTGTATGAACATTACAACACCATTGGATGCAAATTCCCTACCAAACACATGCAATATGTAAAATAAAACCACATAATCAGAATTGTTTGTAGACCTCAGTCAATAAAGAAAACCCGGGCTTCTTTTATACTGAGGTAAGGAATACAGTACTCTTTAAAAAAAGGCATTAATACAGCTTATTGCAAAGAACTGTGATTTGGGTATTGATATAAAATCCCAATACAGAAAAAGAGAAAGGGAGAAAACAACAGATAAAGTAGCAATCAGGGCCACTGTTGTAATCTTGATTGTAGAACCTCATAGTCGGAATTTTGGATTTTTTGTACTCTCTTACTTTGTTTTACTGTTTTTGTCATTTTTAGATAATTATAGCATTACCAACCTCATTTTGAATGCTTTTTTTAAATTTTTTTGTGGTTTGTGGTATAGCGAGTGAAGTCTGTGGTGTTGCACCTCAGGCTTCGGAGGGCTGTAACTGTGCATGGCAGAGCAGCTCTGAAATCTTGATGGGGTAAAAAACTGATTGTGCCATGTGCAGACAATTGTGTGGGTTCCGTGTTCAGCTCCAGCACACTTACTTCCCTAGTAGTATAAAAGGAGCCTGAGTAGGAAACAGGGGAGAGCAGAGATTGGGAGAAGAAAATAAAGAGACGCACGGAGGTTACAATGAAAATGAAAGTAAAGGCAGAATCTGAATGGAGCAGGTACTGTCTAGGAGTGGAAGCAGGCGGTTGGTAACAGAGGAGTGCACAGCTGGTCCTTGAGGTCACTCCTGCTATGGAAGTCTCTCAGATGGAGGGAGATGGGAGCAAAGCTTGGCACTGCATCCCGCTGATGCCACAGGACCTGAACCAGAATATAGGATGATCTCCTTGAGCTGATGGGACTTTAACAGTGAGCTAAGGAGACATCAGATTAGAAAGGTAGCACAGTGGCTCAGGTTGGTTTTAAAGGACTACATTCTGCCTTGTATTTTAAGCTCATTTTTATGATTGGAATATTTATGGATTTACTTATTTTTGGAATGTTTAACCTCCACTAAGCACATCTTTTTTTATTGAAACTATTTATTTTTATGGAAGAAGCCTTCACTGCTCTTTGTATTGGATCCCTTTCTCATCTCTCTCAATCTCTTCCTATTAATGCTAGCAGAAGCTGAATGTCGTATTCTCATAACATGCATTTTTTGCAAAAATATTACTAAATAAATAATTCTGGAGTAATCAGTGTAAATCATAAACAGGAAACAAATTTCCATGATAAGTCATTCTTGAATTGAAGATCTACCACTCCTTGTCATTCATTGGTCAAGAGTCCTGTCTTGGAGGAGAGGCAGTCTTCAGTTATAACACATTATAGGACTGTGTTTCCTGTTTTTGATATGAGTTAATTAAACCAAAAGTATTGGCACTGATTATTCCAGAATAATATGGGGTAAGCAACATATACAATAATATCATTTTTGTGTGCAATATTCCTTTAACTTTGTCAAGACAATTTGAAAGATTATCTTGAAATTTAGGGATTAATTACAGTCAGATTATTAAAATTTAATCCTGGTCCTGGATTAGTCTACCATGTTCTCCAGTGAATTTAACTGGCAGACATTTTCCTTCGATCAGTGTAAATAACTTTCTGTGCTCCTTCTAAGATACCTTATGCTGCTAACAGTCCACTAGGAAATGATAAATTGTTTGCCCCACACACTGTCTGTAGAGAAAAGCAGGTCACGAAGAGACACAGCCAGAGAGACAGTAGTAAGTTAGTTTTCTTCTACATTGTAATGCTCTAACATTGGTCCAGTTGTATGCATCCTTGTTTTTAAACTGATGATTCAAGCTGTTGTTTGTGATGGCACTAAACACCAGAAATATTCATGAACCTTTCAGCACTATCTGCACTTTTGTTGTTAAAAAGAATTCTGGTAGAAAATGTTTTGACATAAACATTATGCAGTATTACTAGGTCAGGTGTTGGTTTACACATGATACAAGACTTTAAAACAGATAAGACTGACATTTTCTTCAGGCTGTTGTGTGAAGTGTGTGCGGCAAGGCAAGGTCCTCCGCGTGTTGTGTAGGTCAAGAAGAGAGAATGATTAGGGTTGTTTTGGTTCATTCAAATAATAAGCTTGCCTGTGGAAAAAGCTTAATGGATTTTAGTTTAGTGAACTCTATAGCTAGAAAATATTCATAACTCTTTTTTCAGCGCTGACAAGAATCTCACAGAGAAATGTGGTGTGCAGATTTTTGCAAATGAAGGCCCTACACAGAAGGAACGGAAAAGGAGCAATTGCCAACAAACCTATAGAAAATGCGTTTGGCAAGTGTTTTTCAGGCACTTTGCCTATGAGCATAGTCAATTTTGTGTAGTTGATTCAGTACGAAAGATATTCAATATACAGTATATTACTCCTCACCCCCTCCAGTTCATCTGCAACCTTGTGCAAATGTTGATGTAGGGCAGGGGTCTCAAACTCGCGGCCCGCGGGCCATTTGCGGCCCTTGGTACAATATTTTATGGCCTGCACCAACGCCGGCCTTCGCAAAAGCAATGAATGGATCGCGATTTTTATTGCGATTCAAGGGATAATGCAAGGGACGGCGGGCGGGAGCTGCTGATTGCTGAAATGACGTTATGCCATCATAACAGTTATTATGGGAAGACGTTCTGTGTGCACAATTAGCTGCTAAGCCAATTAGAATTAGAACAGACACAAGGTAGAGAAGTTTAGTACAGAATTAGATTTTGTCATACCTTCATCATGACTTCATCAAAGCCTGCAGTGAAGAGAAAGATTGATGACGAGCACAGACAATTTCAGGAAAAGTGGGAGACGCAGTATTTCTTTGTTGAGCACAGGGGCATCCCCACATGTCTTATTTGCACAGAGAAAGTTGCAGTGCACAAGGAATACAACTTGAAACGCCATTATTCCGCTAAACATGCTGAGGAATGTGCAAAATATCAAGGGGATGAGAGAGCCAAGCGGGTTGCCAGTCTTAAAGCATGTCTAATGAGGCAACAAGATTTCTTCAAGAAAGCAACCAAAGAGAATGTTGCATCAGTCCAAGCTAGTTACATGGTTAGTGAGATGATTGCTAAGGCAGGGAAACCATTCACAGAAGGAGAGTTTGTTAAAAAATGCATGTTACAGGCTGCAAGTATTATCTGTCTGGAAAAGAAAGGTCAGTTTAGCAAAATCAGCCTTTCTGCCAACACTGTGGCAGAGCGCATTTCTGACATGTCAAGTGACATTTATCATCAACTGTGTGAGAAAGCCAAATGTTTTGATGCATACTCAGTTGCTCTTGACGAGAGCACAGACATAACAGACACTGCTCAGCTCACAATTTATGTCCGTGGTGTTGACTGCAATTTTGAATTGACGGAGGAGCTGCTCACAATAATTCCAATGCATGGCCAGACCACCGCTAATGAGATATTTCATCATCTATGTGATGCCATTGAGAATGCAGGTTTGCCATGGAAGAGGTTTGTTGGAATAATAACCACGGAGCCATCGATGACAGGGAGGAAAAATGGACTGGTGGCACTTGTTCAAAAAAAACTTGAAGAGGAGGATGTAGAGGAGGCCATTGCTCTTCACTGCATTATCCATCAGCAGGCCCTTTGCAGCAAATGCCTGCCGTGTGACAATGTGATGTCTGTTGTTGTGAAATGCGTCAACCAAATCAGATCCAGGGGCTTAACGCACAGGAGGTTCCGTGCTTTTTTAGAGGAAATGGGGTCAGAATATGGAGATGTGCTCTATTTCACCGAAGTACGTTGGCTCAGCAGGGGAAATGTCCTGAAAAGATTTTTTGAGTTGAGAGAAGAAGTGAAAGCCTTCATGGAGAAGGATGGGAAGGCTGTTTCTGAGTTGAGTGATCACAAATGGCTCATGGACTTAGCTTTTCCTGTTGACATCACACAAAAGCTGAATGTACTAAACAAGATGTTACAAGGCCAGGGGCAGCTCGTCAGCGCTGCCTATGACAACGTGAGAGCATTCTCCAAAAAACTTGTGTTATGGAAATCCCAGCTCTCTCAGACAAACCTTTGCCATTTCCCAGCATGCAAGGAACTTGTGGATGCAGGCATACCATTCAGTGGTGAGAAATATGTTGATGCTATTTTTAAGCTAGAGAAGGAATTTGATCACAGATTTGCAGACTTCAAAATGCACAGGGCCACTTTCCAAATTTTTTTGGACCCCTTTTCCTTTGATGTGCAAGATGCCCCTCCTGTGCTTCAAATGGAGCTCATTGACCTGCAATGCAACTCTGATATCAAAGCCAAGTTCAGGGAGATAAGTGGAAAAGCAGACATGCATGTGCAATTTTTGAGAGAATTGCCCCCCAGCTTCCCTGAGCTTTCCCGAATGTTCAAGCGCACCATGTGCCTTTTTGGGAGCACATATTTGTGTGAAAAGTTATTCTCCACCTTGAACTTCAATAAGTCAAAGTACAGGTCTAGACTTAATGATGATCATCTTCAAGCCATACTGAGGGTCTCAACTGCTTCCTCTCTAAAGCCAAATGTGGTTCAGATTTGTGAGAAGAAGCGCTGTCAAGTCTCTGGCAGCAAGGAGTAGGCAAAAGATACCATGTTCAGAAGAACTGTTCATGATCTTCACTCAATGTTCTGTTCATGTTCAGGACACTTCATGTTCAGAAGAAATAATTAAAACTGTTAATAATGACATTTGAGGACTTTTTTTTGTGAAATCCCTTATGCGGCCCAGCCTCATCCTGACTTTGCCTCCTGCGGCCCCCAGGTAAATTGAGTTTGAGCCCCTGATGTAGGGACTACAATTCCCATTAGCCACTTCACTGCTCCAGATGATTTCATTAACACTCACAAAGTTTAAATAAGAACATCAAGAAGTGTGGCAAATAATCAAAAGTAGTAACTGATTCCTTTCATTTTTTCCTCAGCCACTTTGGGATAACAATTCCATTGCCTCATTGGATTACAGTGTTTATTTTAGGGCAGTGTTTCAACATTTGTGGTCCTGGGACCCAGTTATATTTTTTTAAGTTCTTTGACGAACGACACGCAGCTTATGAATAAAGAGGGAATTCCCTTATCTGTGAATCAAGTATGATTAGAATACTGGAATTCAGGTGTTAGGTGGGGGTGGTCTCCTTGATATGAAGTTAACATTGTGGAAAAATATTGCGATTGCTTCAGCTGACTGGGCGTGTGTGTCACATGTGACAATAAATCTGAGGTAAACTGATTACACTACATTTTTGTTTATCAGAAAAAAATAAAAATCCCTACTAATATACCGACGGAGCCAAGCCACGACTGAACAGAATGAAGTGCAGTTTTTTCTATAGCTGATGGAGATGCTGTTTTTCAGAAGGTGACAAGAAGAGAGCAGAATGGTGCCTTTGAGTGAGTAAAAGTAATTAGTGACATTTTCTTTGGTAGACATTTATTTAAAGCCACTTTAAAGTACTAATGTCAGGCTTTGATGCTAATGTAGACTTGAGATTTGTAGCAATTTTTATCTTTGAATGAATCAACTTAAAATATTTTTTTGTAACATTAGCGAACATCTCTTTAAAAGGAGTTTGTAGCTGCATTTACCAAAAATGATCAAAGTTCAGCGGCTCTAGTTTGCAACTGAGATTCAGCAATAGCTTGACACGTTTAAATGATTCCACAGAGAAAATTATCTTCAATTTAAAAATCTTTAGTAAAAATTAAAACAGTTCACACAAAAATAGAGAAATAATTGATGCATCAAAGAAAAGTTCTTGTTAAAAGCTTATAAATCTTGCTTCATTTCTTTAAGTTACTTATACAGTTGAACCATTTCTAACTGGTCATTAAACTGTATGTTTATCCCATTTAAAAACTGCAAATGGGTCTTTCAGTCCATGCTAGCCATGGGACTAATTACAAACACAAAACTGACTCAAGTAACACAATGTATTGCAGATTATAGCAAGAAAGGTCTATTTCATATGCTATGAAAGAAAATTATATTCAGTTCTACGTAAGCAAACACTAATATGAGTTTTACTCAAAGCTTTAACTTTCTAAGATTGGCTGTTACAGAGTTCTTTTGTATTCTCTTTAACACCAACAACACCAAGGACTTTATGTAGCAGCTCAAGTGAACTAATAATATTAGCCCCTGGTAAAAAAATACAACTATTGCATACAGTAGTACTTCTGATACGTCTGATTAACCAATGGCACTATAACTGAGGCCCATTAACTGGAAGATTTCCTGGGCAAAGCTGGACAACACAGCTAGTCTTTTATAAAGGACTTTCCAATCAAAATCTTTCAGCCAGTGCTTTCTAGTTCTACAACCAGATGAGTGCATTTCATGCCCCTTTTTACATTTTATTTTATTTGATAGGTAATTTACGTTGTTCTAGGGATTCAGGATGCCTCTGCCATCATAATCATGCAATGGACATAGCCAAAAAAAAAGCACAGCCAAACATTTTTGACTTTAAAAACAAGGCTGGACTTGGTTATAAATGTCAGCTTTTCTGATTGTTTTTCAAAATCCAAACTAATTTTATAGAATTTGTTCTGATGTTTTGCACTTTGCCCTAGACTTCCTGATGCTTTTACAGGTATTCATAGATGTGTGGTGTTCAATTTTTATTTCTATGTATTTCTGCTTGTCCTGCTGTGTTTCATATGTTCTGGGTGGTTCCCCAAGAGGAGGGGCCACCTGCCCATCACTATCAAAGGGCTTCCCTCACCTTTATAAAGGCTTTTTATAGGGTTTTTTTAAAAGGCTAAAACTTTAATGATTTCCTGGACTTGTCATGCTCTGTTTTTGATCATTCTTTCAGGATTTGTGTTTTTGAGACTTTTTTGCTTTAGGATTTCAGGCAAATCCTGTTATTCCTTTTGTACTCCTTGGAGCATTTGTTAAGAATGTGAAATAACTGTTTTTAATTATACTTCATGTGCCTTTTATGTCTACAAGCTGAAGGTTGACGGGACTTTACGCTAAAGCTCTCCAAAGTTCAGGACATTCATATTAAGAATTTTGAGCACACTTTGAAATGGTTTTAGTTGTGAGCTCTTTAGCAACTAGTTTGATTAGGGAGATACTTACATATGAGTGAAATGGAACTAGTGAACGAACCAAGTCTGTGCAGGCACAACCATAAAGCCACCCTAGGCTAATACTTGAATCTCTTAGAGATTTTGCTTAATTTACTGTTTTTTTCTTTTAAGTCTTCCTGTCATAAAATTAAGAATTAAACTGAATGGTATGCATTGTGCCTCCTTAAAATATTATATTTATTTATTTTTTTATGTGCCAATGAGCTTAGAGAATTGGCACAACCTCCTTTATGTTTGTGCATGTGTGTAAAACAATATTGGTACTTTAAAAGATTAGAACTTAAACATGTTGAAACATGTATATTACACTGTTGTTTAATTAGAAGGACATGCGTTAATGCTACTACTACCTCATTTTGGATATGCTAGGCGAAGTCATGTCTAACTCGAAATTGGTCGTTGCTAATTGTTTTTCTTTTTTTGATTTGATAAACTTTTTTAATTCCCAAAGGCAAACTGTCTTTTCATGACCTTTGGGTGTCAGAGCGCAGGGTCAGCCATTGTACAGCACCCCTGGAGCAATCATTAGATTAAGCACCTTGCTCAAGGGCCCAAAAGGATCCCTTTTGTGTTGTATTGATATATATATTTAGTTATTTTTTGTATGATTACTGTTGTGATTGGAATTGTTGTTTACTTTTATTGCCACTTTCAATGTTTATCTATGTGCTGCTAATTTATGCATTATTTTACATGGTCACCATAAAGGTGTTTCTGTTTAGATTCCAGAAGCACCTTGCTTCTGTCTGTTGGTTCATATTCCCACAAGAATAAGATGCAAATGGCACAAGAAGTAAACTTACTTACAATATTACCATATTTTAATGACATCTTGCTTCAGAAAAATTGATATAACAGCATGGAGAATGAACGATTCTAAAGAAGTTGGTATAAAAGTGAATTCAGAAATGATGACACAATGAATTGTATAGTGTGATGTACTCACATAACCAAGGAATTATCCGTTATTAGAGAAGTGTATTTAAGTACAAAATCAATCAAAAACACTCTGTTTAAAATGTTACTTACTAAAGTTCACTATGCATATTTTCTTTCCTTTTCACTTTTGTTACAGCTTTAGAGTTATGACTAGCCTATATTTCGTCACTTCAGGGCATTCATGCGGAGACAGGTGGTGTGCTTCCCTCACACGCGCACTGCAATTGGACCCTTCTCCAATACTGGGAACCTATTGTGTGCAGTTAAGTGTTCATCGGTATGTGGATGGCGTATATAGCATGGCTTTTTAAAACTGTTTTTCCCCACTATCAATTTAATGACATTTTACGGATGTAATGCCGTATAGGTGTTGCTGCTCCGTTAAAGGTTCACCACAAACTTACTTTGATGTTGAAGGTAAGTCATAAAGTATCTTCCTTATTTGTATGAAAAATAAATGGAGAAAGAATACAGAGCTTGTGTGAGCTAAATTTGTCAACATACCCTCCTATCTATACACTTAGGTCAGCAGCCACATCCCTGTTTTTCAGAACCATATCACAAGCATGTCCAACAGTGTCAGTAGTAGTGGTTATGGATGGGCAAACTGTTTGTTCTTCATCTGTGACTCTCAAGCGGTCATTTGTCAACTTTGCAATCATTTCCAACACACATCTCCGAGGTAAAATGTTGTTTCCATACTACAATCAACACCTGATTTTGGAGCTGTGCTCTTAAGGCCTACAGTACATCACACTACATGACATCTCCGGTGATTTTTAGGCATAGGTTTCATTTATATAATCTTAGTGAGTCAGGGGCAGTTGTGGCACATACCTTTGACCACCAGACGTATAGTTTGACATTCCCACCACCTCAGCCACAGCAGTCTGCAACTCTTGTCTGTCAGATGTCTCTTGTCTATTCTAAAATGTTGTGCCATGATAGAATGGAAAAAAGAAACAGAAAGTGCTGAGATTGCGGCTGAACTAGCCATAACTAAAACGGTTTTGCACACACATCCGCGCTCTCCGGCAGCATGTTCATTTGCTATCAGCATGCGGTGAACTTGAAAATTTCAAGCTGTGTTAAAAAGTTGTCTTGTAATTTCTCATTCCCTGTGGCTGTATAATCTGACATCCCCATGGCAGCGAGATCCAGCAACTGCAGTCATTAAATTTCACTAGAAGTTAAATAATGTACCGTCAGCTTAAAACAACTTTAACCCATAAAAAAAGGATAACAGCATAGTACTCTTCATACATAAAGGAGTACAACTATGTCAGCAGTGTTATAACATGACAACAACTATAACCGGACTTGTTTGGACCTATGTTTCAGCAACTTAGACAAACAACATTCACACACACACTTGCAGAACTACTGCTGCAGCCATCGGGATACAAATATTAAAGCATTTTTGTTGGTACCTTCTGACTTACTTTCAGGTGTAGGTTTGAAGGACAAATAAATGACCCGGGCTCAGCACTGCATGAGTGTCATCCCTCAATGGTCTGCTGTCTCATCCAGGTTGGTTCCTGCTTTGTGCCTTTGCTTTGATTGGTATCAGCTCCTTCTGTTCCTGTCATGGGAAAGGAATATTCTGATTAGTGAATGTAATGTGTGAATATTTTTTGATTAGCCTGATCTTTCAATTTTGTTTAAGCTTGTTATCATAGAAAACCTACATTTCTAGTCTGACATACTGCTGACAGCTAGAAATACTGGTCTATCCATTAACAGCCTTTTTTTTTTTACAAGAAACACCTTACTGTGTTGCAATTAGATAAAATGATCTGATAATTTTATATAAAGGTCACACAGAGAGCATGGTAATAGTAAGATAAAGAAGACAAATTAAAGCATTTAATGTAACACTTTTATCCTGAGGAAAAACAAAGAGCTAGTAAACCTGCAATCTTTAGAACAATCAATAAGTGTTCACATTAAAAGAGTAAACAGCAATCATATTTGAATGGTGCATATGAAGAAAACCATGTGGAAAAGATGTGAAGACAAGTGTGACTGGTTAGCATGTAGCAGAAAGTATTTGTTAATGTGTATTTATAGTTGCCTTCTTTGGAAATACCTTCCCAAGATACTTTACATTTGCAGTTTGCAGAGATAGTTACCATATATACTTGCGTTTAAGTTCTCCCGCGGATAAGTCAGGGCTTGATTTTACCATATAATTTCTGGTATTTTATTATGTCCGTCGTATAAGTCGAATGCGGAAAATTCACCCATTAATATACACCTTTATTGTAAGAGCATCCCTTATCCAGAAGAGAATATAAAGCTTAGAATGCAAGGCTGGAACAAACCCTGGACATGACGCCACTCCAGCACAGGGCACAATTCAGGTCATAATAATGAATCACAATACTCAAAGGCATTAGTGGAGAGTGCTATGTATCAGTGTGAATTTTTGTGTATTTAATGGTTTATGCTGATATCATTCATTCTGAGGTATTATTTTTCATGTCTTCATTTGTGCTGGTTTCAGTTGTGTACTGTCTGCGTACTGTCCTTTTAAATGTGCTTTTCTGATGGAGAGGCAGGAGGCAGGGCCACCATGACGTCATGACTCCTGAGCCCTCCCTTTGGGTATATAAGTCTGCTGGGAAGATTAAGGAACAGGAGTTCATTCATTTGTAGTGTAGTTTCAGTGAGAATTGTATTTCTTTGGTAGATTTTTCTGGATTTCTCACAGTGGTTTATAGATTCTTATATCTGGACTGTACTCTGGGACTTGTTTGCTGTGGATTGTTTTTTAGGCAAATCCTTTTTGCCTTTTTTGCTCTGTTTAGTATATGTGCATTATTTGCTACTTCTTTGGTAATAAACCCTTTATTCAAAAAGATTGTGCCTTGGCCTTTTTTATACCTGCCAAAGGTTTTTGGTTGTCCCTCCTCTTGTTGGGCTTTTGTTATATTTTTGAAACACTGAAGTTAGTTTCAAAGTGTGTTTGGACCTGTGAAGCCTGAGACAGGGGAGTGTAGTTGGAATTAAGCCCATTGGTGTGACTGGCCTTCACCAAGCAGATGAAGGAAGTCTGGCCTGGTCAGTGAAGTGCTTTTTCCTATGTGTGAGACTCCATTTTGAAGTGAATATGCATTCCAGACAAAAAGTGGGGTTCCCTTCTTCGCACAAAAGATCATGGAACTCTGAAAAACAAGAGTATCATTTAGCCAATGTTCCAACATTTAAAGGATATATCTGAGTGAGATATTGAAATACCTAATTAATCAACCAGACAGACACAAAGGTTTCCTTTTGCTTGTAAAAATTAGGTTCTTATGTTTATCCATCTGTCTGTTTGCATTTTGTTTAATTTAATATATTCTTATGTGATCATCTTCTGAGGAGACAGGTTCAGTACACTTACTCTGATTTACAAATATAAAACAGTAACAGATAAACAGAAAGCTATGCAGCTTGAAATCACAATAGGCACAATACAAAAGATGGGTCAACAAAACAGACAAAATTATCAATGTTCAGTAGGAAAGCTACAATCAGTAACTGAACTGTAACGCCAAGTTGAAGCTCCTCACAGTTCAGATGCCCTTGTGTGCAGTTATGGTAGCAGAAGAATGGCACTTATTATCAGTGGCAATAGACAAGAGGGACATGGCTTCACTACAGAGTGCAAGTATAACAGTAATGATTATAAATTATGTTGGTGCTGCAGAGAGCGCCCTTGTTTGAATAAATGTGCTTCGTTAAAGTTCAGTGCCTGTCCTTCAAGCCCATCAAAGAAAGCACCCGATGCTGAGCATCAGGTCTTTATTAATTAGCACAATGATGCCCGCTCAGCCCTTCTATTACTTCATTGACAAGAATTTAAAACTCAATAAGTGCTGAAGGTGATATAAGACTTACTTAAGACTTACTTACTTAAGATATTAAAACTTACCTTGTTTATGTAAAAAAATCAGTAAAAGAAATAATAAAATAAAGAGCTTGAGAAACCGCTACACAAATCCTAGACCCGGCCAGCCATGTTTACCTCAACAGAAGTGAAACTCTTACGCAATGAGAGAGAAACAAATGAATATCTGATGGCACCTTCAAACCAAACTTTAAAACTTTAGTAACTCACCATGCCAAACAAAACATTTTTTTAACAATGCAGAAATTGACTATAGTCGATTGTTACAGTGAAAGAGTTAAGGACTTTATAGCTAATGGAAAACACTCCATAGTGATCCCCAACCTGGTCCCCTAAGCACATGCTAATTTTACTTAATGGTTAGTTCAAGGCTATCGAACATGAAAAAATGTCAGTGCACTTTCCTCACCTCATAGTGAATGGCAGAGAATACTTAAGATCCTTCTATGACTCTCATTGGTTAGACTACACCATTTCAGGCACATTTGCTCTCTTGCTTTTTGGCATAGCTGAAGAACACACAAAAACTTAGCAGTATAAGTGAGCTCTGTCCAAAAGGTTGTAACATCTTGTGAAATTATTGTTGACCTTTGGCCTTACTGCATAATCAGACAAATGATCTTTCAGAGGTAAACGATTTGTTTAGTCATAACATAACCTAACAAACACTCACAAACCTGCCTAATCCAATTCAAGGTTGTGTAGGCTGGATTCTAACTAGGTAAGAAATGGCCTTTCACAGGGAACCGGTCCCTAGTGGCATCCTGTTTGTTTAGTCACCCCAGAAAAAAAATAGCATTATGTTAACACTTATATATTCAAATAGATTGCCGTTTTTTTCAGTCAGTTTCAAGTTCTTTCTTGAACTTCACTTAGCCACTATTTATTATAATGATTTTTTTAAAGACTAAACTGGATAAATGGGTTAGTAGATGGAAGCATGTAAGGTTATAGCACCAAAGAATTAATCTAACACAGTGAGACAGTAATAACTCCAGCGGTATCCATGGTGGTTTCAAAAAATTCTCTAGCCTCCACTGATATCACATTTTCAAGTAATTAACACTGTGACAGAGATGGAAGCCTGTCCAGCTACACACGTTTCTGTTCTCTCCACTTGCCTACTTGCTCTTGCTGACAAAGTCTAAATTTCACAGAGGTTTAAGTCCAAAATGGGGCCAGCCCTTTACGGGGTAGAATACAAACTTGGCATAATATGAGTACTGAATGCACAGGCCACCAGATATGTGTCTTTAAAATCAATCAATCAATCTTTATATTACATAGTGTCATTCACAGCATGCACCACCATCAGTGGCCTTACTGAATGTGATCTGCCATGGGAACAAATAAAATATAATTACAGTCTCAACCCAATTTATCCTGAGCAGCATTGCATGGAACCTGGAGCCCTTCCCAGCAAGCTTAAACTGCATCCTGGACAAGGTGCCAGTCCATCGCAGGTAATTTTTAAGCCTTCACTAATTCATAATAAGGAAATAAAAAGGATGGTTAATCCAGGCTCTCATGAGGTGCAAAAACAAAAAAAGAAATTTGGCCTGTTCTTCTTTTTCCTAATTCAACAAAGATGGCAATACAATGATGCATCCACACCAAAGTTAGATAAAATCCCTGTCTGGTCATAATTTGATTAGACTTTCATTTTGCATGCGTATTCTTTAAAATTCCCAAATCATTTTGCTTGGTTTAGTGGTGGCACTAAATTGATCTCATGCTCTAATGTTGTTCCATCCATTGTTGTTTCCTGCCTTGTGCCCAAGGCTGCCAGAATTCAATGAAATAGAAATTGGTTAAAATGTTTGCCCTCTTTAAAGATGGAAAAATGTGAACACACAAGGCAGGATCAGTCAGCGTGGCCTGGTGATGGGGCACTGGACTGTCAACAGTTAGGCTGACATTTCAGTCCTTGCCTTTGTATTACTGGGTTACCTGGAGCAAGTTACCTAACCTGCACACAACTGCTAAACTATGTGTAAGTAGTAAACTGTGCTACAGCTTTAAACTTGTAAATGGCCTTGGCATGATATGCACATTTGAAAGGTGCTATAGAAAGTGAAGCTTAGCTGTTTGTCCAGTATGTGTAAATCTAGTGACATTCCTTTATAACTACATGCTAGGTGTGCTGCTCATGTCTGTCAAGAACTTCACTTATGTCAAATATGACTGCATTTACTCAGCCTGTACTGTACTTTGATTACGATAGGAGATTGTGGCGTGTTGTATCCACAGGCACCTTGTCTGTCTAACAGTTGCCTCCATGTAATTCCTGATTGACAGAGTTTATATTTCTCTCTGTGTGAGTGGTTTCAATTTTTTTTTGTTGCTCATTTACAATTTGCCTTTCTGACTTCATTCATTTCATGACATCAGAAGTATGCATAGAACCAACAACCGGGTATAGTTTTATCTGCTGCTCTTTCTTTATTTCCTGTAGCTGGTTAGCTCCTGTCTTGCGCCCGATCCTGTTGGCACACATTTCTGAAATGTTGCATTCCTTTCTCTTCAGTCATCTACTGAAGTTACAGTCAGGGGACATGTGGTATGGTTTGTCACCCTTTTGATGTCATAATATGATTTCTCTGTCATGCTGTTTGATTGTTTTGTGAACTCTTTCTTTATTGGTGTCTTTGTACAATCAGTGCTGGAAGCTGACATGAAAAAAGGGTTAAAGGTTATTTCCATGTTGAAAAGGAAAGAAGGTTAAAGATGCAGCATTTTGGTGTTCAACTGAAAATGAAAGAGCTGGTAACAGAAATAGGAGGGAACAAAGTCAGGGCAGATGAAAGGAGAAAATGTGACAGTAGGTGTGAAAAAGCTGCCATTAATGAAGATGAAGAGACAAATTAAAAAGTTAGCTGGTCTTTAATATCTAGAAATGATTCCACGCTGAGAATGAGCTTAGCTTCTTCTGATTTTCTTTGAAAAGTGTCTTTGGAGCCCTGTGAAGGAACACAAACAGAGTGATCGGTGTGGCTACGATCAAGGGATGTGAAGTTTTCTACAGTAGACTTTGCAGGCTTTTGTAGACCCTGAAACAGTCTGCAAGCCATCACACTTTTATTTATAAACGTAATCCCAAGTCACATGTAATCCATATAATCATCAAGGTCTAGAAATGCAAATGAACAGCCCACTAGAAGAAAACACAGGAAACATGTTGGAAGGATTATGTCTCTGGATTGTCCCAGTTATTCCACAAGAAGGACTGGGTAAGTTGCTGGACATTGGGAGGCCTAATCAGACCGTCCCAGCATGTTATCACTACAACCTTCAAAAGGATAATAATGATGATGATAGCCATTGATTATTGAAACTTCCTCAGTCCAGTTCAAGATCATAAGGAACAGGAGCCTATCCTAACATCACTGGGTGCAATGCAGCAAATTTGACACCGTTCTAGTCCATCACAAGACACACTAACTGATATGGGGGCAATTTACTGTTTCCATTCAGTTCATCCAGTACCCAGAGAACAACAGGCTTGGACACAGCAGGACCATGCGGATTCCATGCAGACAGTTCCTGGGCTAGGAGTTGATCCCTACATGCTGGAGCTGTGAGACAGCAGTGCCACCATACAACCTTTATTTAGTAATAATCAAATTATTATTCCTGACCTGTCACCCGCTACTCATCACGTAACATTTTGCAAACTTGTTTAATCCAATTTATAGTCGTGAGAAGCTAGAGCCCATGCTGGCAACATTTCATGAATGGGATACCGGGCTATCATAAAGTCAATTCACACCACTAGGGCCAAAGTCGAATTGCTAAATAAATTAAACAACACATTTTTGGGAAAAAAGTAGAAGGTAAGGTCTGAAACCTGGAGGAAAATATCTGCAGACATACTGTATGGAGAACTTGTAAGCATCACACAGACAAACACGATACTGAACTTGACTTGACTTGGCAGTGGCTGGATTTGGACTCAGTAAACTGAAACCCAGAAGAAATAACACTAACCTTCGCTTCAATGTGCAACCTCAGACATTCATCATATTCCGATATACTGTACATGTTAACACTGAAATAAACTTTAATGCAGCAAGCTTTGTTATCACATCCCCTGTGACATCCATGTTTGGTGAATTGGCAAGTATAAAGTGTGTTCACAGACCAACACCACTGTCCCAAATTAATTTTTCAGGAAGCAACCGTGTGGACGACCACCACTATAGAAAAGATGAAATTGTCAAGAACAAAATGCTTCTCCTGGGAAAGCAATCTTTTATTACTTCCCCAGGATCTTTCAGTTACTCTTAAAGGAAGCACAAGTCACGTAGGTCCATCCGCCTTCTAGTATAAATGGCGGATATTCCCGTCTGATCTGACACACTGACTGATTTAAGGATAATACTCAGCTGCATTATAGTTTCTGTTTATTAAAATACAGTATTACAGTCAGCAGCAATGCCTAAAACAGGAAGAATTGTTATTCCGACATGTGAAGCTATGTGTTTTAGTTTACCCATTAAATATATACCTCCAATCATAACTGTAAGGTTGGATAAATAAAACTAATTTCTAAGAAAAGTCAGAAACGTGCAGTCCCACAAGATCAATTTAGCAAAGGCAGTAACTGGGATGACATTCCCTGCCCCAGTTTGTTCCTTTAAGGTTGTATTGACCAGAAGCACACTGATTAGTGATGGACTCGAGGACAAATTCAGTTCCAGAAGGGCTGCAGGTTTTTATCCCTGTCACTTTCTTAAATTCTGAATTTTCTTCTTAAATAGAAAACATAATTATTTTTTGCCTATTTTATTCACTTGCTTTAGTTTAGAAGCTCTAATTGCTTGTTTTTCAATTACATAGTCACATTCTGAGGCTCTAATTGTTTACCGGTTACAGAGTTAGCAGCCAGTTAATTAACTTACGGTTGAATGTATTCATCATACAGTTTCAATAAGTTCTTTGTAATACTCATCTGCTCTTATTCATAAAATATCTGAGCAACCTTCTCAGGCAAGGAGAGTCCATAATATATAAAATGTCAGATGTAACTGGCTAAAAGCACTGATAAGCCACCTAGTCTAGTAACGTGTTTCACTCATCCCAACGATTACCTTCAAATTAGAAAATCGCTTGATGTGAAAATCTGCATCCAATGAGACCCTCCAAGAAATGAATTTGATTCCCCCAATCTAGAACACTGGGTGATGTGTTTTTTTTTTGTTTAAATTTTAGATTATTAACTTTTAAAGGACTAAGATGGTGCACCATTCAAAGAAATCACAAGGGCCGGAGATGTTAGCTTTGGCTTTGATCCTCTGCCACATTGTAATGATGCCTGGGAAATGCCAAGTGACCATTTCAGGCTAAATGGATGCAAGCTTGTTCACTATTGTGACAGCACATTCCATGCAGACAGTTCTTGGTCTAGGAATTGATTCCTAGACTTGGAAGCTGTGAGGCAGCAGTGCCACCATACCACTATTATTTCGTAACTAGCAACTTGGCGCATGCTACACTGTTCGTTGGATGACCACAGTTGAAGGACTCCCTGTTTAAGACAAAATAAGTTTTTTATAAAAAGATTTTTTAATTTGTTTGGTATAGTTCAATAGCCCTAGTGTATTGTTTTGGTGTTGGTTTGAGTTTTGTGTTTTTGAAATAGATATATGGCTCAAATTGAGATTTCATCCCGCTATGATGTTCTGGTGCCAGCCCCTGATTTCACCATTATTATTTCGTAATGATCAAATTATTATTCCTGACCCGTTACCCAATACTTGTCACATAACATTTCACAGACCTGTTTAATTCAATTTGGAGTACTGGTGAGTGAATGAAGGGCAGAAGTGGGTCTTCAATTCAAAAGCATGTCGCCATTTGAAGGGGCTTCCTATTTGTGCACTACTTTCATTATTTATTTCGCAATAGATTAGTAAAAAACACTTGCATTTTGCACATTGTGAGCCTATGACTGGATGACTTGATATGTAGATTATTAGACATGAACACAGTCAGATTTTTTTCATGGATGTTTCTGATATTGTTTACTGTTGTCCAGCATTTTTTTACTTTTGGTTCCCGTTCAATGAGAAACTTTGTTATCTGCTTTCTCCAGGAAAACAAGAGGCTAAAATTTTTTCTCAGCCTC
This sequence comes from Polypterus senegalus, assembly GCF_016835505.1. NCBI lineage: Eukaryota > Metazoa > Chordata > Cladistia > Polypteriformes > Polypteridae > Polypterus > Polypterus senegalus. The sequence goes on from NC_053161.1 coordinate 105,054,007, forward strand.
TGCAACAAACTTCAAATTGGGTAAGTTATCATATAAAAAAAATATAATTTTTGGGTGGAGTATCCATTTAAGTAGATAACAAAGAAAATCAGAATTCATTCTACAGCTCCAGATGGTAACTTTTCTCCCTTGCCAGCCTAGATCACCTTGTTCAACCTTCACTACGGGAAAGTCTTCAAGGGAAAACGAACTCCCTAATAACTTCTTCACATATTTATCTTGGAAGGATAGGAGTCTTACATTTCGTCTAACCATGTCCAAAAAAAAAGGATGCATCAAAAGAAGTAGTATCAGAAGAAGATCACAATCTGAAGTGAATGAGAAGACCATTCTACTCTAGAAAAGACTCTTGGCACATATAAAAAGCTTCCTTACCATTGGAGACATCCTGTAACACCCAGTCAGGAACAGAACCAGGAAAATCCTAATCTGAAATAAAGGGTTACTCCGTGTAATGGCTGATCCTGCTGTATGTCCTGAGAGCTGATTACTACTCATATCACCATTAAAAAGACTGAAAAACTCTTCATTTTTTCCCCTACCGCTCAGACTGTTAATAACATCCCTAACGCTTCCTGCATGCCTGTTGAGCAACCTCTAAAGCAGTGTTTTTCAACATCTTCGCTGGATTGGAACCCTGTGCAATTATCCACCAGTATGTCCTATATCATGGGACTTTTTTGACGGAACCCTTGGCTAGCACTCACGAAACCCTTGGGTTCCGTGGAACCCCGGTTGAAAAACACTACTCTAGAGGTTAAGAATGCTACTAACATCTGAAGACCTCTGATTGGTCATTGGATGCTCCACCCCCAACACTCAGGCTTACTTAAAGATGGGACAAGGCATCTGCAGTTGGCAAAATATTTTCAATCCCACTTAACCTAATTTCAAGTCACTGGAGCCTGAGACTTTTTCAGGCAGCATTGAGGCAATGCAAGACCTGCCCTGAATGGGGCACCAGCCCTTGTCAGGGTCCATTCATGCACAGGTCAATGTAGACTCACCAAATGACATTCACCCATCTTTGGGGTGGCAGAGGAAAACCAAGTACCTGTGCAAACTCCATGGAGATACAATGTGTTAAAAACTCTGGAGCTATGAAGCAGGACTTCTAACCACTGCACTACCCCAGAAAAAAGAGAGAAAAAGAGCAAGAGAAGGAAAATCTCTGCTGGGTTCAATTTTGTTATTTCAGCCAATAGTTAACAGCCTGCAATTGGAATAGCCTTTCAGGTATTTGTTGCAGGCGTTACCATTACAGTTGAAATGTTCAAGAGTAGCCCTTGGTATTAACGATTTAAACATTGAATTTTCCCTCCAGTTATTAATAAAGAATTTCATCATCATTATCATCATAATTACTGAAATTAATAATTTGTTTGGTTTTAAGTTCTTTTCACATTATCTGTTCTTTGACTTATGAGTACTGTTTCTTTACTACTAGTGCAGCCTTGCATATTCTTATAAAATAATATCAGTTTTAGTCATAGTGCTACATGCAGTGAAAGACCTCAAGGGATTCTTTCGCTTTTATATTTTAAGTCTTTTAATGTGACCCAGATTTGTTGTTTGTAGCAACATGACCTTTGACCAAATGCGCGTCTTCCTACAAAGTTTCCATCCTGTTTCAGCTCAGTGCATTGCAGCTGTTTATTGAATATGAAAGTTCAAGCAAACTTCTGACCTCCCTGGCATGTTTTCAAATGACAAATAAGGGAAGGGCGACTGCTATTTGCATAAAACCATAAACATCTCATGCAGCGGCTCAGGGTTGCCAATAATCTTGAAATGTCAGCAAATGTCAAGCCTGCTCTTCATCAACGCTGTTAATAATTTTTTGTGTCATAATTTTCCAATATCCGCCTGCATATAATGCTCCAATGTTGATGCTGCATGCAAAAAATGAGCAGGTTAAACTAGATGGTAGCCCCCAGTTAGTTCTGGGTGACTGAGTGTGCCATTTGGTGAATTGTGCCTTTCACCAAATTCTGCTGGGATAGGCTCAGGCCTCTATAAACCTGACCTGCGATGCAACTAAAGAATGCACAGGGTTTGCCTATGGATCTATTAAATAATCTTTGAAAAAATACTTTGTGTAATGTGTTTTTAAGTGTGTCCAGATCCTAAAAGGTGTGCTTCCAGTGACATGAAATTTGTCTAAAGGCAGGCTCTATTGTACTCCTGTCAATCATGAAGAATCCACTGCATCCACTGAACAGTGTCATCTCCAGGCAGAGGAGTAGCTTCAGTGACAGACTTTTGTCACTGTCCTGCTCCACTGACAGACTGAGGAGATCGTTCCTCACCCACACTATGCGACTCTTCAATTCCACCCAGGGGAGTAAATGCGAACATTATTCAAAAGTTATTGTCTGCTTTTACATGCATTTTTATTATTCTCTTTAATTTAATTTTTTTTTGTATCAGTATACTGCTGCTGGATTATATGAATTTCCCCTTGTGATTAATAAAGTATCTATCTATCTATCTATCTATCTATCTATCTATCTATCTATCTATCTATCTATCTATCTATCTATCTATCTATCTATCTATCTGTTATATAGTGCCTTATCTATCTATCTATCTATCTATCTATCTATCTATCTATCTATCTATCTATCTATCTATCTATCTATCTATCTATCTATCTATCTATCTATCTGTTATATAGTGCCTTATCTATCTATCTATCTATCTATCTATCTATCTATCTATCTTCAAGGCAGGCAAATAGGTCATCCTTTAAGCTGGGGGACACTGAGATCAGGAGTTTGAGCACACAGTGGGTCCCAGTGATTCAAGTATACTATTTAAGGGTGGGGTGTGCAATAATTTCAGAAGCTTTTGAGTGGCTGCATTAGGTGGTGGCCACTCCAGTACCTCCAAAAACATAAGAACACAAAATATCATGCAGTTAAGACCTGAAGGTCCTCCATGCTACTGCTATCATCCACTTGGCAGCTTGTTGTGTGTATCTGTAGTCCTCCATGTCAAAAAAAGTAAGCAGTCATTTTCAAAGAATGATAATGAATGACTGACTTCTGCCAGGGACTGGCAAACTGTGGGTAGCAGGAGGAGGAAACTGTTAGATGGAGGGGGATGGCACCCATCTGAGAGTTTATGTGAAGTGAATGAGAGTGTGGCATGTTATAATGTTTTAGTATTTCTGATGGGCAACTGAGTGAATATCCAGATCCTCTATTGAAATTAAAAGCCAAGCTCAGTCGAGTATAAGTGGGGAATTGGTATGAGGCCGACTTGTTTTGGTTCACCTCCTGTTTTTGCTCAAAAGTATTTATGATCAGGTTACTCAGCTGTTTCAGCAGCGGACTGTAAGATCCTCTATTCCGCTTGTGTTAAATGTGTTTGCTCAGCTAACATTCTGAGGGTTCTTGGTGGCGAGCTGCTCAATTTGTGACTTGCAGCTTTGTGTGAGCTTTTTCCAAAGTAGGCTTGTCGGGTTTATGGAGACAACTTGCTAACACAGTGGCAGTGGATAGTGCTGCTAAAAGGACTACACCCACCTGGTTTCTTTATAAAACCCACCCCAATTTCTTCCAGGCCATGCACTTTAATCTTACAAACGAAAACATAAGCAAAGAAAATTGATTGAATTTATGAAGGCAAAATTAACCGTAACATTTGCACAAAGGATATCTTAGGAATAGCATTTGATTTACTTTTATTGACTCAGCAATGTGGTCTTTGTATATATTATCTGTTAAAATGCTGCAACTACTTTCTGGTTATGGCATATTTGGCATGCATAATTAGAGAGCAATGTTAAATCAATATAGTTGTTTATTTAAACATGTAGTCAGAACTTGGATGCTGTGCAGCGTCACCTGTGGTATGTGGTCCTGCTGGAGTGGTACCAGTGTTGTTAGGCACGTATACTGTTTGGGTGCATTGACTACAGAAGTCTGTGTCTGTTGTGGTTCTTCATTATCAACAGCAAAATGATCTTGTTGAACAGGAGTTTGGTCTTTACCTCCTTTTTATTATTATGACATACTGTTTAGCTTAAATGCACATTCAACAGTTTATCTTTTTGTGAATGGAGTTACAATTTCTTCCAAGCATGTTTTTATCAGAACTGTGAACGACGTGGACCACGTTCAGCCAACAGCAGTGCATTGCTCACTTTTAATACTAGTCCAGTGATGTCTTTGAATGCCAAATTTTAACCTGGTTTAACTAAATATTTCTTTCTTCTTCCAATAGGTTATGTTTATTTTTAAGTTCTTGTGACCATCAGGGGATGTAGCAGCACTCCATACCCCCAGGCACAACTACACAACATCACCCTGGATTCAAGCACAATGTCTTCTTTATTTATAATATCTCCATCATTCTCCAAATTCTCTTCCGCAGCAATACAACACAACAATATATCTTCTTCCTCCTTACAAACCTCCCATGAAGCCTTATTCTTTTATACCAGACCTAGGAGTACTACAGCACTGCCACAGAACTGCATACTGAAAGCACTTCAAGGACAGATGGAAGTCTTTTAAAGAGTTCGTAACAATCCCCTGCAGCTCACCCTGGCAATACCCAAGAACCCCAACAAGGTTGAACCATGGGACTACAATTGCCAGCCTGCCCTGCAGATGTTCCTATGGGTGTCCCGTCAATGTGTGTATGGGAGGAGAATAGGACTTTGGGAGGCAGATACCCCCTGCCCTTCAATTGTGGCCTCCCTTTCTAGCCAGAAACTAACCTCCATCCTGGCCTGGATGCCCATCTGTCCAACACAGCATTCACAGTCTGTAGTGTTTCTCTGCACATACAAAAAACATTTATACAGCATGCCTAACAAAGGTTTTTTTGGGAGACCTTTCAACCATCGATGGTTTGTGCATTGTAATTACAATTACAAGAGTGCCATAGCTCTTTGCTGATTAAATCATCACCCCTACTTTGAGCTTCATCTTTACAAGGCATTGGATTGATATAGAAATGTGATACTCATTGAACTGTCATGGTCTTATAAGTGTTATTATTGTCAGTTTTGAATTGAGATATTATTCTCTTTATATGTTTTGGGCAAGTGAACCCAGTCTTGACATTAGTTTTTTGGTATTTGGTTTTGTTTCAGGCTGAATTTATAAGAAACTCAAATATCTATCAGGTATTACCATTTTATCCAGATTAATTTAGTGGTTGTTATGTGGTTGTTGGAAGTGGCATCACATCATAGGTTGACATCAACACTTTTGAATTCCTGCTTGTCCGAGTTTGCATTCATGTCTCTGGTGACTCTTCCTATGAAGTGGGAGAGTATTGGGGTTATGAGGTTGCTGGAAAGGGGTTTGTGGCACTCCCAATATCTATGCAAAAGGACGAAGGTCCAAGTCTTTAGAGTCCTGGTGCTTCCTGTCTTGCTATATGGTTGCAAGACATGGACGCTATCCAGTGACCTGAGGTGAAGACTGGACTCCTTTGGTACTGTTTCTCTCCAGAAAATCCTTGGGTACTGTTGGTTTGACTTTGTGCCGAATGAGCGGTTGCTCATGGAGTCCTGAATGAGGCCCATTACCTGCATTGTGAGGGAGCATCAGTTACAGCACTACGGCCATGTGGCGCGTTTCCCTGAGGGTGATCTGGCTCATAAAATCCTTATTGTTGGGGACCCGAGTGGCTGGACCAGGCCAAGGGGTCGCCCACGTAACACATGGCTGCGGCAGATAGAGGGTCATTTCCGGAGGGTAGGACTGGACTGTGTGTCTGCCTGGGGGGTTGCCAGCCGGGATCCCGAGTTGTTTCATTGTGTAGTGGCAACTCACTGTAGTGCATGCTCCCCAAATTGACCTGACTTGACGAGTTTGTAGATACTAAATGAAATTCAAAGTGTATGTGTATTTAAAGCTCTTCAAGGCATTTATATAGTTTCTTGTTATCGAATATTTGTTGCTGTCACATTTTGGGCTTTAAGGTCAAGTTTACTGACTTCCCAGTTTCAACAATTTGCTTCGTTTTTTGACTACTGTCTGTCCTCAAGAGGCACAGCAACCTGGGCACTTTATGTAATCATTGACTCCTATCTTCAACTTTTGTTCATTTTACCCTTTCTGCTCATTATTTTCTAATATTCATTTATGATAGTCTGCGGTGGGCTGGTGCCCTGCCTGGGATTTGTTCCTGCCTTGTGCCCTGTGTTGGCTGGGATTGGCTCCAGCAGACCCCCCGTGACCCTTTAGTTAGGATATAGCGGGTTGGATAATGGATGGATGGATGGATTCTGGTTAATTTATTTAATTTAATAATTTGCTTTGTCTTTTTATTTTGTTGAATTACATTGTAATTCTACAGTGTGATGTGAGTTTTCTGTTTATGATATTTGAGTTTCTTTGCTTTTTAACCCTTTGCTTTATCTCTCAGATTAGTTCAGTGGATTGTGGAATCAAAAATTTGTTTCAGAAGATATGTTTGTAATAGTTTTGACTTTTTACTTTTATTCTAGTTTTTGTACTTGTACGAACACAAACATGGAAATACTAATATTGGATACTCCAGAATTGAAAGTGCATGTCACACATCACAAACTCCTTGGTGATTCTGAGAAAAAAGATCGCAATGGCAATGATCAACACTCTTCTATAAACAATGTGCTATTGTGATAAGACATTGATGAAATGAAAGTGAAAATCGTGATCCTTAGGGTCCAAAATCTGATATTTCATGCATAACTTGTACTCTGTGGCCCCCAGGAGGCTCTGGGAGGACTGGTGAGCTCTGAGGTGTCAGGCTCTAATTCCACCTTGAAGTGCTTCTGAGTCACAGTTTTGGGGCACTGGAAGTGCTCCTGGGTGTAATAAAAATGGAGCAGCTCCTCTTCAGTTTGGGAGCCAGAGTTGGGAGGTAGAGGCAAAGCTTGCTGTGAGGAGAGAAAAAAACAGAGACAGAGAGAGAAGTGTAGAGCTTTGAGCGTTGTGGGGTGGAAAACATTTACTGTGTAAAGAGTTTCCCATAATAAAAAGGTCATTTTGCTTTGTGAACTTGTGCTTGAGCCTTTGTGTTGGGTGTTTGGGGAGTTGCAGTGCCCCCAAGGGACCACAAGTCATACAATATGTACTCAAGGAAGTAAACAAAAAATATTGAAAGTAAAACATTATAACACTTCCTGCACAAACACTAACTTCTTACTGAAAATAATTAGACAAAAAATAATTGAATATTTAATAAAGAATTGGTATTCACCTGTAATATGGTATGAATAAGTCCAAACCTAATTATGTCATATCATCTACTGTTAAACCGTAATTCTAAAATTTTTATTATGCTGTCTTAAGGAATTGTTCTGTTGTGTATATTGTATTGTATTGACCCCCTACTTTTGACACCTACTGCACGCCCAACCTACCTGGAAAGGGGTCTCTCTTTGAACTTCCTTTCCCGAGGTTTCTTCCATTTTTCCCTACAAGGTTTTTATTGGGAGTTTTTCCTTGTCTTCTCAGAGAGTCAAGGCTGGGGGGCTGTCAAAAGGCAGGGCCTGTTAAAGCCCATTGCGGCACTTCCTGTGTGATTTTGGGCTATACAAAAATAAACTGTATTGTAATAAGTCATAAGTGATACATTTTTCAGAATTATGCTTTCATTGATGTCCTCACAATGTGATTAAAAGGTTTCCACTTGATAAACTCAGACCCTTGAACACTAAATCAACAGAACTCAGCAGTCATTTTCCTTTGCAGAGGGTGAAAGATCGTCACGACTGCTCACTGCTGACTGCTGTCACTACATCTTTTCAAAATTTCCATTTTCTCCTCCACTTTTGGGTGAATATATTAGAGCCTTTCATTCTGGAATCAGAAGATCCACTCTGTACTGAATGTGCTTCCATTTAAAGCCACAACATCTCACTAGCTTGGAATTAAAACACTGTCAAGGCTCTAATCAAAGTTTCATAAATCATAAAAACAGAGACCAACAGATCCCATCCAGTCAAATATGTGGCACTGCTACATCCTTTCATTATTGTATGAAAGAATAGATTCCATTTCAGCAGCTCTTCCATTCTGTTACAATTACAGCCGTGCCTAACCCAGTTTATATTTTTATTTGTTTTTTTTTCTCTCTATCCCTTAATTTTTTTCCTTAATTTCTTTCCTGTATTTATGTTCTGTGTTTGTTGGGGTGGAGTTTCATTGTGAATTAGGAGTTTCAAGTGCTGTGGTCATTAGACCCGCAGTTACACGAGAGGTCTGTTTAAATCCTATGCTTTCCTCAGAATTGCTGTTGTTTTTGGCTCCCTTTTTGCTCTCTCTTTACTTTACCTTTTGTGTGTTACTATAATAATGTAGTGTGTCTTGTATGAGACTTACTGTTTAGAATTTTTGCTTAACTTGGTGAATTTTGCCTACCTTTTAGATTCACACCATTTAGAATGTCTTTTTTATTTTTAGTAATTGCTCTCCAGTTATTATTTGTTCAGCTTTTTAGTAATTACTCTTGTTTATTGGTTGTTTCATTCTTGAATTCCTTCCTTTTTTTATTTTAAATGTACATTAATTAATGGTTAAGTTCTTAGGGTTTCTTTTATTTATTTTGCTTATATTAATTAATTAAGTAATTTAGTGGCACTGTTTGAGTATTGTCTCATATTTGTCCTTCCTGTTATAGTCTTAGTAATTACATATTGTTCTTATAAAACTAAAGGGCTTAAACATGGCAGCACAGGCTAACCTCATGATATAAATTACAGTAAATTCTTCAACTGGTGACACCAAGTGTTGTAGCCTCAGCTAAGCCTGTTCTGAAAGATTTACCAGGGATATTAGAGAATCAAGATTCACATGTCATCTCATTTAGTTTAGAAATAAAGTACATAAGGACAGATTTACTGTAGAAAGTGTTTAACTAAGCAACAAAAGGTTGCCAAAAGTCTCATTTGCTTTATCAACTTATCCTATGGAGGTTGAAAATGAGCATCTGCCTGTAGTAACTGAAATTATTTGTTTTAATGGTCAGGATTAATTTGTTTATATTTGTTCAATTTATTCAGTTTTGCTTCCATCTAATTATTTTTATAATTTTTAAGATAATATAATTTCAATGGCATCTAAGGTCCTTAGTCTATCAAAGGCATCACCTTTTTGTGCTTATTTTTCATGGTTGGTGTTATATTGTTTAAGTCACTATGGTCACTGACAGTCTTGTAGCACAGGAGTCGTGCAACATATCGTGTCATACTCCGCCTGTTTAAGATGACAATGTGCTGTCAGGCTTCCTAGATTTGGGATCTTTTCAATTGTTCATTCATGTTTTGACCTTTTGCTTTGAGACCTGGCAAGTCAATCCATTAGGTGACATATATAGCCTCCTAGAGTGTTTTCATCTAAGGGGGAAAAGTTTCTACATGTCCAACAACAATACTGAATGCACTCACTGGTGCACTGTTTATGTAACTCCATTTTCTGCCCAACCTCCCCCTGCAGTCCATGCTATGGGTGCCATTTTGGTAACTTCAGAACTTCAGGCTCCAGATACCGCCTAGGACTCTGTATTGTCTTCGAGTAGCAATGCTTTGAATGGTTTGGTCAATTTTGGTTATTGATTTTCTGGTTTTGACCCTGTGCCTTATCTTTTGAATTTGAATTTTGTTCAGTCCATTTTGTCAGACCTTCCATCTCCTGGCCTTTTTTCCACTCTTTAACTTCAACTGGACACCAACTTACAATACTATGTTGCACATCAGTAACTAGCTCCCGTGGGCAAAAGAAAACCACTGCAAAAAGTAAAGAGACATGGCACTAAACTGTGTGTGCAAGCAGAAGTCATAATAGTAGGAAATAATAGCTCACAGAAAATGCACCAGGACCAGTAATTGAGGTCAGAAAATACTGGTCTTCTAGGAAAATTGAAGCAGAGACACAGTTAGCAAAGTGGATATATGCCTTGTATCAGCCATTGTTTTAATGATAACAAGCAAGCAGTGGAAAGGCTGCTATGATAATATAATCAAGTACAAGGAATAAGAACTTTGAGTAAAACAAAGGTGAATTGGTTACAGAACCTGAAATTTGGTGACATACTATCAGAGGTGGGTAGTAACGAGTTACATTTACTCCGTTACATTTACTTGAATAACTTTTTTTTAAAAAATTGTACTTCTAAGATTAGTTTTACTGCACCATACTTTTTACTTTTACTTGAGTACATTTGTGAAGAAGAAATACATTGGGCAACACTCGAATCGTTACTTTTTTCCATTAGATATGCTATATTTTTACCAGAGAGAAGCCGCCAGTAGATCTACTGCATGACTATTTCACCAATCAGATGTAGCAATAATAATCACAAGACTCCGTTTCACCAATCAGACATAGCCATGCAGTCACATGACCACACACAAACTGAGGTGGCATAGCGGCATAAACTCCTCACAGACAGCAGACAGAGAAAGAAAGAATACAAGTGGAACCTCAGTTTGTGAGCATAATTCGTTCCAGAAACGTGCTCGCAATCCAAAGCACTCGTATATCAAAGCGAATTTCCAAATAAGAAATAATGGAAACTCAGATGATTCGTTCCACAACCCAAAACTATTCATATAAAAATGATTAATACAAAATATAAAGTAAAATGACATAAAACAAATTAACCTGCACTTTACCTTAGAAAAGAATCATGGCTGGTGTGAGTGAGTTTCTAAACTCTTGTGGGATTCCACCCAATGGAACGACACACGGAAGAGTGTCCTGAAGCAACCACAGGCACCCAGCGCTGTAGCAGTTCGCTGAAAAAGCGAATCCGAAAAGATCGCGGTCATGCTAATGGCACCTGCCGTCGATAGGTGATACAAGGAACAAGGAACATTATGAATGCTCATGGCACAGTATTACTTGGCCACTAACCTGGGCATGACCCTGCCTGACTGATGTGTCTGTGTATAGGAGACTGGCAGATCCTGCTACAATAAATACCTGCGCTGTTCCTGTTTCAAGCTGAATAAAGATGGTGTCACTAAAGTATTGAGACTCAGCTTCGCGTTTTGTGGTTCCAGTCGGGGACTCACACGTCACAGTACACACACATGGTCACAATGCTGTAGTAAACAGTATACACTCGTACAGATGTTGACTATATGAGTGAGGCACGCCGAATGACGATTGCCCACAATCCCGCAGCGAGAGAGAGAAGAACCATCAGCTCAGTTGTAATCACTTGGTGCTTGGCAGACAAAGCGTAAATGGACTACTCGTATTGCAAAACCTTGCTCGTTTATCAAGTCAAAATTTGTTAAAAATTTTAGCTCGTCTTTCAAAACACTCACAAACCAAGTTACTCACAATCCATGGTTCCACTTGTACATGAAAAATGAGAGCCAACTCTTGCTGAAGCTTAACCATCACTTCACTGAATGAAGAACAAGCACGTTTCAACCAAACATGCACGGACACAGACAGTCAAGGTAACGTGAGACCTCTTGTATGTTCATAAGCTGATTATTCTAATGTTATTTTCTATCAGCTGTGCTATTTGGAGGGCAAGTGAATATGCAGTATTATACTGTCAGTGTCACTGTAAGTAGTTTGCACTGTTCAAACATACATGTTACCTGCTGTAGGTATAGGCTTCAATTGTCTCTCTTATTACAACATTTCTGAAAAATAAATCATTTATTATGATCAAACAGTTACTCAGTACTTGAGTAGTCTTTTCACAAAATACTTTTTTACTCTTACTTGGGTAATTTTTTAGATGACTACTTTTTATTTCTACTTGAGTAATATTATTTTGAAATAACGCTACTCTTACTTGAGTACAATTTTTGGCTACTCTACCCACCTCTGCATACTATGGTGTTTTCACACCAAAAATCTCCCAAAAGAGAATTTCTTCTGTAAGCAGAGTGAAGTGTCATGCCTGATTGCAAATAGAAACCATTAAAACAAGACAAGATCATCCATAAGAACATAAGACATTTGACAAATAGGAGGAGTCCATACAGTCCATCAGGCCTGTTTGTTTAACTAATAGGATAGGACTGAACTAAACTATATTCATGAATCGTTTTTAAAAGATTTAAACTTGTAGCTAGCTGTTTTAAGGTCTGAAATTAACATCATTGCCTGATTTTTGAAACTATTACATTACAAATAAAAATGGAAAATAATATTGCAATCGTAATATAATGTAACATACAATGAAACATTTTTACAAATTTATATAATAGAGAACTTATCTTAAGTTGAACGTATTTAAAATAATACCTTCTGCTTGCTGTCATACTAGCACACTGCACAAAAAATGCACATTAATGTACAATGAACATGCCCAAACATTACGACAAGTTTGGGCATGTTTGTACTGTACCGCTTACTGGGGCAATATCATACAAGGAAATGAGTGTATTGAGTGAGAGCGTCCGATGCAAATCGTCAGTTTGTTTAAGGTATTTTTTTCTTTGCAATTTATTAATTTTAATTTTTCAACAATTTGGTGATCTTTCCCATTGTTCTCCCGAGGCAAGTGCCTCGTTTGCCTCACCCTTGTCCCATGCCCTGTTCAATATATACATAAATGAATGGATTGCTAGACATGCTAAATTCATTGTCTGAGTGCCCTTCAGATCTCAGATTACATGATATGTGTGCTCCTGGTCTTTTACTGGTATTGCATACTTGAACAAATCCTAATTTAAGCATTTCAAAGCAAATATACAATGACCAGTAATGAGCATTCCTAGTTTTCCTCCTCTTTCTCTGTCTCTGTTTAGCATTCGTTTGCTCAGAGGTTGATGCGCTTGCTGCTTCCTGAGCAGCTCTTCTTTTCTCCACACTAGCGGCCCGCTTCTTCTCTTCTTTCGTCTGTATCTTTTTGCGTTAAAACTGATTAAGTCAGTGTTTGTGTTGCAAATACTCATTTTTCACTTAAGCTGGTACTTAAGTCTTCAATCTGCCTCAAGAATGATTTAAGATATGAAAAGGTAGGGGAAGTGATGGCGAAGGTGGTAGGGATGAGAATGGCGCCTGTACACTGCCAAGAATTGATTATACAATAATATAAAATAAAAATAAAAAGAGGAATAACCTTGGAGGTCAATCATCATCCCAAAAGCGGAAAGTAGACATCACATAGTATACAGTATGCGTACCAAATTTCAGGTCAATAGTTCAAACGGTTTGCGAGCTACAGGTGATTTAAAATTCTGGACAGACAAACAAACAGCGAAGGTAGCGTATTATATATAAAGGTTGCTGAGCACAGTAGAGGAAAATGCGTGGATGTAGATTTTTTTGTGGAATACATCATCTGGTTTAAATCTTTAATCTGACTGAACAAATGCCTTACTGAAGAGCATGTCTGGGGCAAAAAGAAGTAGGTAGACCTCTGCTTTTTTGGTTTGTAGAGGGCCTCATTGATAATGTAGTGGGGGCACCAAAGTGCTGATGGGCCACTTTTTCCAAATAGATACTGGTGTTGTCATCATTTGTGGGGAATGTAAGCCTATGCCAGTAGATCACTTCACCCCAGCACAGCTCACAGATATTAAAAGCACAAATAGTCAGGTGGGACACTCATCTCCACTTCAAGTGTCTTGACATTGAAAAGAACTTGAGGGTGAGTGAGGGTCATATTTAGAATGGAGTAAATGTGAGCAGCAGCCTTACATTCACCCTCCCAGAAAAAGCAGTGCGTTGATTAGGCAGTCAGTGAGAGACTGTCAATTTTAAAGGTAAAGATTTTATTTCCAATTAGGGAGGAGAGTTAAAAGATGGAGGAAACAAATAATCGGTGCTGGTGAAAAAAATGTAGGTGCAGGTGCAGTTTTTGGGGGGACAAAGTTAGGCAGCACTTTATAGCTTGGGAGAAAAGAAAAGAAAAAAACACATACACAAATGGTAATGTTTCCTATATACAGAGTGCTTTGAGTAGTGAGAAAAGTGCTATACAAATTAACAGAATTATTATTATTAATACTAGTAATGACTAGTAGTAGTTGTATCTGCTGCTTTTGATACAATAGACCACAATATCCTTTAATTCCAATTGGAAAAAGGCTGTTGGCATGAGAGACTCTGTGCTTGACTAGATTAAATCTTATCTTTTGATAGGACCTTTTCTGTTTGTTTAGGTGAATTTTTGTCCTACAAGGCCAATTTTAATTATGGGGTTCCATCTTTGGCCTTATTTTATTTTCCATCTATATACTTCCTTTTCTGGTCTGTCATTCCACTGCTATGCCGATGACACCCAGATTTATTTACCACTTCAATACAACTCTATACAGTCACCATTGGAATGTTTGGATGACATCAAGAGCTGGATGTCCTTAAGTTTTCTAGATTTTAACTAGAAAAAAATGGAGGTTTTGATTTTTGGTCCTTCTGAGGCTTCTGGTATGATCGCTAGTAGTCTTGGTTCACTGGAACAGTACTGGACATCATCAGCAAGAAATCTGGGTGTCATTTTTGACAGCGGTCTTAAACTGAGTAAACAGATAAATTCTGTTGTTAAAAACTGTTTATTTCCTGTTGAGACTGTTGGCAAAGGTAAAGCCTTTTCTTTGTTTTTTCTGGCTTTGAGCAGGTCATACAAGCTTTTATTTCATCTCGCCTGGATTACTGAAAATTCTCTACACAGGGGTTAGGCAGTTTTAGAATCGATTTTAAGCTTTTATTGCTTGTTTATAAATCTTTGAATGGTTTAGCTCCAGTGTATCTTACCAGTCTTCTTAAACCATATGCCCCGTCTAAGTCTTTAAGATCGTCTGACCAGTTGCTACTGGCCATATCTCAGACAAGGCTGAATCATAGAGGTGATCATATGTTTGTGGTGGCTGCTCCATGGCCCTGGAACAAATTGCTGCTGCTGCAGATTAGATCTCCTCCAAATCTGAACATTTTTAAATCCAGATTGAAAACATATCTTTTTTCCTTGGCTTTTAATTCAAAATAAAAAGGTTGCTGGTTTGTATTTTATGTATTGGATAGCCACTGTACTTTATACATGGTGACTGTAATTATGGAATGTTTTTCTGTTATGCTATATGTTATTTATTGTATTTCTATTATTATTATGATTTATTGTACAGCACTTTGGTAAACGCTTTTCTGTTTTTATATACGTTCTTTATAAAGAAAGGTGACTTGACTAGTAGACACGTAACCAGAAATGTGTTGGTGGGTAGGTATATATAAAAATTAGGTTGGCAAAAAAAATTTCACCCCGATGAGATGGTATATAGAACTTCACCTTCAGCAGATGAATGAGGGGGATCCTCTAATAAAACCTTGCTCAGTAATACACACAACATTGGAAGATGCACACACACAAATTCAAAGACTCAGCTGTCTGGGTATGGCCTTACGATGATGCGAAAAACTAAACAAAATTCAGGAATTTAAAAATTTCAGGAACTGATCTCCTTGCAAATAATACACATACAAAGACCTACCCTTATCTGTAGTCATAGTTAGCTTTGTCATAGCAAGAGCTGGGAAAAAGTTAGATTCTAAGCTCGCCCCCAATCACTTGTCTTCTGCTGATTTTTTAAGTCAGGTCAGTCTGGTCCAAAGACCTTTATTTTCATTAATTCTTCAAGTGTTGTATTTATTTATGAAGGGGCGTTTCATTAAAGAAATAACCGAATTTCCTTTGATTTTTGAAGTTCCACTTTAAGTTGCCATCTTCAAAGTCACACTCGCTCATCTGTAGCTGCGTAACGTTAAAGGTGGGTGTGAACTGTGAACCATTGAAAATCAACATGACATAGTGCGTTGATGATTGTTCAATCACATTAGAATCAAATACCTAAAACAATACTAACTCGCTGCCAATAAATTTGGGAGTATCTGAAAGTCTGAAAGCAACAAATGATAGGGCACCCTCAGGTCACTTGTTTGCCAGAACATCAAGGACTTACATACACTCTCATTTGGCCAGCATCCTTCACTCCGGAAAGATAGGTATTGATGCAGAATTCTTTTTTATTCACACAGAAATTAAACAAATACAAGTCAGAACCAATTTTTAATAGATGTCGACTTGTGCTAACACCAGGCATGTTGGGCAAATAACAACGCGCCCCTCTGGTCTGCGCCGCTCTCGCCTCCACCGTCCCTGCCAGCTGGGGCACCATTGGCTTCTTGGTAGGGAGTCCTCCCGCGGAGCGGCCTGTTCCAGGAGGGCAGGTTCCAAACGGCGTCGGTCCCAGCGCTCGTCGGGGCTTCGGTCCTGTGGAAAGACAAAAGGGAGGGCCAGAAGCACTGCCGGGACACTCGCACCGAGGTTCCCACCGGTTTCTGTACCGGCAGCGCTTTACTCCCCTACCGACAGCCCGCGACTTGCCTGTTTGGCTCCTCCGCCGCAGGTTCCATGCCCGTCCTCTCGGTGTTTAGGGAACCGCTCTCGCAGGCGGCTCGTCCAGCCGCCCAGGGGTTTCCCTCTGCCTCTGCAGAGGACGGCCCTTAACCGGACGCACACACCCAGCCCCGCGTCCCCTCCTATTGGAGGAACCGGCATTCACCCCTCGGTTCCTCCCTCTTCTCTTGGACGCCCTGACGGTCTGGGTCTGAGCATGGTGACAGCTCAAATCCAGCCCCGTCTGTGTCCCTGCAGAGCAACGGGAGACTACCGCGGGCTTGGAGCGCAGGGCGCTAGGACCCAGGGCACTCAACAGCCCCTGTCTTGCCAGCCCCTGCGTACTTGCTCTCCTCGCTCCGCCGGCCATCTGCACCACCGTGTCCGCTGTTGGGGAATCACCTACTTGATGCCGGTCCTCCTTAGCAAAGTCACGCCCGTTTTCGGCGAATCCCCCCTCATGCTTTACGGGGGCGGCAAGACCTACCTTCCCCACGGTACTCTGTCGGCCAAAGGCTCCAGCGTCGCGCCGATCCTCCGTGTCACACGGCGTCTTCCCCGACGCGACCGCCTTCCCCTTCAGCTGTTCCAGCTGGACGACAAGAGCACTCAGCATCTGTAACAGAGGCAACTCTGCGGACCGAAGGGACTCCTCCGGCTCGCGCAGAGCCGCCGGCGAAAACAGGGAGACAGGCGTCGGTGGGCTTACCTGTCAATCAGCCACACTCGTCATCTGTCTCCTGTGGGCCACTTCCTCTGGCCCAATTGGGTCTCTTCTCGGCACGAAACTGGCGTTCCTTGGTCCCGCCTCTGTACCGTCATTGGCGGGCACACAAGACACACCGGCCAATCCCGTGCCTGTCAGCGGGCGGGACATCCGGCCCGCAGCCATCTTCTCTCCCCCTCTCTGGATGCGGTGGCGTGCCTCCTGGCAGCCTCGCAGCTGCTGCGCGGTTTCAAGCTGCAGCAGCTCTGATTTTGCAGCGGACTGGCGTGCTCCTGCCACCGACGCGGATCCGGGTCGTCCCTCCCTGTAAAAAGCAAGGTATGTCTGCCCCCGAAGGGCTGATTACTGCAGGGCAGGGCACTCACCTCCCGGTTCCTGTCACTCTGAGGCCCCTGCCTCGGTGTGGCCTTCTTTGTCGGCACACTGGCCTGGCCGTCCGTCCAGACAGCGCGACCCTTGGAGCTCGCTGCACTCAGGGGACGCCTGTTCTTCTTCCTCCGCACCCGGGGATGGCCATTCTGCGGTCTGGCGGCGGTCTTTGGGGGTTGTGCATGGGCCGCTCCCGCAGCGAGTGTGTGGGGTCCGCTGCTGCGCTGGGCCGTCCACAGAAATATTTGTTTTGGATGCAGGTCCCCACCTCGACCCAGGTGGAGCATCCTGCCGACTACGCCACTGTGGACTCAGACACGGACATCGTCAGTTCACCCAACACACGTTTTTATTTACAATTATTTACAGTTAGTCACGTGCACTCCCCAGTGCCTCCTGCATCGTTCCCCGAAATGTCCAGGCCTCACAGTCCTTGTGCCTTTCTCCTGGCGGCCCCTTAAATAGGAACCCGGATGGGCTCCAGCTGCTTCCCGGCACTCCTCAGTAGACACGCCCCAGTGTGGCGGAAGTGCCGGCTGCGCACCCGGAAGCTGTCCGGGTGTCCCCTGTCGTCTTCCCCTCAGTACTTCCTGGTGTGGCGGAAGTGCTGGGCTCCAGGGATATTCAGGCGCCGGGGTGCCGCCTGGCGGCGGCCACGGATCCCTACAGGGCTGGGCTTCCAAGCCCTTTACCTGAGGCCCCAACACAACCAGGGCGGACGCCCCCTCGCGTCTAGAGGAGGCACAAGCCCTCCTCCGGTCCTCCTGGGCGTCCCGGCCAGGGCTACAAATGATTGAAAGATTAATTAAGTTAGAGATTCTATTCTGAAGACAGAGGAGGAGGAAAAAGTCTCTGTATCATTGCTACTGAATTGTCAGCCCTTTCGTTTTTTATTAATTGCTTGCACTTTAACTGTATTAGAGAGACTACTCATTATATAGGAAATAATTTGGATTGTTATATTCTGTATTATAATCATTTAATTTTTAATTGCCATTAGCTTTTAGATAAAATAAATAAGATAAAACTTTTTTATATTAATATGGCTTAGATGCTTGCATTTTACAGTCTCAGATGTTCCGGGTGAGTGGGTGTTAACCTAACGGTTTCTTTTTAAGGGTTAAACAGGGTTAGGGGTGTGAAATACAGGACAACAGGGGCTTCAGACCTATTAAAGCCCCATGCTAGAGGTCTTGGTGAACCTTTATTTTTGTATAGACGTTTTCACTGAGTACAGGTGCAGAACATTATGACAAGTGGGCCCTAAGGTCACCACTGCCTTCCTATGCCCCGGATCTCTCACTCCATGGCCATTACTTACAATGACCCTTTCACCTACATGCTATTGCTTTTTTTATGTAAAGCGGGCCCTTCTTCCTTCTCTTGATGAACTCCGGCTGATGACAGGAATTTATAGCCTTAGGCATGGGTTTCTATGTGAGGAGGTCAAATGCAAAAGACTGATTACAGTTTCAGAGGCAGCCTTATCATCTTGAGGGCACCACACTGTAGTGCCCTCAGGCGCCCATTGTGATTTTTGTAAACTCATTAACTCCAAAGTGTTTAAAAATAGAAAAGCTCCAGAATGTGTGATCAGAACAAACTATCCAGACCATTATGATTCAACAACCAGTAAAAGGACTGAACTTCTCTTAAATGGGATGGCTTTTATATTTTAGGAAAATGGCTTAGTACAACCTTCAGTCATATGTGCTCTACCGTTTTTACAGTCTTCAAGCAGATTGCAGTTTTAAGAATCCATGCCTTCAACCTTCAAGCCTTTACAGAATATTCTGGATCAGTGACTTGGCCCAAGAGCAGGCAGACATGGAGTTGAAGCAAAAGCGGTTTGCTGTCCACAAGAAAGTTAATGCATTGCATGGCAGTATTTTTAAAAATGTTTCTCATGTACCTAAGTATGCCGCTATGGTAGTGCCAATGTTGGCTAGCAGCCTTGATTGTTATAAAAAAAAAATGTTTAAGCACATAACAGACTAACATGTCCAAATGATGACTGTTAGCTTGTGGACCACTTGACTCACACCTGCTGACTACTGGTGGACTGTGGACCACACGTTGAGAGACACAGCTCTTGATGAGAAGGTGGGTTCTGCAATGTGAGGTGACACACGTGGTTAGCACTGCTGCTTCACACCTCCTGATTCCTGAGTTTAAGTCCTAGCTTGGACAGCACCTGTTTGGAGCTTCCATTGCACATGTTTTCCCACAGGTGATCTAGTTGTCTTTAAATATATTTGTGTAAGATAAATTTGTGACCTGAAATTGGCATTTCTGGGTTAGTGGATTTTATAATAAAGTGATGCCCTATTCAGGATTGATACCTGCTTTGCACCTAGTGCTTCCAATATAGGCTCCATTGGCCCACAACCCTGAACTAGCTAAGTGGGTTTGAAAATGGATGAAGGTTTGGGCGGGATTTAATTTTTACAGTTTATAAATGATCATATATTTATTCAATCTCCTTCCAGAAACACCATCAGAACAAACCCTGGAAAGGATGTCAGTCCATTTAAGGGCCCACTGAAAAGATGCACCTACACTGTAAAGGGCCAGTTTTGACTGCAGAAGATTTTGATTTTATCTGAAATGCCTGTGATAAGATTCATAGTTTCAGTTTAGTTTTGAGAGTTTCTGTACGTACTGGACTTTTGAGAAAGTCATAATTATAAGAAACAACAAAGACAACTTGGAGTAATTCCTACTTTATACTACAGACCAGGCAAGCTATGTGTTAAAGGGGAGATGGACCATAAACTACAAGGCTTCAGCTCCCTCCACTGACTCACTCCGTGACACCTGCCTGCATGCTAAGTGTGAAAAATACACATGTAATTGTGCTGTATACAGTAGAGCATAGCGGAGAGGTGTTCATTATGGAAAAGCAACATAAAAACAAAGTTTGGCTGATTGGTTCGGTTTATGATCTAAGAAACACTTACAACCTCAGCATTTTATTGTCTTTAAACTTATCTCAAGGTCACCGATGTGACAAGTTGATATTAAAATACTGGAATTGGACCCTCAGATCTAGCTCTGTTTTACTGTTATCATGCGTGTGTATGTGGATGTTTCCATCTAATGGATTATTGTCCCATTCTTAGTTTGTCAATGCTGTCAAGGCAGGCTTAAGCTCCCTAACACCCTGTATTGGAATAATTTATTTCTCTTTGTCCTTTTTTTTATTTTTGTATACTGCTTCTTCATTAAGAAGCTTATTCAGCTGTTGACAACTTCTTCTATATCACCATCTTAGCTCAAGTCAATAGAAAGACATTTAAGGGCAGGTCACCCTGCTCGCTTTCAAATTCAGGCATTATATTGAAGCACAAGCCAAATACTTCATCTTTTTTTTGCATTGGACATGAACACAAAGACCTTCCAGGTGCAGACTGAAAGTATTCATGCACAATAAAGCATTGATTAATTGGGTGTTTTATTTCTGGCGCTGCTCTCCGTGTCAGCCTTCTTAAATGTCCACATACCAGGTCAAAAGCTGCGTCATTGCTGCTACTGCTGCCTCTCCAGTCGGAAACAAGGGTGGAAAGTTAGTACTGATGTTGTGTGAGAAAGAAAGAAAGAAAGAAAGAAAGAAAGAAAGAAAGAAAGAAAGAAAGAAAGAAAATATTTCTGATATTTCCTTAATATATTTCTAAAAATAAAAAACAGTATTTCTGAAGGTAAACAGACATGTAGTATGATCATATTCTAATTTGTGCTAAAAATACGTTATATCTATCCATCCATCAGTTTCCTTATCTGCTTTACACCAATATAGACTTGTTAGGGGCAAATCCTATCCCAGCTCGATCAGGAATAATGGAGGAACCCACCCTGCCAAACAAGTCGTTTGCTTACACAGCCAATCCTGAGTTAATCAATGCATATCTTTAATGTGCTTGGAAACCAAACTGTGAAGAAAACCAATAATAATGTGGCATTCAGTTTCAATTAGACAGCCACTGGCAATTTGAACAACAAAATATCATGCGTATAATGGACTGTGCATCAGTTTGAGCCATCCAACCATTTTCTTTTCAGAGCCAATTTTTTTACTGATCAGGGTCATGGACAGTCTAACTTATTTTTGCTTTTTTTAGGCTGAAAGCAAGAAAACTGCAAAATCAAACTGCAGTCCAAAGCATCTTCTGTTCATGGTTTGTCATGAGAGCTTCCTATCCTTTCTCAATGCTGGATCATCAAATTTTTCAGTAAATTTCAAGGGCCTCATGTATAAACGGTGCGTACGCGCAGAAATGTTGCGTAAGAACGTTTCCACGTTCAAACCGTGATGTATAAAACCTAAACTTGCCGTAAAGCCACGCACATTTCCACGGTAGCTCATACCCTGTCGTACGCAAGTTCTGCGCTCGGTTTTGCAGACTAGTGGCACCCAGAGTCAAAGCAGTGCTACTGTTCCTGTGTGGTTACCCTTTCTTTATCCCTGACGCGTCTTTATAAATACACTGAAATTAACCGCATATTGTTTATTAGTTTAATGCGTCTGATTGTAATTAACCTGTAACAATATAATGGCCCACAGAATGGTCAAACTATTCTAAATACCATAGCTGCTTTAGTTTTGTTACTCTCACTGCACCTTCTTCTTCTTCTTCTCCTTCTTTCAGCTGCTCCTGTTAGGGGTTGCCACAGCGGATCATCTTTTTCCATATTACTCTCACTGCACCACTCGGAGTATTTATATCACTGTATCTGAGTGTGAATTACAGCAGCAGCTGATCGGAAAGAGAATTATCGGTATACAGCATCAAGCCCACAATGCCTCAGCCATTCACTATTAGAACTGTTCTCATCCGACTAATGCTTCAGAGCCTTTCCTTTTCAGACCTCGCGGTTCACAAACAGTTTCAGCCCAAGAACTATAAACGCACTTAATCAGTTCATCAAGTGTGCTTTGTAGAACTGTTTCTACTTATAAGTACAATTACCTCACTGTAAACCTGCTATACAGTTATAATATTGCACAACCTGAGCCACTTTATAAAGTGCGTATTTACATATGATGACAATATCATTTTTAAGATGAAATGCAGCAAAATATGTTAATTATTTTTATACAGATAAAACTTTAACTTAATTTAAATAATCTACATTGTTAATGATTAAACATAGCTATAGCGAGCTGCTGGCGCTCCGTTCACGGATTGTTCCTGCCTCATCCTGTATTCTTACTAGGACTGGCACGACACTGGAAGGATAGATGGATAGAATAATTAAACATGTACTACGAAGATATTTCAATGTTCCTTAAAGGTTTTGAAGAATTGGCGTTCTAGGCTTACAGATAGCTTAATGTCTATTACAGAGCTGATTGTGTGGCAATTGGGTATTTGGAGGAAGAAAAGGAAGGACAGGAATTGGTGGTTAGTACGTTTGAAAAAGACAGTATTTCTGTAATAAAGCATTTAATCGCTGGTCACGCACGGCGCAGCAAGCACCTTCCATCGAGACATGAACAACCACTGCACCACCGTGTTCTCATGTTTAATAATGTGCTTTAACTCCTATCATCATGAAAATGATATCACATATACTTCTCAGTATTTTAATTATTCAGAGTTATAATTTCATGAATGTAATGGATTCACACTGTATGCCTTTGTTTACTCTGTACCCTAATAAGCTTTCATATGACACTCAGATGGTGGGCTACAACTCGCCTTTTCATGGCGACTTTGATATTTGTCAACTTCTTTTTTATTTCGAGCACTGTGCGACTTTGTGAACTTGAGCTTTCGAGTTTCTCCGACACTCTATGTCACTTGATCAACTTCCTTTTGTTGTTTATACCACTGTTTAAACCAACAAATAGTATGTTTTTCCTTGCCTCCACTTGGTATTCGCTGAAATTCTTATATTTTCCCCCATGCTTTTGCCATTGCCTTTTCACAGAACACTGAGCTTAAGGGCTATTTATATTGATTTGCATATTCAAAGAGGCGTAATTCTGGGAGGAGACAGGGCGGGACAGCAGGCACGTGCACGAGCGTTACTTTTCATGCTGATCGGGATTTATGTAGCAGAAGAACGTGAAAGTGGATGAATGCATAGATTTATGCATCTGGATTTTTCTGTGCGTAAGCACATTTCGGCTTTTGTGCACATTTCGGCTATGCACGGCATTATGTATAAGGCCCCAGGTGACTCTAAAAACAAACACACTACACCTCTTATTTCAGACAGCGCTTGTTTCTGTGTCCCTTTAATTTGCTATTATTAATGTGGTAGTTTCTGTGAACAACCTGTCACAAGATTGACAAACAGACATCATAAAGGTTTAGGGCAGCCACCCATATAATGTACCTTGGCTGCAAAAACGTAGTTAAAGATTGTGAGTTGTTCACAAGACTGAATCCAAAACAGAACTGCAGTACAGAACAGTATTGAATCAAGATGGCTGGTTTAATGGCCAGTGTAGGAAGTGACATCATTGGGGCCAGCAGAGGAAGTGACTTCATCGGGCCTGGGACTGGAAGTAACATCATCAGAAGTGGGACCGGAAGGTGCATCATCAGAAGCTAAACTGGAAATGACATCATCAAAGGCACCAGAACTGGAAGTGACGTCATCGGAGGCACCGGAAACCTGAGGGATTTCCCAAGAATGGTCTGCAAGGGATTGAGACAGACGGTTAGTGCAACCCTCCACCCACTGGTCGGATGTGGAATTGCCATTATTCAGGCCCTTTAGTTGACTCCAACTCACACAATTGTGACAAACCAAACCGTCAATGACTCCCTATCACTGGCCCATATTTTCAGGTAGATCTGTTATATCAGGTGCCCACGCAGCACAGGGTCACCAACTTCTGATCTCTTGATCAGTTAGGTAAGCAATTTATGACCTGGCTCATACAAATTTGCTAGGAACTCATTTTGACTCTGATAAAATGTTATAAAGAATTAAAGTGAGCTTTTTTTGCCATGGTATCAACAAGGAGGTCTGCTATGTTTGTACATCATGCCCTGAATGCCAATTATGCCAAATTCCATGAAAGTTGCTCCATTCATTCTTATGCTACTTATTGACATTCTTTTCAAGAGAACTAGGGTGGATATTGTTGGTACACTAGAGCCATCCACTCGCCAGATTAGGTATATCCAGAGACCTTTCCCATGCAACAAGCTAATTCGAGAACAATTGCCTGGGAACTTGCAAGGGTCTTTATGTGAGTAAGGATTCCTAAAGAAGTCTTACTAGTCCATGAGACTCAGATATGTTCAAGGAGATTGCTAAACTCTTGGGCATTAAACATCTCAAAACATCATTCACAAGAATCTTCTCCTAATATATTGAAGAATTGTATGAAAGGTTTGCGAAGGTGCGACCTCTTATGAAAGAACACATAGAGCATGTGCAAAGAGCGCAGTCCAGGCTGTACAAATGGGGATCAACTTTATGGGAATTTAGACCCGGAAGTAATGGTGCTAACTCTAGCTACTTAATCTAAATTATTAGTGCATTGGTAGGACCCTAATGAAATTAAGGAGTGATTAGTGGCCTGCCTCATGAAAGGAAATATTTACCATGTCAGCCTTTTAAAACTGTGGAGGGATTGTGAGGATGCTGCATCCTCTTTCAGGGCAGGTAGATCACTCTTTGTAGAATCTATTCATCTAAATATTGGATAAAATGGATCTCCGTTCTAAAAGAAGCAGTTGGAAGACATTCGGGATGTACATCAGGTCAAGCCTGACTTCACTGGTTTTCACTAGGTTTTGGTATGGTTTGCAAACAGCCCTATTGTCCCCTGGAAGCAAAGAAGATGGAGGTTGAGCTGGAAATGAACCATGTATTTGGATTTGGGGTAATAGAAGAACTCTTAGTTCTGGTTGAGTCCTATAGTCCTATTGTTCAAGTGGTTGGGAAATGCTCGATATATTTGTTAACTCTTGGGCTGTTGGCATGTTAAGCATCCCTAGTGGACACTGGTATTTTAAGGTCCTCTCATTTAACTGCATTCTAGAATCTGGAAGACAAACTACAAAAATCCCATAATGCCTATAGTGCTGCCTGTTTGTTTGATGTGGGAGAAACACCTGTTGCACATTTTGGCTGTGCTTTGTGTCATTCACCAAGCAAGACTACATGTTAATCCATTTAGTGGGTTGATTGAGGCCAAATACTTGGGCTATGTGATCAGCAGGGGTACAGTTAAACTACAATGCTCCAAAGTTTCTGCCATTCAAGACTGGCTCTGGCCAAAACTCAAATGCCAAGTCTAAGCCTTTCTGGGTGCCACAAGATATTACTGGCACCGTGTGCCCCAGTTCTCAGAAAGAACCACTTCTTTGACTGAGGTTATTTAAAAATGGGCCCCTAACACAGTGGTGTGGAGTCCTGCAGCTGAAGCAGCATTCATTAATCTAAAGAAGTCTCTAATATCAGCGCCTATACTTGTCACTGCTAACTTTTCACTCCTTTTACCTCCAGACTGACATGTTTGGCACTGGCCCTGGGGGCTATGCTATTCCAGATGGTTGGCAGTGCTGAACATCCTGTAACATACCTAAGTAGGAAAACTTCTGGACAGGGAGAGAAGGTGCACTGACTTGGAACATAAAGCTCTAGCAGTAAAATGAGCAAATACCCAATTGAAGTACTGACTCCTCAGCAGTCAGTTTGACTCAACCAGCGGACCTAATTTGACTGCCAGGAGCTCTGCTTTCTTTTTGTTTTACCACCCTTATGTGTTTGTTATTTTACAAGTCTCTACTCACCATTAAACTGGGGCCTTCTGGTTCTCCAAATCTTTTTGTGACTCACAGGGAGTTCCTTAATGTTACAATTCATATTTAATTTCTTAATTACCTATTTGAGCTTAATCAGTCATATTTTGCACCAGGTTAAAGGTTTTTAGGGTCTGGGTTTTTTGATCAGGAATAATTTTCTAACAGCTGTTTATGTATTGCGTCTTTTTCCAGTGCCATCTTGGTTTTCATCAACACTGCCATTTTGTGAATCCCCTTGCCAAGACTTGGCTCCCGTTTGCCAGGGGTGTAGTTGCAGAGGTCATAATATTTGATATTGTTAATGTGGCAGGCTTAAAGGTCTATACTGGTGGCCATGTTTCACCTGAGTTTGTGGATAAATCTGTGTGTCATTGTCATTGTTCTTTTTTGGTGCTTCTGGCTCATTTCTACCCTCATCTTTGAATTATGGTTTAGTGATATGATTTAACAAAAAATAGGACCGTCTATCGGTATCAGCTCCTTTTCTGGTGGTTATGATGTTTCTTCTCCTGATCATCTCCATTAATCAGAAAGTTTGTCTGTTTTTCACAGCAAACACAACAGCAACAAAATGAATGGATTTAAAACAACATAAAAGAAGGATAGAAGGATTGGCAAATTGTCTTTTTTTTTCCAAACTTCAATCTCTTTCAAGCCAATCACAAGCCTGCTCAATGAATGCTTCATGATATTCCTTATAGGAATGAGTCTGTGGCATTGTAATACTGTAAGTTAGTGTTAGTGTTAGCTGGTTGTCTTCGTGCATTGATTTTCACAAAAAGTATCCCCAGTATGTGTGTCATAAGACCCCTACCATGCTCAGCAGTATTACTTTTTCTGAATTTATTTATTTTCCAAGCCCACTTATTTTTGTTTGGCAGAGTCTATGGAAGCAGCATCTGGAACAAGGCAGGATTCAAATCATGTCAGTCCATCACTGGTCACACTCCAACACTGACCAACACACATATGTGGCAAATTCAGAGTGCTGAATCAATCTAACATGCATGGTAGAGATTCTGATGGATTTTTGACAACATTCAAATAAAAATTGTAATACAAGGAAATAGTTAAAAGTTCAAATATAACAATAAATTGACAGCATTGGTGGTAAAAATGTAGTAAGAATATGAGAAGGATATCTCATTCAGATACTTTGTAAAAGTCGTCAGTTTCTTTTCCACCTATATGACTTGGTAGTTTGTTGCAAATTCCCACAACTCTTTGCATAAAGAAGTGTTTCCTGGCCGCATTCTTAAATAGACTTAATAACAGTAGTAACAAAGTAAGCCATTCAGCCCAGCATAGTTCCTCAATCAATGATTCACCTAACATCTGCAAAATTGAGATTTGAAGGTCCCCTAAAGTCCTACATTACTTGGTAACTTATCTCACACATCTAAAGTATGTTTCACAGAGTTAGGAAATACTATGTAACATGTTGTTGCCACTAAGGGGACACCAAAACATCAACACAACAACACAAACCCCAGTCACAGGTTCAAATAAGCCTTTTATTTGAAACTTAAACCTTCTTTCCATACATCACAAGTCACAATCCCTTTCTCTTTCCCCCCAAACCTCCTCCAGCAAGTGTTTTCCTCCTCCTAACCTCAACTTCCCGTATGAGATAAGGAGGTCTCTTTTATGCTGGACTTGGGAGTACATCCAGTGCCACCACATTCTACAAAGGATGCACTTCCAGGTCAAATAGAATCTCCCCAACGTATGAACAGCTGTTCCCTGTAGTTCTCCCTAGCAGCACAAATGGAACCCATCATTGCTGCCCAGTGGAACTACAGTTCCCAGTATGCCCTGCAGGTGTGTGCATGGGTAGCACAAAGTCCTGGAGACCTAGTGTATCAGAGAAGCATGAAGTCCTAGAAGGCTTTCTCCTGCTGTTCATCCATTTTATAGTCTTGTCCAGGAAGGCAAATGTCATCCATCTAGTCCAGTGTCGCCTCCCATTACAATGTAAAATTTACCTTTAATCAACATCTGCCTCTACCCTCATGTTCTTTTTGAAGAACTAACTTTAAAATAATAGCAATCACCAATCATGCCATTTCCCTTCAAGCATTTAAACAGTCCTACAATGTCTCCTCTTAACCTTCACTTGCATAAGCTGAACTCTTTGAGTCTTTCCTAGCAGGCCATTTTCTGCACTTGCTCTTCTATTTATGAAGAAACAAAGTCGAGAAACCCTGACTCAGTGGATTACTAAAAAACTGCCATAAAATTTAAGAAACTGTGTTTTCTTCATCGAAGATAGGAGATCAAGGGCAATGGTATTTGCCTAACTAAAAATGGATTTGCCAATTGCCAGAAGCAAACAATTCGCAAAGCATGTATTTTTGAAAGTTCATCCTACTCACCTCAAGACCACTTTAAATGCAACAACTAGATCATGTGAAAAGGAGAAAATGAGAAGATAATTGATTGCTTTCTTTAGAGCTCAAACCATTGAACTTAAAAAAATTCCCTTGGGGTTTATAGAAGGAAGGAAAGAGTAATTGATGCATCCGGCACACATCCCTTAAAGAGCTACTGTAATTTTACATTTTGGGCAACACACTGCCTATGAGTTTGACAGGTGACTGAAGAATGTTCTACAATCCAGGAATTGATATAATGCATGATCTTCTCTAGACAGTCTTGTAGAGTTTCAACCTAAAGTATGAATAAAATATAAGAGCGATCGCAATCCTAAACATTTATTTATATAACACATTTTCATACAAACAGTGTCGCTCAAAATGCTTTACAAGATGAAAGACAAAGGAACTTAATATAAAACATTAACAGACAAGATTAGGCAATAATATTTTACAGAATGTAACAAAGAAAAAAGCAAGGTTGGATGGCCAGGAGGAAAGAAAAAACAATCTCCAGTTAGGTTGGAGAAAAAAAACAAAATATGCAGGGGTTCCAAGGCCAAAAGACTGACTAGGCCCCACTGGGCATTCTGCCAACATAGATAGTCTAGATCAGTCCTTATGGTTTACAGGCTTCACATGGAAGAAATTGAAGATGCTGGTCATGTGAACATCTGGGACACCTGCTATTCAATCTTTAAACACAGGGGTCAGCATGACACCTTAATCAGGTAGTGGTGGCACAGAACGCCACTACAGAAGAACCAGAAAAGACAGCAGAGATTAGTACAGATTAGCAGGGAATTGCAAAACCCAGAGGAAAATGATAATTCAATGTTCATATAGTTTAATATGGATACAACTAAAAAATAGCCATTTTAAAATACTGTAAAAGGTCGCCTTGGAGGACCGGAAGTGGCTGTGTGCCCATCTGGGATCACGTGGGGGCCGGGCCGCCTTCCTGATTGCTTTGGGGGCCCACGGGTTCAGGGCATGGAAGCCCCACCTTGTAGGGGCCCATGGTCACCGCCAGGAGGCACTCCAATGCCTTGGGGACCCTGGACCTCAGCACTTCCGCCACACCAGGAAGTGCTGGGGAGAAGAGAAGCAGGGACACCCGGAGAGCTTCCGGGAGAACAACCGGCACTTCCGCCACACTGGGGCGTGTCAGCGGCATATTGCCGGGGAGCACATGGAGCTCATCCGGGTGCAGATAAAAGGGGCCGCCTCCCTTCATTCAGCGCGAGAGTCGGGAGCGGAGAGGACTGAGCTGGAGAAGGCAAGGAGGCAGCCTGAAGAAAGGAAGGCATTGTGTGGCCAGGACTTTGGGGACTTTGGGGGTTTGTGGTGCACTGACTAACTGTAGATATTGTAAATAAACGTGTTTGTGGGTGACATGAACGTGTCTGCCTGTCTGTGTCCGGGTCAACTTCCACATAGGTTTTTAGCAGTTTTTTAAAATTGTTCTACAGTATTAGCCTGGTGAAATTCTATTGGTAAAGTATTCCAAATTTTAGGTACATAACAGCAAAAAGCTGCCTCACCACTTATTTTAAGCTTAGCACTTGGAATTATAAGCCAACCTTCATTTGATAAAGCATCAATTTTGGTTAAAGTCCAGTTTTTACATAGTGTATTATGTTTGAAAAATTTTACCTTACAATAAAAAGTGATGATTTCATTTTAAAGAAGTGTATTATCACTGTCTCTCAGTGTGCGTTGGTTGTTTTCCTCCCTCTTTTCAAAGACTTGCAATACCTGTGAATTGGCACCTCCAAACTGGTTGTCTGTGAGTGAGCTGTCTCGTTTCTCCATTCATTCCTCTGTTCACTAAAACCCTCCAACTCTAATATTAGGAACACAGTCAAATAAGGCTTCTCCTGGAAACCTCGAGTGAAAGGCTTAAGTAAGTCGTGAACACTGTGCCAGGTCATCACAGTGTACACTCTCACATACTCAAAATGGACAGGTCTAAGCAGTCGATCATTTAGAGTTAACCTGGCATATGAGAGCAGGTTTTACTAGCGATAGGAGCCCAGTTCAACATTTGAAATTAGTGGAGTAAAATATAAAAGGAGTCAAAATGGAGAATTTGCTTTGAAAACAATCTATTGTGAAAGAATGAGTCTCAACACACTGGAAAGGTTTGGGGCAGCCACCCATACAGTGCATCCGGAGAGTATTCACAGCGCATCACTTTTTCCACATTTTGTTATGTTACAGTCTTATTCCAAAATGGATTAAATTCATTTTTTTTCCTCAGAATTCTACAGTCAGCACCCCATAATGACAACATGAAAAAAGTTTACTGGAGGTTTTTGCAAATTTATTAAAAATAAAAAAACTGAGAAATCACATGTACATAAGTATTTACAGCCTTTGATCAATACTTTGTTGATGCACCTTTGGCAGCAATTATAGCCTCAAGTCTTTTTGAATATGATGCCACAAGCTTGGCACACCTATCCTTGGCCAGTTTCACCCATTCCTCTTTGCAGCACCTCTCAAGCTCCATCAGGTTGGATAGGAAGCGTCGGTGCAGAGCCATTTTGAAATCACTCCAGAGATGTTGAATCGGATTCAAGTCTGGGCTCTGGCTGGGCCACTCAAGGACATTCACAGAGTTGTCCTGAAGCCACTCCTTTGATATCTTGGCTGTGTGTTTAGGGTCGTTGTCCTGCTGAAAGATGAACTGTCTGAGGTCAAGAGCGCTCTGGAGCAGGTTTTCATCCAGGTTGTCTCTGTACATTGCTGCAGTCATCTTTCCCTTTATCCTGACTAGTCTCCCAGTTCCTGCTGCTGAAAAACATCCCCACAGCATGATGCTGCCAATACCATGTTTCACTGTAGGGATGGTATTGGCCTGGTGATGAACGGTGCCTGGTTTTCACCAAACGTGATGCCTGCCATTCACACCAAAGAGTCTAATCTTTGTTTCATCATACCAGAGAATTTTGTTTCTCATGGTCTGAGAGTCCTTCAGGTGCCTTTTGGTAAACTCCAGACGGGCTGCCATGTGCCTTTTACTAAGGAGTGGCTTCCGTCTGGCCACTCTACCATACAGGCCTGATTGGTGGATTGCTGCAGAGAAGGTTGTCACTCTGGAAGGTTCTCCTCTCTCCACAGATGACCTCTGGAGCTCTGACAGAGTGACCATTGGGTTCTTGGTCACCTCCCTGACTAAGGCCCTTCTCCCCCGATCGCTCAGTTTAGATGGCCGCCCAGCTCTAGGAAGAGTCCTGGTGGTTTCGAACTTCTTCCACTTACGGATGATGGAGGCCACTGTGCTTATTGGGACCTTCAAAGTAGCAGAAATTCTTCTGTAACCTTCCCCAGATTTGAGTCTCGAGACAATCCTGTCTCGGAGGTCTACAGACAATTCCTTTGACTTCATGCTTGGTTTGTGCTCTGACATGAACTGTCAACTGTGGGACCTTATATAGACAGGTGTGTGCCTTTCCAAATCATGCCCAATCAACTGAATTTACCACAGGTGGACTTCAAATAAGCTGCAGAAACATCTCAAGGATGATCAGGGGATGCACCTGAGCTCAATTTTGAGCTTCATGGCAAAGGCTGTAAATACTTATGTACATGTGCTTTCTCAATTTTTTTGTTTTTAATAAATTTGCAAAAATCTGAACTAAACTTTTTCCGCATTGTCATTATGGGGTGTTGTGTGTAGAATTCTGAGGCTGTAACATAACAAAATGTGGAAAAAGTGATGCACTGTGAATAGTTTCCGGATGCACTGTATATTGTCCCTGGCTGCAAAAGGTTAAAGAAAGAACAAGAAGTTGTTGATAGGTTGAGTTCCAGGACTGAACTGAAGAGGTTTTGGGATATGGTGTTTTTATATACCAGTAACAGGAAATGATGTCATCTGGCTGGAACCGGAAGTGCCATCATTCTGGCCACCGGATGTGGCATCGTTCTGGGCACCGGAACCAGAAGTGATGTTAAATAATAATGATAATAGAAGTAGGTTTAGAGCACCCCCTTGCCTGGCGGGTAATTAGATAGATAGATAGATACCTCCACTTGGTCCACTCAGCTCCCTCCTAGTCGCACGTGTGTGACACTATCTATCTATCTATCTATCTATCTATGCTCCCCATGTACTCAGACAAGATGAAGACAATATCCACCCATCATTCTTGCTATTTTCTACCCGGCACTTCCAGTTCAAGGTCCTCAGGAATGAGAGTCTCTTCTGGAAGCAGTGAGTGCAGGAAGCAACATTAGATGGGCTACGTATCTATTGCAATGTACACGCACACATGTACATATATGATACTAATTTATGGAATATAATAATAACAAAAAAAAAAAACCATGTATCTGCCCAGAGCAGCAATTCCTAGGCTATGTGGCTCCTGCACAACAGAACTCTCTCCTTAGGTCACTCTGTGGGCCTCAGTTCAACCCATACAGGATCTCACACTTTAGACCTGCCTTGAACTTTATTGAAAGTGACACTCATGGGTAACTACTATCAAGTGACTGAAAGGCACTGCATCTTCATGACACTACTCTTGATACCACTGTCCTGTGTTGTGACTTTGCCTATTTATGGTGCTTTCTGTTGATGGCATGTATTATTACATATAGCATTTCTGAACTGTGACTTGCGCTCAGGATTCCTTTAACAAATAATGACAATATAGTAAATATACAGAAAGTCTCCTTTGATTAAAAGCAAAAATGAATCGTTTATCAGAGTGGAATTCTCAAATTTCTTTGTGCTTCCTTGATTGCTATAATCCCAAGTGGAGACATGGCATTGAGCTACAACCAGGCACTGTGTGGCTCTGTTGCAAAATCACTTTTTTATATGGCATTGTTCCCTTTCTGTTCCAGTGTTAATATTCCGCAACATGTTTTGTCATCAGGCAGGGTTAAATTTAACTCTATGCTGCTAATTTGAACCACCCAGCCCACCCCCAGCAGCCCTGATGCGAGCCGAGAACAGGTGTTCAACTGCTGCCCCCCTTTAGCTACCGTGTGCCAAGGAAGAAATTAAGTTTCACAGGCTGAGTAAGGAACAGCTTTGGGTTCTCCTTACCAGCGTCAACAGAAATGCTGTCAGATGCTGTCATCTCCTTTTTGATCACAGTTGGGAATGTATTATTAACTGTTGTGTAACATACTTTGCTCTGGATGGTGAGCGTATTTATAAGGATGAAGCCAATCAACCAAACAACATGAAGTCAGGAGGGCTTTCATCAGCAGCCGCCCCTCTGACCTCTCATTGAACATCATTTTCTTATAGCCTGTGACCTAAGGTTGATGTAAAAGCCCTAAGATTAGCTGTCACAGATAGAGCAGATATGCTAAAATACCCAGTGATCTTCCAGCTGCCTATTATAAGCTCCAAGCTGCTGGGTGTTTCTATTTAGTAAGAATGGGTGATTATTTCAGGAGAAATCAATGGAAAAAATGTAATGCGCTCAGTTAGACAGCCAAACAAGTGTAATACTATGACTGGTCATTCAGCTAAGCTTTCATCACTCTCTTGGATGAAACAAGGCAGGCCACACACAATAGAAAGACAAAGTCAGCAGTGTGGGCAGGGCCATTAGACCAACCAATTTGGTATCTCAGCTGTTTTTATTCTACCCCTATAATCCTCAATCTTTCCAGCGACAATAAATTTGACTTCACCAAAGGCTTGGACAGAGCAAATGCCTATAAAGCTGAACTAATGCTGTCTTTGTATGGGGCATTTTGCTCTTTTTTCACCTCAAGCTAGCAGTATTATTGCAATTTATACTTTTCTGTGAGATTATTGGCTGACATTTGTATAAGGCTTCATTGAAAGGAACAGAGCAATGAAAACCATGACGACAAAAGTTAAGATGAGTAAGGGCTATGGCAGAAAGTTACCTGAATAGGGTTTTAAAAGTAACACGTGAGTCCCGTCTGTGATGAGAGCAGTTGGTGGGAGTGGGTACCATCATGTGAGTCCTAGCGGAGCAGGGCTGAAATCCTTATTGTAAATGATTAGGGGACACCAGGCAGACACTCACACAGCTGAGTCTCCCCAAAACAGGGGTGGACAAATTATTTTAGTCGTGGGCTGAATTCTCAATAATGACTCATTCGGTGCGTCGTGTGAATTCTAAGTGTAAAATCTAGAAACTGCGAAAAAATCATTTTTAAATTCACAATTGGAGTGCAACATTTATGGAACATTGTTCACAAAGCATATCAGCATTAGAAACTTTTTAAAAAATTCCATTTTCACTTGCAACACATAAAATCCTGAAAGTGAAATTAAAATCCACCATTAAGAATGGCAACCTCAGCTGCATAATTGGGAAGGTCCTTTCTGAACAATTGATCCCTAAAACTGAGAAAATGAACTGCTCCTGCCTGTTGCATTTGACACAGATTATTGTAATGTTTGACAAATGGAGAAAGGTCCAATTAAAAGAACTCACCAAGAAAGCTGTAGCTTACCTTACTGTCTGGACTCAGCAAAAAACATACATATTGACCAAATGCCCAGTTATTAATAATAATAATAATTCTTTACATATAGTTGTGCTTGAAAGTTTGTGAACCATTTAGAATTTTCTATATTTTTGCATAAATATGACCTAAAACATCATCAGATTTTCACTCAAGTCCTAAAAGTAGATAAAGAGAAACCAATGAAATGACACAAAAATATTATACTTGGTCATTTATTATTGAGGAAAATGTAAAAATATTACATATTTGTGAGTGGCAAAAGTATGTGAACCTCTTGGATTAGCAGTTAGTTTGAAGGTGAAATTAGAATCAGGTGTTTTCAATCAATGGGATGACAATCAGGTGTGAGTGGGCACCCTGTGTTATTTAAAGAACTGGGATCTATCAAAGTCTGCTCATTATTTTTTTTCTCCAGCCGTCTGGAGTTTTTTTTTGTTTTTTCTGTCCACCCTGGCCATTGGACCTTACCCTTATTCTATGTTAATTAATGTTGACTTATTTTATTTTCTTATTGTGTCTTTTATTTTTCTATTCTTTATTATGTAAAGAACTTTGAGCTACTGTTTGTATGAAAATGTGCTATATAAATAAATGTTGTTGTTGTTGCTCTTCACAACACATGTTTGTGGAAGTGTATCATGGCATGAACAAAGGAGATTTCTGAGGACCTCAGAAAAAGAGTTGTTGATGCTCATCAGGCTGAAAAAGGTTACAAAACCATCTCTAGAGAGTTGGACTCCACCAATCCACAGTCAGACAGATTGTGTACAAATGGAGGAAATTGAAGACCATTGTTACCCTCCCCAGGAGTGGTTGACTAACAAAGATCACTCCAAGAGCAAGGAATGTAATAGTCGGCGAGGACACAAAGGACCCCAGGGTAACTTCTAAGGAACTGAAGGCCTCTCTCACATTGGCTAATGTTCATGTTCATGAGTCCACCATCAGGAGAATACTGAACAACAATGGTATGCATGGCAGGATTGCAAGGAGAAAGCCACTGCTCTCCAAAAAACATTGCTGCTAATGTACAGTTTGTTAAAGATCACGTGGACAAACCAGAAGGCTATTGGAAGAATGTTTTGTGGACGGATGAGACCTAAATAGAACTTTTTGGTTTAAATGAAAAGTGTTATGTTTGGAGAAAGGAAAACACTGCATTCCAGCATAAGAACCTTATCCCATCTGTGAAACATGGTGGTGGTAGTATCATGGTTTGGGCCTGTTTTGCTGCATCTGGGCCAGGGCGGCTTGCCTTCATTGATGGAACAATGAATTCTGAATTATATCAGAGAATTCTAAAGGAAAATGTCAGGACATCTGTCCATGAACTGAATCTCAAGAGAAGGTGGGTCATGCAGCAAGACAACGACTCTAAGCACACAAGTCGTTCTACCAAAGAATGGTTAAAGAAGAATAAAGTTAATGTTTTGGAATGGCCAAGTCAAAGTCCTGACCTTAATCCAATCGAAATGTTGTGGAAGGACCTGAAGCGAGCAGTTAATGTGAGGAAACCCACCAACATCCCATAGTTGAAGCTATTTTGTATGGAGGAACTGGCTAAAATTCCTCCAGGCCGGTGTGCAGGAATGAGCAAAAGTTACTGGAAATGTTTAGTTGCAGTTTTTGCTGCAAAGGGTGTCACACCAGATACTGAAAGCAAAGGTTCACATACTTTTGCCACTCACAAATATGTAATATTCAATCATTTTCCTTAATAAATAAATGAATAAGTATAATATTTTGGTCTCATTTGTTTAACTGGTTTCTCTTTATCTACTTTTAGGACTTGAGTGAAAATCTGATGATGTTTTAAGTTATATTAATGCAGAAATATAGAAAATTCTAAAGGGTTCACAAACTTTCAAGCACAACTGTATATAGCAATTTTTCCACTGCTCAAAGTGCTTTACATAAAGGGTGGCGTGCCACTTCAACCACCACTAATGTGCAGCATCCACCTGACTGATATGACAGCAGCCGTTTTTGCGCCAATCTGCTCATCACACATTGGCCAATGAGGGGATAAATTAGTGAGCCAATTAGAGACTGGGGATAATTAGGATGTCAGAATGACCAGGTTGTGGTGGGCAATTTAGCTAGGACATTAGGATATACCCTACTCTTTACAAAGGATGTCCAGGGATCTTTTATGACCACTTAGAGTCACGATCTCAGTTTTATGTCTCATCCAAATGACGGTGTCATTTTTACAGCACAGTGACCCCTTTACTGCACTGGGGCATTGGGGTCCACATTCAGACCACAGGTTAAATAACCCCTGCTGGCCTCACCGATGCCTCTTCCAGCAGCAACCCAAGCTTTTGCTGGTTGGTCTCCCATCCAAGTATTGTCTGGGCCAGAACATGCTGGTGTGTTACCTGTTCTTAAGGGCATGTAGTATGGCTGCTGGGATGCCACTTCATTCTCAGTCAAGTCAAGTGGCTTTATTGTCAGCTTTTGACTAATTCCACCATGGAGGCCTCAATGGGCAATGGGGTATAGGGAACAAGGGCTTTCTGGAAGTCAATAATTTTTTCTTTTGCATTGTTCACATTAAGATAATACTTTGTTTGATAGATTTTAATTTCCCCCCAAGTTGCAAATTTGGCTTTTCACAGCTCTTTAAATAAATCTATACTAATAAAAGGCAAAGCCCTCACTAACTGACTGACTGATTGACTGACTGACTCATCACTAATTCTCCAACTTCCCGTGTAGGTAGAAGGCTGAAAGTTTGCAGGCTCATTCCTTACAGCTTACTTATAAAAGTTAAGCAGGTTTCGTTTAGAAATTCTACGCGTAATGGTCATAACGGTTGACAGCATCTGCCATATTGAACTTTCTTATTTATGGCCCCATCTTCACGAAATTTGGTAGGCGGCTTCCCTGTGCTAACCGAAACCGATGTACGTACTTATTTCGGTGGTATGACGCCACTGTTGGCTGCCATATTGAACTTTCCAACATCACTAATTCTCCAACTTCCCATGTAGGTAGAAGGCTGAAATTTGGCAGGCTCATTCGTTACAGCTTACTTACAAAAGTTGGGCAGGTTTCATTTCGAAATTCTACGCGTAACGGTCATAATGGTCGACAACGTCCGCCATGTTAAACTTTCTTATTTATGGCCCCATCTTCACGAAATTTGGTAGGCGGCTTCCCTCCACTAACCAAAACCAATGTACGTACTTATTTCGGTGGTATGATGCAACTGTCGGCCGCCATATTGAACTTTCCAATGGTCTTTGTTATTTATGGGCCCATCTTCAAGAAATTTGGTACGCAGGTTCCCAACACTAACTGAATCCTAACTTACGTACATATATACGTCCATAGCCTGCAGCTCGGTCACCGTGTGACCACGTTGTTGGCTGCCTGCCCATATAAGGCCATCCGTCGCTCCAGTCTCTACATTCCCTTCCTTGCTTTGCCACAGGATTTACGTCTCCCTGCTGATAACTACAGCTTTTTTACTTAATCCACGGCTTCTCCGCTGTTTTGTTGTTCGTTTATTATGATTATAGTTATTGTGTAGGTATTTTAGACTTACTTTACATTGTTCAGGTATCCATTTCCTTTATTGTTCCAACCGTACCCCCATTATCTATCGAGGTGATCACCATCGATCAAAGAACTTCACTTACCGAGTGGTTTCCATGCCCAGAGATGGCACCTGCCTTTTCCATTCTCTTTGTTACATATTGCACGGCCATATCAGGCTCACTCTTGATATCCGGAACATTGTGTTTTATGTATTGAATGACTGGGACAGGTTCAAGGTGTGGACTGAAGAGTGAAATGCTTAAGCCCTTCACCTATGGTTCTGCATGTAAGTTGATGTCTGTTGCTGAATTGTTCGGTTGTCGCTTTCAAGCGTACCGAAATGGCCAAATATTTTACACCTTTGAACAACCACCAATGCCTCTTAAACAACTTAGATTCACAGGTGACGATTTCAGTGTGGACACTTTGATGTTTATGAATGTTTAAACTCTCAAAAGCTGGATGTGAAGTTATCGATGAAACCGGTTATATACTTACAACGCTTAACAGATGCCGAATGTCTTGTCTGTGAGATTTGAGACAAGATTACTGTTCACATGGCCAACTGTATGTTGCATGCTCAAGAGTAAGCTCAGCGCATAGCTTGGTCATATTACAACCGGAGGGCCAAACTGACAATGTGGTATACAAAGAGATCCTTAACAAATAATTATTGGCATATTTTTCCTCAGTTTAAAAAGGTTTAATTTTCTTCTTAATAAAAATTTTAAGGCAGTACTTCGCCACTGGTATTTTGCGGGTATTTTGTTAGTATATACATAAATAGATAAATAAATACAGTAATTGCTCACTATATAGCACTTCGACTTTTGCGGCATCAGTCTATCGCGGATTTTTTATGTAAGCATATCTAAATATATAACACAAATTTTTCGTTGCTTCATGGGTTCTGCGGACTTTTTACTTCCGGTACATGCTTCCTCAGTTGGTTTGCCCAGTTGATTTCATACAAGGGACGCTATTGGCGGATGGCTGAGAAGCTAACCAATCAGAGCACGCAGGTAAGTTCCTGTGTGCTGAATAGCTCAGCAATGGAGCGTCGAATTCGATTCCGCCACATTAACCAGGAAGTCTTGTCTTGCTCATTCAGCATCAACGTGTTTCGCTGTGTAAAGAGTTAACTTTTTTGCTCTTTTGTGTTTATCTTTGTGCATAGTCAAGCCCTTCATTATGGCTCCAAAACGATCTGCTCCTGCTACTGCTTCAGGGGTCGTGCCCAAGCACCAACGGAAGAAGTTAACAATTGCCGAAAAGGCAAAAGTTTTGGATATGTTGAAGGAAGGGAAAAGCTACACCGCTGTAGGACACCATTATGGCATCAATGAGGCTACGATTCTTTTTATTTAAAAAGTAGGAAAGGAATATAAGATCTACGGCCGTAGTGTCCTTTTAACCAAGGTGCAAAACGAGTTGTAAGTGGATGTAATAAGGCAGTAGTCTGGATGGAATCTGCTTTAGGGATTTGGATTGAAGACTGCCAGAAGAAGAACAACGGCAGTGCTACACAATCGCCTGAAGTGGCTCCTTTAGAAGAGCTGTAACGCTCTCCTTAGTTGTGCAGTAAAATTAAACTCATTGTTATCGGACAAGTCATCGTGTCATTGTTGGTGAGTAACCATAATTAATTTTCTATTTACAGTACTTAGTACATGTACGTACAGTATGTTTAGTGTCACTGTACACACATTTACTGTATACTATTTTTCTTGCATTGTACGTATTTATTGCTGGTGGCCTGTCTATTGTAATGGCTGTAACATATGTGATATCGGAGACACTCGATATCTTTAAAATAATATTTAGGTTTTACTGTATATAAACAGTGTGTTTACATACATAATTTCAATGAATCTTACCTAATATCTAAGAGAATACAAAGGGGTTATGCTGTATAACTGTGCGGGGAATATTTATAAACAGTGTGGGAGAGTTTATAAGAGCTTAAAATATATAAAAATAATCATAGAAACATATGGTTTCTACTTCGCAGATTTCATCAATCGCGATGGGTTCTGGAACGCAGCGATCGAGGAGGGATTACTGTATATATATGTATACACACACTATAGTCTAACCACACACCAGAATTACTAAAAAGGAAATAAAGAGACAGATTGTTGTATTTTAGACTGCAAATTGTTTTATTTCCAGTCTGTAAACTGACTTATCCCCATGGCTGATGAGACCCATCAATTCAATTCAATTAAGTTATCAGCAAACTTAATGATGTTGTTAGAGCCGTATGCAGTAGTATAGTCGTGAGTCAGCAGAGTGAACCTAGTATGCAGTGCTCAGCCCAGTGATGCTGAAGATAGTGTTTCCGATACAGCCTTTCTGGGATCTCTCTGTCAGGAGGTCCAGGATCCAATTGCATAGGGAAGTGTTGATTCAGCTTCA
The DNA here is from genome assembly GCF_016835505.1 of Polypterus senegalus. Lineage (NCBI taxonomy): Eukaryota > Metazoa > Chordata > Cladistia > Polypteriformes > Polypteridae > Polypterus > Polypterus senegalus. The sequence continues at coordinate 105,095,007 of NC_053161.1, forward strand.
CCAGGAGCTTCTGTGTTTAATGCTGATCTGAGTTCTATGAACGGCATTCAACATAAATGTTTTTTTTTTCTAGATGGGACAGGGCCAGATGTATAGCATATGATATAGTATCCTCAGTGGAACAGTTTGGATGACTGGCAACCTGGAGAGGGTCATGTGATGTGGGAAGTCTGGCTTTCAGTTACCACAAGACTAACCTCTCAAAGCACTTCATGATGACCAGTATGAGTGCTATAGGGCGATAGTCATTGACACAAAAGCCAAAGGACTTCTTTGCACACGTATGATAGTGATGGTTTAACTTCATTCTTTTCAGATCTGATATTTTTATACTGATTGGTGCACCAAACAGGAGCCACACACAAGGTTCTGTCCTTGAGAATGCCACCACCAACCAAATCAATCACTGATAGACTGAACCATGTGCATTTTCATATTTTTTAGAAAACAAACACAAAAGGCAAAAGCAAGCAAGCAAGCAGCTAAAGACATACACAGTTCGTGTAAGTACTACAGGCTCCTGCTTATTCACATTGGAAAAGTGTGGTTTGTTTCATAGTTTTTTGGATGACACTGCATGGCAATTTGCTATGCTTACACCAGCCAATTACAGCATCTTGTTAAGTATACCAAGGGCTTACAATTTCCACAAAAAGCCTGTGGGATGCTGGCACCATATAGCCCACAGCACATAGTTTTCCCACCCCTGCTTTAGATGACAGTATTGCCATTTCTTACAAGTGCAAACCTCAGCCCACCCAAACTTTGCAATGGTACCCTTCTCCAGGTCTGTCAGCTATCATCACGAGATGTGGCATTGGCGAGAAGGTTTTAATCGCTCTCATTTCTTTAATCATGACAGACATGCCTTTTCAGTTCAAGAGATTACAGTTCCCGGTGAAACTTTGCTTTACAATGTCAATTAACAAGGCTCAGGTATAAACACTCAAGTTGGCAGGGGTTGATCTTAGCTCACCATCCTTCTTGCATGGTCAGCTTTATGTCGCTTTCTCCTGGGTTAGTTCCCCAAGAAACCTAAATATGACCTCGCCCCTGATAGCAAAACCAAAAATATTGTATATCAAAAGGCCATCGGATACAAAACTATCGACATAAATTCTTCTCAATACAAATTACATTTAAAAAATTTTTTTTATTGATTTTTAAAGTTTGTCATGTTTCACTACTACACGAGCGGAGCCTACGGGGAACAACTAGTTTTATTATATATTGTATGTTTATTAATCCTTCACTTAGTAAATATGCTTTTTAAATGAAACATTTTTATGCAAGGAACTTTAGCAGGCAAACTTTTTCTACTTTCAGGTAAAAATCACCCAGATTGATTAATCCCAGTACTGGCTGGCTAACTTCCTTTTTTTAATCTTGTCCAGTTGGAGCTGTCAGCAACAGGGATCTTTGAAAATCTTCTCTTCTTGAGCATAAACCGCTGGAGTGACAAGGGCTTTCCTAGACAGTAATCCATGACTTATTATTAGAGAGCTTGGGGTTTGTTTCTTAGACTTTTTCTAGATAACCAGCAGGACATGTAAGTCACTGGGTATTTTGTTTTTGTATTTTGACATGGGGGTGGTTAGCTATTCCTGTTCTCATGCTGCTATGGGAGTTTGTGCAGTTCCCTCTTCTGGTTTTACTTTCCCACTTGTTATGTTGATGTGAATTTCCGGTTGGACTTTTAAGAGTAACATGAGGTCACTGTGGGCGGCATGGTAGTGCAGTGGTAGCGCTGCTGCCTCGCAGTTATTAAAGCCGGGTTTTCTTCCCGGGTCCTTCCTGCGTGGAGTTTGCAAGTTCTCCCCGTGTCTGCGTGGGTTTCCTCCGGGAGTTCCGGTTTCCTCCCACAGTCCAAAGACATGCAGGTTAGGTGGATTGGCAATTCTAAATTGTCCCTGGTGTGTGGCTGTGGGCGTGTGTGTCCTGCGGTGGGTTGGTGCCCTGCCTGGGATTGGTTTGTACCTTGTGTTGGTTGGGATTGGCTCCAGCAGACCCCCGTGACCCTGTGTTTGGATTCAACGGGTTGGAAAATGGATGGATGGATGAGGTCACTATTGATTTGCTACTTGGTCGTCACAAGGAGAAATTAAGGATAAGCTCTAATTTTTCATGAAAATAAAGTGCAAATTAAACACAATTTAAAGTTTATTGTGTCATCCCAAATACAATTTAACTGCAACAACTTCAATGCCTGGCTGATTGGGTTAATATCTTTATTTTTTATTATTTACCAAGGAGAAAGCAGAATGTTAATTGGAATGCTGGGGTAGTATTGTTTTATCTTAATTATCTGACATGGTATTTTCGTATTCTTATATTTCCTGTCTGATAGCATGTGAATGCAGAATTAACTTTGCGATTATGTGCATCAGGTGGAAGGCTGCTTTTACTTATTACTCTCAATATTTGGTTTATGTGTTTGGGTTACTTACAGTGGTGTGAAAACTATTTGCCCCCTTCCTGATTTCTTATTCTTTTGCATGTTTGTCACACAAAATGTTTCTGATCATCAAACACATTTAACCATTAGTCAAATATAACACAAGTAAACACAAAATGCAGTTTTAAATGATGGTTTTATTATTTAGGGAGAAAAAATCCAAACCTACATGGCCCTGTGTGAAAAAGTAATTGCCCCCTGAACCTAATAACTGGTTGGGCCACCCTTAGCAGCAATAACTGCAATCAAGCGTTTGCGATAACTTGCAATGAGTCTTTTACAGCTCTGGAGGAATTTTGGCCCACTCATCTTTGCAGAATTGTTGTAATTCAGCTTTATTTGAGGGTTTTCTAGCATGAACCGCCTTTTTAAGGTCATGCCATAGCATCTCAATTATATTCAGGTCAGGACTTTGACTAGGCCACTCCAAAGTCTTCATTTTGTTTTTCTTCAGCCATTCAGATGTGGATTTGCTGGTGTGTTTTGGGTCATTGTCCTGTTGCAGCACCCAAGATCGCTTCAGCTTGAGTTGACGAACAGATGGCCGGACATTCTCCTTCAGGATTTTTTGGTAGACAGTAGAATTCATGGTTCCATCTATCACAGCAAGCCTTCCAGGTCCTGAAGCAGTAAAACAACCCCAGACCATCACACTACCACCACCATATTTTACTGTTGGTATGATGTTCTTTTTCTGAAATGCTGTGTTCCTTTACGCCAGATGTAACGGGACATTTGCCTTCCAAAAAGTTCAACTTTTGTCTCATCAGTCCACAAGGTATTTTCCCAAAAGTCTTGGCAATCATTGAGATGTTTCTTAGCAAAATTGAGACAAGCCGTAATGTTCTTTTTGCTTAACAGTGGTTTGCATCTTGGAAATCTGCCATGCAGGCCGTTTTTGCCCAGTCTCTTTCTTATGGTGGAGTCGTGAACACTGACCTTAATTGAGGCAAGTGAGGCCTGCAGTTCTTTAGACGTTGTCCTGGGGTCTTTTGTGACCTCTCGGATGAGTTGTCTCTGTGCTCTTGGGGTAATTTTGGTCGGCCGGCCACTCCTGGGAAGGTTCACCACTGTTCCATGTTTTTGCCATTTGTGGATAATGGCTCTCACTGTGGTTTGCTGGAGTCCCAAAGCTTTAGAAATGGCTTTATAACCTTTACCAGACTGATAGATCTCAATTACTTCTGTTCTCATTTGTTCTTGAATTTCTTTGGATCTTGGCATGATGTCTAGCTTTTGAGGTGCTTTTGGTCTACTTCTCTGTGTCAGGCAGCTCCTATTTAAGTGATTTCTTGATTGAAACAGGTGTGGCAGTAATCACGCCTGGGGGTGGCTACGGAAATTGAACTCAGGTGTGATACACCACAGTTAGGTTATTTTTTAACAAGGGGCAATTACTTTTTCACACAGCGCCATGTAGGTTTGGATTTTTTCTCCCTAAATAATAAAAACCATCATTTAAAAACTGCATTTTGTGTTTACTTGTGTTATATTTGACTAATGGTTAAATGTGTTTGATGATCAGAAACATTTTGTGTGACAAACATGCAAAAGAATAAGAAATCAGGAAGGGGGCAAATAGTTTTTCACACCACTGTATATTATTGTTTCATGGTTTGACCCTTTTGCAATAAAAAAATGTTTACTGTGAACCTAACATAGGGCATACTTAAAGTCACAGATTAATAATAATAACAATATCAATAGTAATACATTTTATTAACATAGTCCTTTTCACATTCTCAATGTGCATTACAAATTTTAAAAAAATGTGTTTTAAATACGTGACACATCAGTTTTTTAAAAAAGCACTACGCTCCTCTGTGATGACGGGACCGAGAGGCATAAATCCAAATTATTTTAAGTGAGTGCATTACACGGCTATAGAAGAGAACAGAATTAAACACAAAAGTGTGAATAAGGCTTTAGGGAGCAATGTTCCTTTTTCCCTCCAACCCCTAAAAAATAGTTTTATTTATTTTAATTGTCAGATCGTTTTACAAAATGAATTTTAGTGTCAGATTCACATTAGCGTATGTGATTTGAAACTTGCTCATTTCACTTATCTCTACTTAATGTAGTCACATCTTTGGGATGTCATTTAGAAAAACTAGTAACTGGAACAAAATCAGCACAAATGTTGATCAATTGTACAGTAGAAACAAAAGCAGTGACTGGGAGAAAGGGTCTGAAACTGTGAGGGACCAGTCATATCCACTGTATACTACCAGATTAACTACGAGGGGAAAGAAATATTCATATACAGAGCCAGCAACTGTGGTGATGCCATGTAGCCCTCATTAAACCTGATAAATAAGACTTTATTTATAGTACTGTATATACTGTAGCATCTGGTGTTGAAAATATCACCAGAACATTAGAAAGATTTAGAAGAGTGAACGGGCTATTCAGCCCAACAAGCCCGTTAATTCTTCCAAAATAACATCAAGTCGAGTTTTGAAAGTCCCTGAAATCCTAATGTCTACCACACTACTGTACTTGGTAGCTTTTTCCAAGTGTCTATGATTCTCTGTGTGAAGAAAAACGTCCTAATGATGGTGCAAAATTTACCCTTAACAAGTTTTCAACTGTGTCTCTGTGTTCTTGATAAACTCATTTTAAAGTAACAGTCTCAATCCACCCTTCATAATTTCTCCTCTTAGTCTTCTTTTGCTTAAACTGAAAAGACTTTAATCTTTCCTCACACCTCATCCCCTGCTGTCCTGGAGTCAGCCTAGACGCTCTTCTCTGGACTTTTTTCCAGCCTGGGGACCAAAACTGCACAGTGAGGTCCAACCAGTGTGTTCTAAAGTTTGAGTGGGTTTTGTTCTTAGTTTTTTGTTTTACATATGAGTCTTTTAACTGCTCTGTAATTGTTAAATATGCTATTACAGTCTGATTTGTTAGTTTAATTTATTTCTCTTATGTCTTGTTGATTTGGTGATGTAGGGGTAATAACCCTAATTGGATTACAGATCTCAGACACGTTAATTAGTCTCTCTGTAGCATCTGGGAATTACATAAGGTTCCTGCCTCAGTTCAGTGGCATTACCTAGTGCTGTGTGCTTTTGCTCCCCTCTGTCCCTTGTGTATCGTCACTTACTTTGCCTTCACTTTAGGTGGCACCTATTTTATTTATAATGCAGTCTCTAAAAGAATATCACACAATCCTCCTTTTTTCTCTGTTTTGTAAGTCATTCCTAATATTTAAATCAGTAAAGAACAGAAATTGTTAGAAATCGCTAAAGTGTGAAACTTGTTAATGAAGTAAGATTCAGCTGTTCTACTTTTTCATTCAGTTGAAATCAGTCAGACAAGTCCATTTGCTGACTGCTTAACAGGCCGACCAAGATGATGCAGCTGAATTTGAAACAGCTCAGGACGGGAAAGGAAAAAATCGATGCCTTACTCCTAGTCTGTTCTTTCTTTCTTTCTTTCTTTCTTTCTTTCTTTCTTTCTTTCTCTTTCAAGTCAAGCTCTGAATTTTGAAGACACTGAAATTATCCATTTCCCAACCCACAAAATGCTGAGGTAAACAGAAATGTTCAATTGATACTATGCTATTTACTTGATTTTAATACTTTGCTTTGCATGATTATACACATTCAATAAAAGTTATATTTGACAGCTGCTTGCACTCTCCTCTTCTAACCACCACAGAACACCTACTTATTTCACAACATGCCTGTTACTGGGCAATCTAGCTGCTGCTACCTGGAATTAAAATCTTTATCTACTATTAAATTTCTGCTTGGAAGGAATATACAAATTCGACTATATGATAATAAAAACAGCAATCACACTCAATCTGTCATACTTTTCAATTTAACTCACTCATTCCATTCATTTTCTTAACTTCTTTATTGGTGGGAGATTGGCACCGACCCTAATAGCATCACACACATTCATTTCTTGATAGTTTCTTGCCTCTCATTGTTGTTATGTTACAGCTACGGTTTGTTCCCTGGCTCATGTTTACTTTCCATGTTTTTGTTATTTTTGAATTATTATTTTTCATGTGTTTTTCAAAGAAAAATTTCTTAGTATTGTTGTGTTTATTTATTATTAAGTATTTATGTATTGTGTATTTAAGTTTGAGACTATTCCTTGTATTTTGTAGGTGGATCCCCAAGAGGCAGGGCCACCATGACATTGTCTTTTTGGGAACACCTTCAGCTTTTATATTGCAATTGAAGAGATGGTCCCAGTAGTGTGTAATTGAAGTTTGTGGAGTGGAGATCTTTCTTGTGAATTTTTCAGGTTTATTTTGCTTCTAATTATTGGATTGTGGATTTTGACTTGCTTGCCTTTTACTTATGTTTCGCTTTTCTGTCTTTCTTTCGTTTTTGATTATTTTTTAACAAATTCTTTATTATTAAAGATTCTTAATGGCTTGTCCTTTAACCAATGGGTATTACGGTTTCCTCTCCCTTGAAGGGTAATTTTGAATATTTTGGAAATTTCAAAGTAGTTTTGAACTGTTAAAAGTTTGTGCCTCATTTCTGGCCCAGAGCTGGCCTGTTGAGCTTGGGGTCAGGCTGCCTGTAGTAAGGTTTGTCTTTTAGCAGACTAGTAAAGGTCCTGGAGTGGTTTTGTTCCTTTTTTGAGGCCTTGCACACTTTCCTCTTTAGGAAAGAACCTGAAATCACTGGGGAAAAATAAACACCTACACAGTAAGAACATGCAGCTCTCTGGAGCTGTGAGGCAACAAGGTTACACTTCACCACTGTGCCACCTCAGTTTTAACTGTGCATTCAAATTTTTAATTCTTGTGCTTGGCCAACAGTGGCCCACCTCTAAAGGGTCAGAGAGATTACTTGAGTTTTTCCCCCAACCTAATCACTTAAGCCATCACCTAAACTTTGAGGATTCCTGCTCAGCATGTTGATTAAGTAAATGATTACCAAATAATGCTGGCAGATTGCAGTGCCTAATGGGATGTCATCCCAATGTGGTTATTAGGTGCTACGATTGGTGAAGTGGAATTCATGCTTTTCCTCACACTCTCATTATATGATGTGAATCTTAATTCTAAGGGTACATACCAGAATTAAAAAAGATTTTCAAATTGGATTGCTTAACAGACACTTATAACATCCGTATGAGCTTTTAAAGCATTAAAACGTAGTCTTCATCCCTCCCCACATTCCAAGAATTAAAAAAGGAGTCAAGTTCATTCTTCCAGTGTGTGGTCCTGAAGCAGTACTGCAAAAGCACTCTCAGATACCAAGCAGAAATAATGATAATAATATCAATGAAGTGTACAAATTGATTTGTTGACTTATATTTATGATAAATTCTTTTTGACTGATTTGAAATTGAAGTAATGTTCTCTGCAAGATTCTTTATGGGAAACATTTCATTTGCATGACAATATGTAAGCTATAGCAGCACAACTTGGCACCGTTAAGATTAGACAGTGCCATAAAGATGTTCTATTAAAAATGCAATAAGGTTAAAATGTATGTATAAAACGAGAACACAAAGAGGACTGGAAGCACGGGAAAGGTACTATATAAATGAAATATATTATTATTAAGGTGGGAAATCTCCATTTAATGCAAGTTTGTAAATAAGGAGTGTTATGACACCATTGGCATTACGTTTTGCATGGAGCTGTAGTTTGTCATTATTTTACTTGAGGAATAGTTTAGGTGCATTATTATTGAGTTTTGACTTATTATTTATGTTGTAACTTTTTATCATTTTGTCAATGATGTCCACCAAGTATCGTTTAGTGTTCACATTTTTTCACGATTCCTCTGTTGCTAGAGGCGTGACATGTGATGTCATAATTATAAACAATATTTAATGTAGTAACATGAGAATCTAAGTTTCTGGATAAACAAAAATAAAACATTTTATAAATCTAAAAATTATGAAATAGTCAATAAACAAATGTTTTGTTTTTCAGACCTTTTCCTGTCTGTGTGTATAGATATTTTGGGTATTTACTGTATATACTCGCGTTTAAGTTCACCCGCGGATAAGTCAGTGCTTGATTTTACTGTATAATGTCCAGTATTTTATAATGTTGGTCGTATAAGTTGAATGCGGAAAACTCACGCTATTGGTCCAAGAGATTATGATATGCTACCGTTCACCTGAGAGAGTCACCACGGAGCACACTGCCTTTTTTTCTATGTGTTGTACCTACGTAACCACATGGTAATTCCCAAACTATTCCGAATCTCATACTCTCATACACCTTTATCATAAGAGCATCCCTCATCTACAATGGAAAGTTCGATCAGAAGAAAATATGAAGCTGGTTTTAAATTAAAAATCGTTGAAGTAGCGAAATAAATTGTTAAGTGCACTGCTGCAACAAAATTCGATGTGTCTGAGAAACTGGTGCGAGATTGGAGGAACCAAGAAGATGTAAAAAAAAAAAAAAATTTAGTGTTACATTTTTTAATGGACGTATAAGTTGGGGTCTGATTTTATGATTGACTTATACGTGAGTATATACGGTATCTTAAAAATGCCACTTTTTTCTGGATAAGCACTCATACACATGGTTTTGTAGTTGTGGTTATCTGTAGTGACTCTTAACGTCAGTGTAAATTGTTTAAAGGTACAGGGAAGAAATGGCAATGAATGGAGAGTGTGACCTGTAAGGGGCATTGCCGCACCTCAAACCCCAGACACAACTTCACAGATACAAGTCCCACCTTCAAGTAAAAGGTTTGCTAACACCAGTACCTTACAAATCAGGCTTCTCCAATGAAGTCTTCCTCTCTCTGTCTCTCTTCCTGTGACAAATAACATTTAACAGAACCATAGTTTAATAAGAGGAAGCAAGCTGTTGTCTATCATTACTCAATCACCTGTGGAAGGTCCATTAATTTCAGTCATTCAGGTTAAAATGAGTCCGGGTGCTGAGTTCAATGGGTGTGTGCCTACAGGGTAAAGGTGAGGTCTGGCGTAATGACTCTCAGATAAGGTGTTGCCTCTGGTAAGTAGGCCAACAGCAATTAAGGGTGACAGAGGTGGTTTGGAGGAATGAAACCACTGCTTTGACTCATAGGGTGGACTGGTGGCTCTATGGCTAAGGATCTGACCCCCCAATCAAAATAGGTAGCCCAAACTTTAAAAAGAACAAATTTAAACCACAATATGTTGGAAGGGGGCTTGTGATCCGACACTTTCCAAATCAAATGAAGAAAAAGTTTCAAAAAATAGGCTATTTTACCATTTCATTCTTCTTGATGGCAACTTTGCTGTTTCTCAGTACTTGGGACATATTCGAGATTTTAAAACTGTCGAATGACATCTCAGGTAGGTTTGATTAATAGTATTAATAATGCATTTTACTTATATAGAGCCTTCCCCATGCTCAAGGCGATTCAAGACTCGTCCCTATTACCTCTGGGATAGACAGCTGCTTTTGAATTTCAGAAGCAGGCCAGAAATAGAGATTCATTTTCAAGCCCCCAACTCCACTTCTGCAATTATCAGACTACACAGAGTGAGTGCCCTGGCCATCCTTTTATGCTTTTAAACACTTCATTATTTAGGTATATTAATTTACAACATTCTAGTTACGACAGTGTTCGAGACTAGGGTCACAAAGCCTATCCCAGGATGTCATTCAATTGCAGGGTACATTCCAACGCCTTGCTACACCAAGGCAATAACTGGCAGAAGACCTTTGGACCATAAAAGGAAGGTGGAGAACTGTGGCAAAATCATATGAACTTGAAGAGGACAGTTGGGAAGGCCAGCCACCTCAGAAATGGAGTGCCGCTTAAGCGTAGCAATGCAGCAATACCACTGTGCTGCTCATACAGGTAATCATCTAAACAAATTAATAACCTGACAAAATGAAAAAAGGAAATGTAATGAAAACCTATCCAGCTTTACCTTCACAGAACAGAAGGGCTGATATCTTCATATATATCCTTACATTTTTGCAACTGTTTTGGTAGCATTAGGCACAAGGTTTGGGCACTGGTCCATTGCAGGCATGAATACTTACTGATCTTAACACACATTTCTTCTTCGTTTTCTTCTTTTCTTTCCTTATTCAGTATTGTTGTTTTGAGCCTTCAAACACACCCTTCTACCCACGCCTTGCAATAAATGTGCACAATGAGTGGCCTGTCATAAACAAAATAACACTGCCCCGAGAGGCCTGCTGACTAAAACTGGACTGAAATTATTGCTTTTAGAACAGAAATAGGAAATGCAGAGGAGTTCTTAAGATGTGCCTCGTGCCAGCAACGTCAACTGAATAGCAGCATTACACAAAATATAATGTCATTTCTTCTAGAAAATATTGCAATATGAGAAAAATGAGAAAGACTCAGGGGAAGAAAAGAGTAAACTCTATAACCTCACCCAAGAATGGTGATGTGGAGCAGTTTTTATGGTGTGGCCATAAAGTAGATATAAATATTAACCTGTTAAGGTGTATGGGTCAGAACGAAAAAAAAAAGTGATAAAAGAAAAGCCAACTATTTTATTACTGTATATTACTACAGCTGTGGTTCTCATGAAAATAAAACCTGTTTGTTTGACAACAAAGTGAAAATGCCTGAGGACCTGATGGAAATTCACAGGACAATAAGAAAACAGCCTCTGCCTTATAAAGCTTCCCACTCAGCTAAGTATCATCAACTTAAAATAGAAAAATAGGCAAAAATATGGAGGAGCTTTTTTTCTGCAGATAAATTTAAAAGTATGAATTCTCTGCAAATTGAATTAAAAAAATGAATTATAGTAGGACAACATAATGATCTCAGAAACAAGAGCAGCTTAACATTGGGTATTGTCATCCGATACTTTTATTATTTTATTATTTGGATTATTATTTTACTAGTGGAACATGCGGACCTCAAGTAAAACGGGTCTGAAAGGGTTGCAGTCCATCAATATAATGAAAAACTTGAATATGAAGTCTGAACACATAAGTACTGTGTCGGTAGAGGCTCCAGTGGATGCCAGCGATAAGGAGTTGGTGATACTGTGAATGTGTTCCTCAAATTAAAGGAAGTGGAAAAATTAGTCAGAGGTGGTGAAGTGTGTAAGTCCGTAACAAAAAGAAATGTGTTACTGAAAATAAGAAAGGAGCAAGACAACACAAAGACAAAGCAATGGAAGAATGTGAATAAATATCATACTAACAGTCTGAAGTACTGTGTGTTATAACATCTATGGTGTCGTATAAAAGAGGTAAGGAAGAACTTTGTAAAGTTGTGAAAGTTGAATGACGTTTGTCTGTGACGATAGATTGTATTCTTGTGTAACTTGTCTTCTGTTTGTAACGACTTGTGTGTATGAACTAAGGAACCCAGGGAGTGGGGTGGAGAAAAAAACTGGAGTTATGCAATAGGTTTGATATAAGAATTAGAACATTGACCTCATCCTTGTTCTGAAGTAATGGGTAAGCAACTGTTCTAAGGAGAGAAGTTCTCAGGGTTGATTGTGAGGTTGACCAGCAAGTTTCACTTGACTGCAATGATAGAGCAGGAGCTTAGACTTTGTACGAAACTTTCAGTTCACCAGTCAGTCAACATCGCATGACAACGAGCTCTTGGAGGTGATCAAAATGAATGACACGGCAAATACAAGCGCATCTGAAATAAAACTCCAGTGCAGAGATTTTGGTCTGACACTCTGTGGAAGGGTGAGGAGCTGAACAATACGGAGGCAGAACCTGGGTATGCTGTAAGGATTACCACACAACTCCACTGGCCTTTGGAATTTCCTAGGATGAGCTGGAAATTGCTGCTAAGAATAAACTTAATATTTTATTACTTCCTACTGAAGTATATCCCTAGGTACTTCACCAGTACAGACAACTGCTTTTACTCATGCATAGGGTATGCTTAAAACTATTGTAATTATCAGTATTTGCAAAAGTCAAGTTTTATGTCTCATTTCACTTTTGTGTGTTCAGAAAAAATAATCTGGTTGGTTAGTTGCCTCCTAAAATGCTTCACAAAGAAGAGGAGTCAGAGGATAAATATAGATCATCACACTTGACAGCACCATTTAAACAGAGGAAAGACAGAGTAAATATGATGAATAGTTAATAGGGATTAGACAACAGAGGCAGTGACTGTCAAACCAGATTTTATACAGTTGTGTGCATTGTCCATTTTTAAATCAAATATTAATGAAGAGGTGAGAGCTTCCAGGCAAAAATAAACCCCACTGTAATTTAAAAATATATCTTCTCATCACCAGTATGTGCACTTGGTATTGTAGCAGAGCTGACAAAATCATACAGTACAACCTCACCTTGGCTTTAAACTTCCACATGGGCCAGACGTCCAGATATCACATACTATATGAGAACATCCTGAAGCTCCTCTAAAAGGTTTTAAAAGAAGGCATCGACCCTGCCTCATGGTTTTACATGACAGTTGTATAGTTTAGAGTACCCAGATATTATGTACTTACCAGAGGTTTATTTTTCAATTTGTTTTTAATTTTTCAGTTTAAATATATTTTGTATACATTTTCAAGAAAAAGCAGACATGCATTCACATGATCAGAAACCTTCTGTTTCTATGCAGGTTAACTCACCTGTGCTCCACAAAGATCTGGAACATAGCTGGTTTGCTTACAACTTATTCCTGACGCTGCCATGATTTACTCTAATGTAAAATTTGGGGTATCTGGATTCATGTAATGATGAATGGAAGTTTTCAGTGGTAATAACAAAACTGAAAAGAGTAGAGCTTTAGTTTGGGACCTGTGTTCTTGACATGTCAACATTTTGGACACTATTGTCCCTTGTGAACAAAACAATGTGATAGTAATACAATTAGGCTTTTAAAAACTATTAAATATGATTGATTTGTGGCCATAAAAGCAAAATGCTAATGGGGATTGGACTATGCTGCTTTGTTATAATGCTGTACTTTGGCCTTGGACCATTCCAGGCTCATCTTTTCTTACTGGGGGCTAAATATCCTTGACATGTCACACAAAGCTGAGCAACTAGAGGTCCTAAAATTATGCAAGGTCAATAAATGTGGAGATTTTTAAGCACTGGAATAGTGAAGAGGGCTTTAAAAAGAGGTTAAGGGGTGTCTACTTACTACTACAGTGTGCAGCAAACAGTAAATGCATTGTCGTAAAGCTAAATAACTGCCAATCACACAAGGGCAAAAGTTTTAAATATTCTTTCCACTCTAGAAGAGGAGGAATGATTTTGTGAGGATTTGCTGTCATGCATTGATTCTGGTAAGTGTTTTGGATTATTATTTGAATAATCATTCCTGCATAAGACCATGTAATTCTGCTTAGCTTTTTGTTGCAATGTACTATATTAAAACTTTGTTATTAGCCATTGTAACATCCAGAAATGTCTACTGCTGCTGCCTGTTTCATGCATAAGTTGCATCTGTCAAAACAGATAAAATATACCTACTGCTACTTTTTGGCAAGAATTACTTTTGTACATCAGTTATTTATTGCTGGGAACAAGTGTAACAGACTCAAGCAGGAGCAAAACCACCCAAACGTTTGGATTACATGCAGTACTACTCATGTTACATGGCATAATATTTTCATTGTTTTAGAACTTATGTGTGCTATATTGCTTTTAAAATGACAAAGGATTTTTTTAATACCTAACCATCCTGGAAAAGTCAGATGCTTGCTTGACAAACTAAAGAGTCTGAAATTAATGTTTGCAGTGTCTTATATATGTCTACCCATTCACATCCCCATCCACTTATGTATTTCTGTGAACTTCTTATGTGGAGCAGAAGCCTATTGCTCACAAGGCAGGAAAAAACCCTGGATATGAAACTTGTCTATCAATTCAATTTAATTAATTTTATAGCACCTTTTAATGAGTGCATGCTCAAAGTGCTGTAAGAAGTTATATATATATATATATATATATATATATATATATATATATATATATATATATATATATACAGTGGTGTGAAAAACTATTTGCCCCCTTCCTGATTTCTTATTCTTTTGCATGTTTGTCACACAAAATGTTTCTGATCATCAAACACATTTAACCATTAGTCGAATATAACACAAGTAAACACAAAATGCAGTTTTTAAATGATGGTTTTTATTATTTAGGGAGAAATAAAATCCAAACCTACATGGCCCTGTGTGAAAAAGTAATTGCCCCCTTGTTAAAAATAACCTAACTGTGGTGTATCACACCTGATTTCAATTTCCGTAGCCACCCCCAGGCCTGATTACTGCCACACCTGTTTCAATCAAGAAATCACTTAAATAGGAGCTGCCTGACACAGAGAAGTAGACCAAAAGCACCTCAAAAGTTAGACATCATGCCAAGACGCAAACCACTGTTAAGCAAAAAAGAACATTAGGGCTCGTCTCAGTTTTTCTAAGAAACATCTCAATGATTGCCAAGACTTTTGGGAAAATACCTTGTGGACTGATGAGACAAAAGTTGAACTTTTTGGAAGGCAAATGTCCCGTTACATCTGGCGTAAAAGGAACACAGCATTTCAGAAAAAGAACATCATACCAACAGTAAAATATGGTGGTGGTAGTGTGATGGTCTGGGGTTGTTTTGCTGCTTCAGGACCTGGAAGGCTTGCTGTGATAGATGGAACCATGAATTCTACTGTCTACCAAAAATCCTGAAGGAGAATGTCCGGCCATCTGTTCGTCAACTCAAGCTGAAGCGATCTTGGGTGCTGCAACAGGACAATGACCCAAAACACACCAGCAAATCCACCTCTGAATGGCTGAAGAAAAACAAAATGAAGACTTTGGAGTGGCCTAGTCAAAGTCCTGACCTGAATCCAATTGAGATGCTATGGCATGAGCTTAAAAAGGCGGTTCATGCTAGAAAACCCTCAATTAAAGCTGAATTACAACAATTCTGCAAAGATGAGTGGGCCAAAATTCCTCCAGAGCACTGTAAAAGACTCATTGCAAGTTATCACAAACGCTTGATTGCAGTTATTGCTGCTAAGGGTGGCCCAACCAGTTATTAGGTTCAGGGGGCAATTACTTTTCACACAGGGCCATGTAGGTTTGGATTTTTTCTCCCCTAAATAATAAAACCATCATTTAAAAACTGTATTTTGTGTTTACTTGTGTTATATTTGACTAATGGTTAAATGTGTTTGATGATCAGAAACATTTTGTGTGACAAACATGCAAAAGAATAAGAAATCAGGAAGGGGGCAAATAGTTTTTCACACCACTGTATATATATATATATATATATATATATATATATATATATATATATATATATATATATATATATATATATATGTAAGAAAGGGATGGGACAGCAGGCTGCTTGCTGCTTGTGCTGATCAACACATTTACAGAACAAAAGACGCTGATGGGAGAGGTGCAAAGGGATTTAAGGTGGGCCAGGATTACATCATTCCCCTAATAACTAACGTTTTTGTTTTTTTATTCAAAGTCAAAATATCCAGCTGTCATGTTCTGAAAGCCAGAAACACTTAAAATGTGAAATATACTTAGAACCCAGTAAAAAGTTTGTAGATATACTGTATTTTTAACTAATACATTGATTTTAATTAACAAATACATTTAATGCCTGGACTTCATCAGTATGTATATTGATTTACTAAAAATTTTAAATTAACAAAGAGAATGGGAAATAAACTTGAAGCCAATATTTACAAGAGAGAGAAACACTTAATGAAAGGGATAAGAGCAAGAATCAATAACAAAATGAAAAGAACATAAACACAGAGAAAGCAAAAATGTGAAAGGAGTAAGGGACTAGCAAACAACTAATAAACAGACAAACAGAGATAGATGTCACTAAACTAAGAAACACAGAAAATATGAAAACATAAACTAGCACAAAAAAGAAACAAGTCAAGTTAAAACTTTAATTTAGAAATGGAATAAAGAATCACTTAGAGTAACTCCAAACTGAAAAGTAGCATGATGTTATGTGTCTGTTGGGGTTATTGCTAGGACAACTGCTCTTTTAATATAAAAGTAAATAGATAGGAACTTGAAAAACAAGCTGGTTAAGTTAGCAGGAGATACCAAACTAGGTGGGGTGACTGATTATCTAGAACCAGGAGAATCATTACAGAGAGACATAGGCAGCATACAGGCTTGTGCATATTTGTGGCAGATGACATTTGTGTAATGCTATTACATATAAAATGTAGAAATGTTGGATTTGAATGCACAATGGGAGGTATGAAACTTGAAAGTATACCTTATGAGAAGGATGTAGAGGACATAGTGGATATGTCACTATGTACATCCAGACAGTGTACAGAAGTGATCAAAAATACTAATAGTGTATTAAATGTTTATTCTGTACACTGTATATCAATGCATGGAGTACACGTTAAGGGAGGTTATGCTTAAGCAATTTAACTTACTGATATGACCTCATCTGGAGTACTGTGTGCAGTTTTGGAAGTGATTTAAATAAGCTCAAGGCCTCATAGAGGCACAGGGAGTAATTAAACAGGTAATCCATCAATCAGACCATATAGAACAATCACAGCACACTTTGCAAAACAAATACAAGGTAGATTCCAATACATGTAACATATGATGTTTAATGCAAATTTCATGTACTTCTAAAATTTTAACAATCTATTCAGACAGAAGACAAAAATGCCAAGGTATAAATAAAACAGAGCAATATTCTGCACTTAAATTGCTCTTTGCTTATTATTATTAAAATTTAACATAGTATTTTTAAACACGCTTGATCAGGTTTAGAGCCTATCCAAGCAGCATAAGGATGAATGTGGGAGCCAATACTGTTTGGAGTGCCACGTCATCATAGGGTCCATTTACACACACATGCCCCCACACACATACACTAGGCCAGATTGGAATCACAAAGAGCATAACACACACGTTTGAGCTGTGAAAGGAAAACCAACGTACCTGGAAGAACACTCAGACAAACAAAGGAAGAGCATATAAACTCCAAACAGTGACAAGGCTAGGATTCATGCTGGATCTGTGAGGCAGCAGTTCCACATTCTTCTTCTTCTTCTTATTATTATTACTATGATTATTATTGTTTTTGTTATATTTGTTATTATTATTGTTATTATTAATGCCTAGAACAATTGCCTTCCTGTCATGCTTGGCCTAGAAGCTTAACAAGGTGTGAACGGAAACTTCCAGGTCAATGGAGATACAAACTGGAGGAGATATTATTTGTTTCCCCACTTGTAATTGTGTCTCCTCGCTTACTGAAAGGTACAGTTTGCTCTTCTTTTCAAAGCACTCTAAAAATATATTAACTCCAGAGACATGCGGCATGATTGATTTTTGTGTTAAGAGGACTCAGTTATCTGGAAATATTGAAATTGCTCAACAGGGTAAAAAGTATTGGAAGTTTAGAGAGGCATAAAAGGTGAAGTGCTTTGTATATTCTCAGATGGATAACTGGTGAGTCAGAATGAAGATAAATATGTGAAGTATTATTTATATATAACTTACCTTACAAAGTGCTTTACAAAAAAAAGATAAAATACTTATAATACTATTGTAAAAATACATAACACACAACAACATCAAATCAAGCACGGCAAAATCTATTAATGAACAATACAAGCAAAAATGACTTGAGTTGCTCCTTAAAATTATTCGTTAATTGTGCTGATCTCAGTTCCAGATCACCATTCCAAAGTCTGAGGGCCCCTAAAAACCAAACAGAAGCACGACAGAAGCGAGCACAGTGTGAAAATGAACGAGGTGGTATCATCGCCTTGAGTTCCTGTTGATCCATTAGGGGCTTCCCTACATGTGCCAAAGCTATCAAGATATTTTCTGTCTGTTGCTGTGCTGGTGCAGATATATAGAGCACACCCTTACAAAAATAAAATATATGTAAAAAATATACTGCTACAAATATGACTATATTTTCAATATATTATAAAATACTTCAAAGGTAAATATATTACAGTATACTGAAATATATTGTAAAATATGTCAATTGCTGCGATTTTTGAATATTGCAATATATTTTTCAAAATTTAAAAATATATTTAACGTATTTTAAAATTATTAAGAATCAGTGGGAAGACTGGCGCTCCGGTTTCCTCCCACAATCCAAAGACATGCAGGTTAGGTGGATTGGTGATTCTAAATTGGCCCTAGTGTGTGCTTGGTGTGTTTGTGTGTGTCCTGCGGTGGGTTGGCACCCTGCCCAGGATTGGTTCCTGCCTTGTGCCCTGTGTTGGCTGGGATTGGCTCCAGCAGACCCCCGTGACCCTGTATTCGGATTCAGCGGGTTAGACAATGGATGGATGGATGGATGGGAAGACTGGCTATACATTTTTTCAAGTAAACAGATAAGCCATGAATGACCTGCCATGTCTCTGGACAAAAACTATATTGCATATCTTAGACACAGTATTATCTGGAAATGTTTTAAGGGAAAAATATATTTCTTTATATTTCATATATAATATTCAATATATGTTATGGCCACTAGGAAACAACCCCCCAGACACAACTACACAAGACAGTCCTGGGTTCAACCAAATGTACTTTATTTGCACAAAGTACTTTTTCCCAGGCTTCTTCTCATCATACAATCCAATCAATCCATTTAATGTCTCTTCTTCTTCATCTTCCACCTTCCTAGTGAGTGTTGTCTGGCCCCTCTCTTGACTCTAACTCACCTGGTTGAGGCAAAGTGGCTCCTTTTATGTCGGAGCTGGGAATTCTTTTGGAGTGACAACATTACAACCAGGAAGTACTCCTGGGTCAAATTAAACTCTTTTTGATTGTGTGAAGTTATTTCTTAACAGCTCCCCTTGGTAGCACCCAAGTACCCCAGCATGGCTGCCCATCAGGACTACAGCTTCCATGTTGCCCTATGGGTGCACAAATAGCAGCTCCACCAGGGTGGAATACATTTCCCCTGGAGGCAGTCTGCCTCTGTCCTTCTGTTCAGGAAAAACACCAGCAACCAAACTGTCCAGGTAAGGAACTATCGATGCCAACCAAGCTCTGCAGTACATTACAATATATATATATATATATATATATATATATATATATATGTATAAATGTGTATATACTAGCTGTCCCCCGTGGCTCCACCTGTGTATTAGTGAAAAAGGAAAAACTTTAAAAATCAATAAATAAATAGGATCAATATCTAAGTAGAGGCAAGGTACGCTCCAAAACGTGACCAGAGGTAGACCGATTCAAACAGAGGCTGGCGTGTGAGTGAGGAGGGCCCACAGCCTTTGTCTCGGATTTGTGTGAATTAATTGCTCCTGCAAGCGAACCTGACAGAACCAGCCCTTGTGGGACGAGTCGCTTTGCTCTATAGGCTTCAGCTGGGGAAGGGGCAGTGTGACAGATGTTCAGGGACCTTGCCCAATGGGATGCCGGAAGACAGGAAGGTTTGGTAAAAGGGCAGTATCTTCACTGGACCACAAGGGGGCGACCTTGTGATTGGTGCACTGTGTTCTTGTGTGGTGTATTAAACGTGTGTTTTGGGACATTCTGTGTCTGCCTGTTTGTGTACGGGTCCAAATATTTCCAAAGTATGTATATGTTTTAACATATTGAAAGATATGCAACAAATTTTGGTGTATATTGCTATATATTTAATTTTTGTAAGGGCAGTTTAGAGAACACCAGCTTTAGGAGTAACTAAAGAGCATCTAAATCCTGCTGTCCATTTCACCTGACAGCTGGCAGAATAAGGTAAATAAACTTAAAATATTTCAATTTTTTACTTTTCATGTACTTGCTTAAGCAATTCAAATACTGCATCCATCGATATGCAACTCTGCCTTGTCTAGGCTACTCTAGGTTTCTTCCACTTGTTTAGCAGGATTATCTTAAATACTATTACGGTGCCACATCTAAATATAAGATGAGAAAGCATTTACTTAGCATATGTAACTTAACTTGTGTAGGAAAAGTAACAAAGTAGAAGAGGATTATGGTATTTCCACACCCACCGAGTTAACAGCAGCTTTTGAAGTGTTAATGAAAGATTTTAATGATATTTGTCTGAGCTTTTGCATGTAAGGATGACAGCAGTTTTAAGGTAAGGTGATTATACTCACTAGTCAGAGAGCTGAAATTGTGATGTATGGGATTAGTAAAAATTTCACTGTGCTCGGTACATGTGACAATAATGACCCAATACATTTATTTCCAGACTCACGTATCCAGTTCAGGGCTGCATAGACCCAGACCAGTCTCAACAGCATTTAGGACAGGATGGGAACCAAATCTAGATGGGATGCCAGTCCATCACAAGATCCAGTCACACAGGGCCAACCGAGAACTTCCCGTTAAACTAACAAATATCTTTTTGTGGTTAAAGCGACCCTAAATGAACATTAGTTAAGCTGATTTCTGTTTTTTGTTCTATTAATATATGGAATTCCATGGTGGTGGGGACTGATGACACATTGTAACTTGCTGTGTACATGTGACACTACAACTACTAAAGCTCATTTTCGTGCACCATTGTGGTGCAATCTGGCTCATTTACCCAGAATCCACCTGTTTCTACAGGTGTTTGATGAATGATGGCACCAAGCATATACACTACTAGAACATATTGTGTAAAGTGCTTCAGTTAAGATTTCATTAGTGGAGAACAGACAAAGCAGTGCCCAGGCTGGGTGCATGGAGGTGTGAGGTATGACCCCAGCCTCTCAGACACTATGCCACCGTCAGAATCTGTCCCTGTTTAGTATTTAGTATATTCAGACTTTCATTGTATTATGTTCCTAGGAGGCAAAAAGAACTTCCAAGGAAGGAGGCCATTGATCCAGAATCCACACTTTTAGTAAATAGAATGGGTCTGGAACTCATCTCTAACTGCCGCTTATTGACACGGAGTTCATTGATGTTCTCCTATCAGCACATAAAATAGATCAGGTTACCAGAATTGTGCAGAAGAGCATTAAAACTGGACTTGAGGGTCTCCTTCAAAGCCTTGCAGACAAATTCGTCACTTTAGCAGTGTTTAACTTGAAGTGAACTATGTGCTCTCAGGATTTGTTTTAAATGTGATTATAACACCCATTAAAAGCACAACGAAAAAAATGATCACATGAAAAAAAGGTATGTGAGTAACAGTGTAGTGAATCACAGTGCTTTATTCTATTTGTTTCAATACAGGTCAGGCAACCTTTTTATAATGCAAGAGAGCCAGACATAGGAAACAGTTAACTCAAACCAGAGAGAGACCTCTGACCTTTTTTTTTTAGGACAGGGATTAAGCACAGGAAGAACGTTTGGATCCGCAAGTATTCAACTTCACTTCAGAGATTTTGACGTCCCAGCGGCAACCTGAAGGAAAGGTCAGATGTCACGTTTGGCTCCCACAGGTTTTCCTTTATTTAACTACATGCTGAAAGGTTTCTTTGTTTGCCTTTTTTCCTAAGTGCAGGGGAGGACAAGGTCTGGTGGTAGTTGTAGATTTATGCTCCAGCCAATCTGACAATGAGAAACTAAATTATGTTAAATTATAGCTTTTAAATTTGGATTTTTTAAATAGTGTGGTGGTTGTTTTTCATTGGATCTTGTTTGTTGAGTGCTCTGAAAGCACAGAATATAAATCAATTGAGTTGAGCTGAGTCACCAAGTCTTGAGTTTTTGTCAGATGACATATTCCTAAATGAAGTCATATTTAGCACCTGTAGCATATACTCCTGTGCATTCAAGTGTAGTGACTGACTTTTCAGCAGATTCCTAATCTAAAGGAGATACCACCAAAGGCTGAAAATTCAATTCTAATTAACTCAATTCATTCTTATAAAGGACATTTGAAGTTCTGAACTTTCAAACCACAAATACATCCCGCCATTGTTAAACCCAATAAAAATAATTAGGAGTCACGGATGCCAGAGCAAATCCTGGCAACACTGAGTTCAATGGAAGTGCACTCCTCATAGCAGGCCACCAATTAACACTACTATATATATGCATTTTTGACATGTGGGAGAAAAAGTCAGAACACCTGGAGGGAAACCCACACAAACATGGGAAGAACATGCAGACTTTCCATTTATTAATCAGGTAGATCCACAAGCTACAGCTCCACTATGGGTATATGCAATGCATCAAGGCACAGGCAAACAAAGACAATTTGTACAGGATACAAGGTGGATCTGACAGTGAGTGTGTCTATATGCAAATACATAACCAGATTAAGGAGGGCAACCTGGCTAAGGCAGAAACCTAGATTCTCAATTATCCACTGGGAGGGCCAGCTGGCATCCTTACCCCACTGGGACGCCCTCACCATGGAAGAACAGGTGGAAACAGCATACACGGGGCATTGTCTCCCACTAATTGCTAGGTGGCAGCCTCCTTGGGTTGCAGTGGTGCCCTGGTTTCTCACAGGGCATCATGGGACGGAGTTTATTAACTCAGCCCTGTTGGGTTCTGTGGGAGCTGCCAAGGGATGCTGCAGGAACTGGGGGGCCCTAGTTTGTCCAGGCTCCCACCTCACCCAGAAGTGCTCCTGGGCCAATCCTTTCGGACCACCGGAATGTCTTCCAGGTGCTGCATAAAAGAAGCTGGCTGCTTCAGCTCTAGGAGCCAAAGTTGGGAGGAAGAAAGACAAAGCTTACTAGGAGAAACAGAGGCAACACAGAGAGAGAGAGAGACAGAGAAGTAGGCCAAAGATTGCTGTGTGCTACTTGTAGTTTGACTGTAATTGTGGTGTGGAAAACTCTTCCCTGTAAAAGTTTAACACATTAAAATCCTCTTGCTTATCTTACTTATACTTGTGTCCGAGCCTTGTGTCAGGTGTTTGGGGAGCTGGAGCACCCCTGCTGGCCACACAGCATTTACATGCACAAGTAATCTTCTGGAGTTCTCCTTTGTCAAAATGCCCCAACGTCATTAAACTATGTAAAAGAGTTAAACGTCACCATTGACCACCGCAAATCTGAAAATAAGCATGAAGCCTGTGATCATTTGAATTTGTATGTTTTATAAGTATGTTTAGCCAAAATTATGCTTTATTTATAGGTTTCTGTTACCGGATTGCACATCTTACACTCTTGACTGTGTGATTGAGCCCTGGAAAGTATGGGGTACATGTGCTTCTTGCCTCACACCCATAATATTAATGCAGGTATTTTTACTTTAAAAAGATAAGTACTGAGTTAGTTAAAGTAGTAATCAGGTCATGTAAGACACATTACTTTTAACGTGTTACCCATGTGCTTTCATTATTGCATTGATCAGTTTAGCACTATATGTTCAGCTCACCAGCACAAATTTAGCAATTTTTTAAATATTGAGAGTTTATTTCATTCAGGAGGAGGAATGCTGCAATGCCTGAACATTTGCTTCAGGAAATGTATTTTGTGGACACTTCTACCCATGGCTACCAAAACCGTGTGCAAAGGAAATACATGCGCAGGTTGCCTGAGTGCAACAGACATCCACAGACAACAAAATCCTTAACAGTAACCAGGTTAAAGGTTTACATGGTTTGACAGATAGGGGGCAGTGTTGTCCCCTTGAACCCTCAGATCAGACGCCAGACACCAGATCAAAGTCCAGTCATGTTGACTTTATTATAATTATAATGTGCACAAATCACCCTCCACTCCACTATACTCATAAATATAATTCACAATACAATAATCAATACTATCCTCCACTCCCAGACACGTTGTTCCCTTTCTCCCAATTCAGCTCACCCATCTGGGATCTCCCCTTTATAGTCCTTGACCCGGAAGTGCTTCTGATCCCTCAGTCCATGTGATTATCCAGAACTTCCGGGTCAGGTGAAAACTCCTTTTTTTCAACCCAGAAGTACGTCATTTCTTCTGTCCCCGTGACTGTGACGTACTTTCAGGCTGTATTGAAAATATAAGTCTCTGGGCCTCCCTGCAGTGTCCCCTGGCGGCCCTGACATTATCCAGCAGGGCTGTGCATTAAAACTCCACATACCATGATGCCCTGCTGAAATTCAGGGCATCTCCACATCGCAGGGAGGGCTCCATCTGGCGGCTTGGGGGTATTGGCCGGGATGGACTGCCGGCCATATATCACAATGGCCACATAATCTGAGAATTTGTGGAAAAATTCACCTCTATTAACCAGGTTTCTCAGAGGTCATTAAGCCGGCTTCTATAAACAAAGTAATGATTTACATGGCACTTCAGAAACCTTATTTCTGTGAATAACCGTGTCACTGAGGTGCATGTAAACGCTCCTAGTGAGTCCATCATTGGGGATGACATATTCACTCCAAAGTGATACAACAGGCTGTTGAAGAAAAAAGGGGAAAGACTAATGAAAAAGTACAAAGTATTTCCCATAGTTCCCAGCCAAAGTGCACCAGTTCTTTTAACTAATGAGACATTTCTTATCCTCTAAATGATCTCCGTGAGACAGCAGAAATGGCCAGTATGATATAAGTGATTTAGAGCAAAAAGGAAGCTAGAAATAATGAATAATCAAGGAAATACAGACGCCTCACTCCTTATTGTACAGGCATTAAACCAATATTGTAGAAGCATAAAAATACTTGATGACAATAAGATGGAGGAAGGCTGAGCCAATCAGGTAAGTGTTGACCTATTTTCTATTTTCTATCTTTTTCATTATTTTTTTAACTGAAGAACTATTGCATGGTCCAGTCATATGCAATCTATGGAAAATGTAAGACTCAAAGAAATAATTTTTTTAATCTAACTTAAATGAACATGTTTTAAGGCTTTGAATATTTACAGTATCTGTAATACAACCAAGATCAACATATTGAGTGGTGTGAGTCTCGTGCCCATCCAGGGATACCACAAAGAATGTTGGGGAAAGGAATGGATTGCTTGCGTTGAATGAATCAATTAATAAAGTATCTTCTTTGTTTATGACGGTGACAATAACTAAGTAGATATTTTCCCACATTTCCTCATTTTTATCTGTAGTGGAGTTCCTGGCTTTTAGGCTAGTATCAATATAATTGAGCCTCATCTATTTTAAGAAGCAGATTTCAAGAGAGTTGAGAAATAGATAAAAAAGGTTCTGCATGGAAACCCTGTTTAATGGTGGTGAAAAATGTTTCTGTGAAGAGCTTGATAAGTCAGTATCATTGCACAACTGATTTTGAGGTGATATTGTTCTATAGTGAGATGGAGACAAGTAGCTGTGAGTGATCCTTCTCTGAGATCCTCCTCTGAGACAACAAACTGTATTACTAGGGTGTTGTACCGTGTTAGCCATTATGGATGTAGTGAGAAGTTAAGCAAAATGACACCTTCTATTGGCTAACAAGAAAAATTACAATATGCAAGCATTCGAGGCCCCTTTTTCAGGCAAGAGAAAACTGACAGGCAGATGAATTCTGCGTTTTCTTCTACAATTCATTCTAATGAGCCCCATATGTTTAGACCCATTAGATTTGTGTGAATAAACATCATGTTGACACAGAATAATGTAATTTACTGATATACATAAGGATTGCACAAATAATAAAATTGCTTGTGTTATCAATATTAAAGATGAGACTTAAGGCAAATTAGACTGACAAGCACATACAGCAAAGAATAGGCTGCTTCATTGTTTGGAGGTTCTCCGCAGTTTCTTGATTTAGCCAGCTTTTTTGTTCATTGTGATGTAATAGATGTTCTGCCATTAAACGATTAATACTATGACCAAGCAATGATAATTTAAATCAGAATCTGATAAATGTGCCAGGGTCAAAAAGCCGCAGGCCAAATGAAAAAAAAGATACCAAAGCCAAAACCAGAAAGTTATAGTGAAAAAACAGAGAAGATCCGAGCAGACTATGGAAATTAATTGACAACTAGACGCATAATTAAGGCTTATTTGTTTGTCCAGAAACCTGGGGTATGTAAATGGTGTAACTTGTTATAGATCTTTTTCATAAATAGGTAAACAGTGTTTACCTTAGGAGTTAGAAAGGTGGTTAAAGGGAAAAAAGTGGTCTTGCCATGTAGTGACTGGTAGTGGGCCCGTGAACCAAGAATAGATATACTTATTAGTTAACAATTTAGAGTAGATGTACTTACTGGAGAATGATTGTAGTTCAGGTGCTTATGGACACACACACACAAATAGACACACACAAGACTCAATCATGAATATATAGAGCTCCTCCCTTATCAAAGCATGTAGCGTAACCTGCGTGCAGGCACACAAGTTCATTGGGAGGGTTTGGAGAAGCATCCGCAGAGACTGGACAACATTCTGTAGCCATATAAAACAGAAAAGCTGAGATTAGTGGGTGCCTCAAACAAATTCAGAAAAACTTGTAAAGAGAGACAATAGTGCACTAAATTCGCAGTGAGAGTAGCAGTAATTTGGTGAGCTGGATGCCAGCCATCCCGAGTGCTTAGATCTTCTGGGCAGTTGTCTCTTGTTGTCCCTCGTACCAAGTGTAAAACCAAGGGGGACAGGGCCTTTGCAGCTGCTGCTCCTCGCCTGTGGAACTCTTTACCTCATCGTATAAAGGAGTCGTCTACAATTGAACAGTTCAAAACAAGATTAAAAACTCACTTCTTTTCACTTGCATTCAGTGACCTTCAGTAATACTGATGGTTTTCCTCTTTGTGATCATATAACATTATTTCTATTTATTATCTATCTTATTTTATGTTCATATATTTTATTACTATTTATGTTTTATTGTTTATTGTTTTTGTTTTTTCTTTTATTCTATTATTGTAAAGCACTTTGGCCGTAGCATTACTATGTTGTTTTAAATGTGCTATATAAATAAATTGACATTGACATTGAATAATTTTTTTTATCTGTTGGGAAAATCCTCCTGAACAGCCTGACAAAGGAGCAAGGAAAATGGATTTGAGTTATTGTTATTTTTTCATCTAGTTTTTGTTTTCTTTGCTTATGTCTGTTGCGTGTAGTTTTCTTCCTTGAATCAATCTGGATATTAGGCTCTTTGCTCTGTCCTCACCAACTTCATAGGGGAAAAAAATAACTCTTTCTGTCCCAGAGTGGACTCAACTCATTGACATATAGTTTGGCTTGTAAGAACTGATCTTACAGCTAGTGATTCCCCATGTTTGTGTTTGCAGGGATTTCATAGTATCCAGCTGCAGGTGCTGTAAGGAGAGGAACAAACGTACAGGCCCATGAGA
This sequence comes from Polypterus senegalus, assembly GCF_016835505.1. Taxonomy (NCBI): domain Eukaryota; kingdom Metazoa; phylum Chordata; class Cladistia; order Polypteriformes; family Polypteridae; genus Polypterus; species Polypterus senegalus. Next base: position 105,122,523 of record NC_053161.1, read on the forward strand.
GAGTGTGTGAAAAATACTGAAGAGATGAAAGCAACATGTTTTTATGAGAAGATATGGCTTCTACTTATGAGATGCGTGTGCACATCCAGGTAGAGGTCAATGCCCGCTTATAGGTGCATGCAATAAGTGTGTCCATCTGGGCAACCCACAGGTCAGCTAGACTTCTATAAGTCACCTTTTGGTCTGCAGACATGTCAACTCCTCTTTGATTAACACCTCTAGTTATCAGATGAAAGTCATAAATAAAACTGTGCAAATGTTGGCTAATGGTACAGCTGCAGAACAGCTCAGCTGCTCAAATAACTAGAATGCCGGTGCAAGAGGAGCAACAGGCTTTCTGCATCACTGTCAGGTCTGTTCTTTTGGCAGAGAAGTTTTATTTACGTAGAAACAACACTAATGGCTTCCATTAAATTAAATATCAACATATCTCAATGAAATAACTTTTGGGGTATGTTGCAATGATCCCAGAACTAGCTGTCATAAGCTGATTGAACACAAGCTGGACAGGTGTGGGGGCTTATGCCTAATTAGTTGCCATTATTTTGTTGGATGTCAAAACTCATTTATTCGCGTTTAATCAAAGCAAATGAATTTAATTGCCAGAAGATTTCCAATCACATGTTTGCACTTTGCAATTTTACCAAATAGGGAGTTTTCATCCCCAAATTAGGTATTTTTGAACACTATCCATTGAGGGAAAAAAACACAATCATTTTTGGCAAAGAATGCCTAATTAGCATAAAGTTAACTCATTTGCATTAAGGAAACGCCCACTCTCTTTGAGAAGGTGTTACAAAGGACTTGGGGATTACCACCTGTTTATGGAAGGATTGAGAAAGTTGAAGATTGCAGCCGTATTTGTTGAGTGCCTTGTGGTTCTGTAAGTGCCTTGAGGTGAGTTTTGTGTTCAGTAATCTGCCAAACCTGCAGCATATCCTACATCACCATTCAATGACACATGGCTATGTCTTATAACAATTATGTCAGCAAGTATTATTGTCTGTTTGATAAAAAAAATATTTGTACATTGTGTAATTGGGCAGTTGTTGTAAAGGTACTTTATCTAGTGAAAGTCAGCATTGTTAATGGAATTATAAAATGATATGAGCATGAAATCAACATATATGAATTATACTCACTTAATATGTCATGGTCTAACTTGAAAAAATGTTGGTTTAATAATTACTCATTTGAAATAAGCATAGTTATTTCAGATCAGTTACAGTAAACCCAACTCAGTGCACTGCAGCTTCAGCTGGCCGGTGTTCAACTAACCACAGTCATTTTGCAGTTGCTAGCTTCATTTACAATTACATAAAGTTCTTCCAATGATTCATGTTTTTCTCAAAGGCAAAATGTTAAAAAAATGTTTCTGTTTTTTGCACAATAACATAAAAAAAGGGTATTCTTAGTATCATATAAGTGTCAATTCTGGATTGTCAGGAAAGCAAAGGTAAACAAGTTAGAAAATGTACACATTGCATAACAGTCAGGTGCTGTTTAGGGACTTTATTAATGGATGCAAAACTTGGAGCATTTTCAGTATTTTAGTTACTTCACCAAAGAGTCATTTCATTTTTATTTATTGTTTACTGTTTCTGTAGCAGTGAATCACATTATAAAATTGATGATAAAATGCAACGACAAGGTACATTTGTAAGTAGATTACACTAAATATACTGTACAATTTTTAACAGCACTTTATAATATCAGGTAATTTAAAACTGAGCTCATATAGGCCTATGGTGGCTGAAAGGCTTGCCCAAAAGGCAGACTGCAATTCAAATGATGTCAAAATGGCATTGATTCATGTCCTGCTGCTAGTCGTTGGTTGTGTAGGATCAGAGACAAATTGTTTACATTTTTATACTTAACATTTTGATGGAGAGTTCAAATCTCAATATAAAATTGTTTTCTGCTTCAGATCATGACGGAGAGTAGGTCTGAAGCTTCACTGATAAATTATAGCATCAAAAAAAATAGAATCATTATAATATTCACATAATGTAGCTGTGCTGTGAGGTTGTTTTTAATGTAACATAAATACTGAGTATACACTTGTTCACACAAAGTTCACCGAGTACATATTTGTTCATGCAATGCTTACAGAATTAAACTTGCATAATTCCTTTTCTCTTACTCTCTATTGTGATGTGTGAGGTGGTGTCTTGTACCTCAAAGATGAGGCTGAGTCTCAGTACTTTAGCAAAACAGCTTTATTCCACTCGAAACAGGAACACAAGATTATTTATTGTACCGTTGTACTATGCACAGACACAGCAAACAGGAAAGGTAGGGGCCAGGTCAGTTGCCAAGTTATAATGTTCGCGGCATCACCTATCGGGCGAACGGCGCTTTGCACTTGGCAGCGGTCAGCTTGTAATTGTTTCTGTGGTGCTGCGAACCTGCGATTGCCTCAGCGATGGACAAGCAGCCATCAAAAGATGCGGCAGTCGTGCTTCTGTGTGTCGTCCCTAAGGGGAGGTTCTCAAAAGGTCTCAAAATATATATATATTTATTTCACTTTTATGGTTATCTTCTCTCAAGCAGCAGGATAAGTGAGAAGTGAGCTGGGGTACAGATGCCTGACATGCACTGTAGCTGTGTTTATACCAAATTACCAAAATTCTGCAGCTTTATGTTTGCTCCATAGTACAGTTCTGGCACTAGTGTGACAAATTTTCAAATAATTCCACAGACTAAATATCCTTGTTTAAAAATGTTAGTAAAATTTCAAAGCAGAAAGAATTTACACAAAAATAGAGAAAAAGATTATATTAAAGAAAAGAAAGGTTTTTGTTTAAAGTAAGATCATTTTAAGGCTTACTTATCTTTTTCATGTTTCTCTAAGTTTGGTCATACAGTCATCTCTCTATTATAAATAAAAAACTTGCGACGAGATGTGATCTTTTGAAGAGAGACAGATTAGAAGGGAGACAGAGAGTCAGAGAGACACTTTTATGTCCCGCGACACCACCAAGTCACGTCATACTGACATCATTTGGAATCAATATACTAAACATTTTCAAACAAGATCACGGTCGTCTAACCTTTCAGTTACATTATTAATGCGTATCTAAAAGTCAAAGCTAATCATCTCTTCTTTATTAAACCTAATCAAGCAAAACTTAGAAAGGAACATATACAAGGTCTCATTGATCATGTTCAAAATTCAAATATCAATAGTTCAGACAAATTCAAAATAGGTAAAGCAGTAATATTACCATCATCATATCAAGGTGGTCCAAAAGTATTGCAATAGTTGTATCACGGTGCAATGGGAATATCCTGAACTATCATTCAGCCAGATTTATTTATTACAATGACGTGCAATCCACAATGGCCAGAAATCCACAGATTTTCTTGAGAACAATGCCACTGGCTACATCGGCTCTGGATAGTCCCACTTTCATAAGTTGATTGCTTCATCAGAAAGTCTTATTTTTATTGAATGAACTCGAAACGGTGTTCAGTCAAATCAGAGCATACATTTTTACACTATCAAATTTCAAAAACGGGATTTGTCTCACATGCATTTATTGGTTACTTTGCAAAATAAATTATTTACTGCTGATGATGTAGATAGATCGGCTTGTCTGTGCTGAAATTCCAAACAGAGAAATCTATCCTGAATTATGGTACAAAGTCATTCAACACATGCCTCACAGACCCCATTTAAAAGATTATGTTGGGACTCAAAAGAAAAAAAGTGTTTAAAGAAATTTCCAAAAGCATTCATTCAAACAACAGATATGATTAAGGTTGGCTTTCCTGATTATTGCTGAAGAGATAATCGTCACGAACAACACACTTATCATGGAAAGAAAGATGGTAAAATTGTGATGCTTGATAATTCAATGATTGTACCATATAACCTGTATTTGCTCAAACGATTTGATTTTCATATTAATGTCAAGTATTGTGCATCGGTTATGAGTATTAAGTACATCTACAAGTACATTCATAAAGTGCATGATAGAGTGCGCGTAACTTTATCGAAAGAACAACAACAACAACATTTATTTATATAGCACATTTTCATACAAGAAAATGTAGCTCAAAGTGCTTTACATAATGAAGAATAGAAAAATAAGAGACACAGTAAGAAAATAAAATAAGTCAACATTAATTAACATAGAATAAGAGTAAGGTCCAATGGCCAGGGGACAGAAAAAAAAAAACTCCAGACGGCGGAGAAAAAAAAAAATCTGCAGGGATTCCAGGCCATGAGACCGCCCAGTCCCCTCTGGGCATTCTACCTAACATAAATGAAACAGTCATCTTTGTATTTATGGTTTTCACGGAAGGATTTTATGATGATGATGATGATGATCACGTGGACTTCTGGCTTTTAGTCCATCATTGTTGGAGCATCATGATGCTTTGAGTAGGTTGGTGGTGGCGCAGGCCGCCACCACAAAGAAACCGGAAAAAGAAACAGAAGAGAGAGTTGGGGTCAGTACGGATTTTAGAGTCACCATGAATAGTTATTATGATGAATTGAACATACAGAGTATCAGGATTAAGTTAAAGTGAAGTTATAAAAAGGCCATGTTAAAGTAATGTGTTTTCAGCAGTGTTTTAAAGTGCTCTACTGTATCAGCCTGGCGAATTCCTATTGGCAGGCTATTCCAGATTTTAGGTGCATAACAGCAGAAGGCCGCCTCACCACTTCTTTTAAGTTTTGTTCTTGGAATTCTAAGGAGATACTCATTTGAGGATCTAAGGTTACGATTTGGAATATAAGGTGTCAGACATTCCGATATATAAGATGGAGCGAGATTATTTAAGGCTTTATAAACCATAAGCAGTATTTTAAAGTCAATCCTGAATGACACAGGTAACCAGTGTAGTGACATCAAAACTGGAGAAATGTGTTCGGATTTTCTTTTCCCAGTTAGGATTCTAGCAGCTGCATTCTGCACTCGTTGCAAGTGATTTATGTCTTTTTTGGGTAGTCCTGAGAGGAGTGCGTTACAGTAATCTAGTCGACTGAAAACAAACGCGTGAACTAATTTCTCAGCATCTTTCAATGATATAAGAGGTCTAACTTTTGCTCTGTTTCTTAAGTGAAAAAATGCTGTCCTAGTGGTCTGATTAATATGTGATTTAAAATTCAGATTACAGTCAACAATCACCCCTAAGCTTTTTACTGCTGTCTTAACTTCTAATCCTAATGCATCAAGTTTATTTCTGATAACCTCACTGAATCCGTTTTTGCCAATCAATACAATTTCAGTTTTCTCTTTATTTAGTTTGAGAAAATTACTATTCATCCATTCAGAAATACCAGTCAGACATTGAGTTGGAGTCATCAGGTGCTATTGATAAGTACAGCTGTGTGTCATCAGCATAGCTGTGGTAACTCACGTTGTAACCTGAGATAATCTGACCAAACGGAAGCATGTAGATTGAGAAGAGCAGCGGACCCAGGCTAGAGCCTTGTGGAACGCCATATCGGATATCATGTGTCTTTGAGTTGTGATTACCACAACTAACAAAGAATTTTCTCCCTGCCAGGTAGGATTCAAACCAATTTAAGACACTGCCAGAGAGGCCCACCCATTGACTAAGGCGATTTCTAAGAATATTGTGATCAATGGTGTCAAATGCAGCACTCAGATCTAAGAGGATGAGAACAGATAAATGACCTCTGTCTGCATTTACCCACAAGTCATTTACTACTTTAACGAGTGCAGTTTCTGTACTGTGATTTGTTCTGAAACCTGACTGAAATGTATTAAGAATAGCATGTTTATTTAGGTGGTCATTTAACTGCATAATGGCTGCCTTCTCTAGAATTTTACTTAAGAAGGGCAGGTTAGAGATGGGACTAAAATTTTCAAAAGCAGAGGGGTCAAGATTATTTTTCTTGAGTAGGGGTTTTGAGAACAGTCTCAAGGACGAAGTTCAAGCATATTTAGATACTTGCTATATCAGTGTAATTGAAAGCGGGTGGCATTTAAGGGAATTGCCAATGCATGGTCAAAGTCATTCTGTTGAATTATTAACAATTCATTTACCAGGTCAGAATATGATTCAAATTAAAGGTGGTAAAGAAGCTGAAGCTTTAGAGGTGGCGAAAAATAGAAATACAAAATTATTGGCTTATTTTCCCTACAGATTTTATTATTTTTTCTCCAGCCGTCTGGAGTTTTTTTGTTTTTTCTGTCCCCCCTGGCCATTTAACCTTACTCTTATTCGATGTTAATTAATGTTGATTTATTTTGTTTTCTTATTGTGTCTTTTTTCTATTCTTTATTATGTAAAGCACTTTGAACTACTGTTTGTATGAAAATGTGCTATATAAATAAATGTTGTTGTTGTTATTTTGAACTTAATAAAACAGACATAAATGCAAAAGCATATGCATATGCGCAAATTCCTCAACATTACACATTACAGAAACAAAAAAGAGTGTGGCATCCAAGAAAAATTCATTTCAAAAGGGTTGCTCAATTAAATATTGTATCAACAAAAGATATCAAACGGTTTCATTTAAAATTATTGTTACGTGAATAGAAAAGACCAAAGTCATATAAAGATGTTCTAACTATAGATGGAAGTAACTACGGTACTTTTCAAGAAGCGGCACGACCAGGTAGGTTATGTAAATCGGACGACTATATGTTTGAAATGATGTCTGATGCCACTTCTGTAATGATGCCTGACAAATTAAGACACTTCTTTGTGTACTTAATTATGACGGGTGAAGTTGATGCTTTAGAATTATGGGAAGCGTTCAATATGCAAAAAGTCCAATGAACAAACGGCTCTTTCGATCATCAAAGAAATGTTAGAAGCAAAACATTTAACGATGCAGCGATTTGGACTTCCAGAAGAAATAGACGAATCAGAGGTAAAGAAAGAGATAACAGCAGATGAAAATTTAACAGTAGAAGACCATAAAAAATTATATCAGAAAAGTAAATTCAAAATATTGTTTTTACTGAAGTTTTAAAGTAAAAGTGAACATAATGCATATGTAACAATTCTCATGAAAAAAATAATCTCTTTAAATTGTATTTCTGGAAAAACAAACCTGGGGGTTGGCGAGTGAAGCGAGCAGAGGGCAAAGCCCCCTAGTACTTTCAAATGTTCCTGTCAAAAATGGTCAGAAAATCTGCTATTTGCAAACTTACCTAACAGTCCATGTTAGCAATGAGACTATTTCCTAACTGGCTTAATGAAAACTTTACAGATATAGTAAAAGGAAGTTCTATTTCATATTAACTTAAAGGGGGTAAAAGACTATACCATATTCTAAGTAACTGTAAGAAATTAATATTCTATTACTGAAATTAAACAATTCAAACAATGACATTAAACATTCTAAGACTGGCTCCTACATGCATGCTTCTCCCAGCGTAACTTGTATTGGTGATTTTTCCTACAAGTAAAAGAGGAAAAGGGTACAAAATAAATGAGCTGAAGGGACCACTCCCAAGGCAGATCTGAAATAGTAAATAAACTGTGATGGAAGTCATACAGAATATTTCTGTTTTAAGACACATAATTTAGCAAATTTGTCAATTGTTTTCAATAGTTGATTTTGAAATTCCAAAACCTTGTTTGGGATACTCTATTCAACGTATCTCAACAAAAGTTGAACTTTAATAGTAAATTTCCTTGAAGATGAAATGTGCTGGAATCAACAAAATTGGTTCACTGCAAGCCGAATTGTTCCATACTGACAGACAGAAAGACGTGGCAACCTCAGTAGGTGCTTCTCAAGTAATATACCAATGCACCTAAAAAAAGCTGCCATACTTTTTTTACACCATAGACCAGTGGTATATGACATACAGCTCACAGACAAGGTCTAGTGGTGTGTAACACACAGTTTCTCAGCTGGCCTCCATGTTGGATCCTATTCCAGTGCCAGCCCTTTATGTACACAAACTACCGTTCTAATCATAATGATTTTTTTTTTATTATATAAAATCTTTCCTACACTACCATCCAGTGTCAGGGGGTTGTGCTTAGCAAGCACCCACATCTGAAAAATATTCAGGAAGTGCATTGTTGGTTAGAACAATACTAAAGCCTGAAGATATTTTGCCAGAGCAAAGAAAAGCACCAGGATATGAAAATGTAATTTAAAAACAGGCGGCAGTCAAAACTAGAAAGCCAACATTCATGTGATGAAACCCAATAGGCAAACCAAAATCAAAACATTCTATAGTAAAATACTTTTATTTCTAAGTCTTTAAACAAAATAAATACTTGCGAAAAGTTTTTGATTTGTGTCCACAAACTTGAACAGTTAGAAGCAACACGTCACCATCTTATATAGTGGTGACATGCTGACGTCACATGCCATGTCTTCTGGGAGTCACTAAAGAGCAGCTGTGATCTAAGTGACAGATTTGAGGGAATCCTGAAGAAAAGTTGCCGCACCAACCAGGTTTCCCCATTTAATACAGAATAAAACCTGTTTAACAGAGACAAAAGAAATAGGCACTCACAGATGCAGTACCTGAAATAAAGGCAATCATGTACAAATTGGCCTTGAAAGGGCTTCTGTAAGGCTTTGGGGAGCTCCGCACTGGTCATTGCCCTGGTCTAAAAAGCGATGCAACATTTCAGGGACGTCCACTTTTTATACTGTCTGGGTTTGATGGAGCAGGGCTCCTCTATCTCAGCTACCTGCTTTAGGTGTCTTCTCAGCACTGTGAAGGACCGTTAATGACAGAGCCCCCTCCATCTTAGCAGGGTATTGCATACCTCATAGGGCAGGGGTGTCGAACTCCAGTCCTGGTGGGCCACAGTGGGTACAGGTTTTCATTCAAACCCTTTTCCTAATCAGTGACCAGTTTTCTTTGCTAATTAATTTCTTTTCCCTTCATTTTCATAGCTCTGTTTTTAAGTATTCAGTCCTCTGAATTGATTCTTTTCTCCTTTAAATGGCAGCCAAACAGAAATGAAACATGAAATGAGTTGACAGATGACCAGGTAAATGGAGGCATCAAACTCCAACCAATTTCACTCCAACCAGTTTCTTAATGAGAAGTCAATTCTTGTTGTCAATTAAACACGTTATTTATTGTTATAGCTTGTTGCTGCTCTCATTCTGCCACAGCAGACATTTCCAAAGCTATGGATGTTCTGTTTTTTCTAAAAACATCGTCAAAATGTTTTGGTGACCTGAGCAGATTAACCTTAGTGAGAACATTCACCTTTCTTTAATTTCAGATATTGTGGTTAGCTGGTCACATGGCGGCTTGTTTTGCGTCTCATAATCGTTAGGATGCTAATTAAGGGAAAATGAACAACTAGGGGGACCAAGTCAAGTTAATTAAAACTAAGGCAAAAGAAGTTAATTAGCAGCAAAAACTGGTCACTAATTAAGAAGAAGGTTAGAATAAAAACCTGCAGCCACTGCAGCCCTCCAGGACCGGAGTTCAACACCCGTGTCATAACAGCCCAGAAGATGATTATCTGACGTGCATCTGTGACATCATGAACATTGTTACTATGAACAAAAAGGGGGAAATTGTTGCCAAAAATAGGAGTTAAAACGGTGTTGTGGAGAACATAAATATATCACAAGAAAAATAACCCACATTTTCAAAGCGAACCCAAAACTAAAAAATAATAAGAGAATCAAGTAAAGCATGTTCCCAAAACTTTTAAATCATAACAAAAGTGTTGTGCTTGAATCTCTTCTTCATCAATCTGCTGTCCTGGCTCTTGTTTATATACATTTGTTGATTTTAACAAAGGATTGCCTGGAAATTATTTTTGCTTCAAGAAATTCTTACCTCTGTCGTATGAATAAATGAAAATGATTTTTCGAGGTTAAATTTTAAACTCTTTGGAGTGATACTGCTCTGTGTGATGGCACCTTTATGAGAGCTGCTCCTATCAGACAGTGCTCAGACGGTGCTGCACCACAGCGAGTCAGCAACCAACGACACAAGCCTTGTCTGGAAGTGGAGTTGTGGTGGCATCTGGGCACACGTGTGCATGTACGTAGGAGGTGGGTGCAGAAAGCCTCCAGCGGATAAAACAAAAGTTCAATATGAATGATATATAGTGTAACAGATTGAGGCTTTGCCATCCTCTTGAACCCTTCGATCTGACTCCAGACACCAGGCTAAAGTCCAATAATCCTTTATTTGGACAATTGTACAGTGCACAAAGCACCTTCCTCTCCACAATACTCAAACTCTCAACAATATTCAATAATACACTCCATCACTCCCAAACGCGTTGCCACCCTTCCACCCAGCTCAGCTCACCGTTTGGAAGCTGTCACAGTCCTTTTATAGTCCCTGATCCGGAAGTGTTCCAATCCCCAGTCCATGTGATTCCTTATCACTTCCGGGTCAGATAAAAAGTCCTTTTCTTCATCCAGGAAGTACGTCACTTCTGCCATCACTTTGCCTATAACGCATTTCCGGGTTATAGGGCACATATGACTCTCTAAGCCTCCCTGCAGCGTCCTCTGTTGGCCCCTGTGGTATCCAGCAGGTTTGTAGGGGAAAACTGGTATCCGGGGCACCTCCATGCTGCAGGGAGAGCTCCATCTGGCGGCCTGGGGGTATTGGCCGGGATGAAAAGCCGGCCATAGACCACAATAGTTTATATGTTGTTTTACATTTAGATGTTTGACTGACTGAGATTGTTATATGTTTTCCAGTCACTTTGAGTTAGTCAGCAGTTAGGCTTTGCCATAACTGTGCTGAGCTATGAGCCAGCAGGCTAATGAATGTGCCTGTGCCTAGCTCATTTCACTATGGATATGAGAGACCAGGACAGCTTTTATGAGAACTCACGTCTTTGACCAGTGGAAGCTCTTTGGCTCAACAAACAATTCCAACTGCTCAGACCCATCCAGCCACAAATGTAAACTGATGCAGCCTGTCCTGGAAATGGATATGAGGAATCTGTACAATTTTAGCAGCATGACTTCTACCCGGAAGTGAGACTCACACTCAAGTGCGACAGCTGCAAGAGTGAGAGTCAGAGTGAGAGTAAAAACAGGCCTGGAGCAATCAAGGAAGGCTAGGGAGGACAATCACAATGTAGACAGTGCAGCAGATTTCTTAATTATGTGAATTTCCCCTTGGGATTCATAAAGTATCTATCTATCTATCTATCTATCTATCTATCTATCTATCTATCTATCTATCTATCTATCTATCTATCTATCTAATTCCTTGCCATTAATTAGCCATTTATTTTAGACAGGTAGAAGAAAACATTAATATAAACAACTCTATTCTAGTTCAGTTTCTTCCCTGAGGACAAATTATATTTTCACTTGTGGTTAGTCATGTCATGGAGCCGGGTTCTAGCAGAAAAATCTGTACTTAAAAGGCCCATAACTTTATAGGACATTGTCACACATGCACATCTGAGGATCACCATCCAAGTATGTGATACCACCCCAGGCCGAGAGGGGGTGCAGCTGCTAAGTGTCTTGTCTTGTCACTGATCCCGTTCCAGAACATCAAAAGGACCACCGCCCAAAAGGAGGCATCACTTATTGCAGAGATGACTTGACCAAAGGAGCTCTGACAACCAATCTGCAGACCCAATTAATCAGAAGCCACCCCACTATGTCACAATGTCCCTTTTTCTTGTTTTCTTACACCATCAAGTGTTGTTTTTTTTTTTTGTTGTATAATATTAGTAAATGGGGAGAGCTGTGTTGGCACCCCAAAATATTCCAGAGTTAACGACCTTTCTTCACTCAGATGACCACATCAACCCCTGATTTCAGACTCTCGACCTGATCCAGAATTTGTCCCTAGCTTGGGAGAACAGTGTAAAACCCTCGACCTGTCAGGCAGCTGTAGCTGTAGCCATAGACCTTTGTGTGCCCCAATGTATATTCTGGTTTCAGCCAACTGATATTTGACATGAAGACTGCGTGAAACTCACATATGCGTAGATCTCCTTAAAGTAATTGTTACAGAATTTCTTACAGCATGTTACTAGACATTAAATTATTTGAATAATATTAGCCAAACCAAGAAGACTGCAATATTACTAGTGGTGACCACGAGGAAACAACAATATGTAGCAAATCCTCTTAAAGGAAGGTATTTCAAAACATAAGGTAACATGACCTCCTTTAATCAAAGGCTTGTACTGTATGTCCAGATGCAAAATACTTTTTTTTTTCAATATAATCTCCAAACTTCTCTAGGTATTTGTTCTGTGAGCCTCAACAAGATAAAAGATTAAAGAAGATATCTGTATCAAGGCAATGTAGCCAGGACGGTATGGCATTTCATATGTCACTATTAGTTTCCAATTGCTTATCACCCAAAGGGGTCCAATGGACCTTCAAAAAGGTTAAACAGAAGGAAGTCTCTTGGTCCAAAGTCCAGGCTGTGAGGTGCATGGCCCTTATGCTCCCATAAAATAACCTGGAGTTGTTTTTGCAACGAGAAGGCTGCCCTTACAGCAAAGCAAGATAACTCCTCCACCAGTTGGCAATGTATTTCATCTGGGACTGTGTCTCTGGCATGAAGAAATCGGATCTCACTGTGCATTTCTATGTCTGTCCATGTGTCAAGACATCCTGCCATCTTTAGAGTGACACAGGCAGCAGTAAATGCTCAGTCACACCCTCTGATAGTCTGAAACATAACCACACATAATGTATTAAAAGCTGTGTCACTTCATGCCAACTCCATGTTAAAAAGTGAGCACACGTGTTGCCTTACTTTCTGAAATAATTGCATACCGAGCTGTTGCTTAGTCAATGCTAAATGCTTAAGAATGCATACCTCACTGTGTAACTGCTTCTTACGTTCCAAAGGCAGAAAGCTAAAAAGTATTAAAGAGTTTGGTAAATCTAACCAAACCCCACATTTGTCTTCCCACCTGTAAAACTGGCACTTAAAATGACAAATTAGAAAATACACAGAGTTGAAACAGGTTCAGAATGAATAAATAAAAGCCAGATGTATACTGTATATATTCCTAATATTGTGTGAATAAATCGAAAATGTGCCACAAAAGAAATATGTGTGCACCACTGAACCCCAAATCCCAGACTCACTTACATGCAACACAGTTACGGGTTCAACTAAAGTCCATTTATTACACACAGAAAACCACAATTAAAGTATCACAAGCACAGATATTACCCCTCTCCTTCCACTCCTCCCAGTGAGCTTTGTCTTCTTCCTCCTGATGCTGATTCCCCAGGTAATGGCTCCTTTTAATCCGGACCCAAAAGAACTTCCATCGGCAGGGCCTAGCCCATTGGAAAAAATTCCAGGTCAAGTGAAAATCTATGAGAGAGGGGATCATGAGATAATGTAGCGCCCTCTGGTAGGACCCAAGTAAGGTCAACAATGTTGCTCCACAGCACTACAGATCCCAGAATGCCATGTGGGTGTCTGTATGAGTACTGAAGACTAGGGATACTGCGATCTAAGGTATTGGGGTAGCAGATAATCTGAGCTGATTGACTGCCCCTGTCTCTCTGTTATACTGGCCTCCCAGTCTTTAGACCTTTAGACCATCCCAGCCGGGATGCTAGTGAACCCAGTTCTGCAAGGGCATCTGTTGCCTGCAACCTGGCCGAGTCAAGCCATTCCTCGCCTTTCTTCTTGTGGCTTTCATGGGCTAGCCTTCCATCCAGGTAAGGAACCTCTCCCCACCCATACATGTCTTCCATCACATTTGGAATAGTTCCATTTGTACAAGTGAAAAATTTTATATTAGCAATTTAGAGAAAAGAATGCAGAACCCAACCACAAAGTCCAGGCCTCACACTCTTGCCTTATCTCTTCAGGCTGCCTCCACTTCTTACCTTCCAGCTTCGTCCTTCTTCCACCCGACTCAAGCCCTGAATGAAGGGAGGTGGCCCCTTTTATAAGCACCCGGATGCGCTCCAAGTGTGTTCCGGTAATCTTCCACTGACACGCCCCAGTGTGGCGGAAGTGGCGGCTGCATCCCCGGAAGCATTCTGGGTGTCCTTGCTCATCTTCCCCACAGCACTTCCAGGTGTGGCAGAAGTGCTGAGGTCCAGGGTCCCCAAGGCAATGGGGCACCTCCTGGCGGTGACCATCCATTCTTTTTTGAAATGGATTTGCTGTGCATTCAGAACTCTTTACTTTTTTTACATTTTGTTATTTTGCAGCTTTATGCTAAAATCTTTTAAATTATATTTTCCCCTAACACTCAATACCCAGGAAAGACAAAGCAACAACAGGACTTAAGAATTTTTGCAAATTTTTTAAAAATTAAAAATAAACTGAATTACCACACTGACACAAATATTCAGAACTTCTGCTATAGCAATTGACATTTGGCTCAGGAGCATCTCAAACTGTTGATCATCACTGAGATGTTTCTAGACCTTGTTTGGGGTCCACCTGTGGTCAATTCAGTTGATTGGACATGATTAGGAAAGACACACACCTGTCCATAGAAGGTCCCACAGCTGACAATGTGTATCAGAGCAAACGCTAAGCCATGAGATGGAAGGAACTCTCTGCAGAGCTCAGAGACAGGATTGTGTCAACAGCCTTAACACCAAGGAATCCTTTGACTACCTTAGTGACTTCAGCAGCAGTGATGGGATTCCCTCCAACCTGGTGTGTCTAGAACTGGCTATTAATAGGAGGACATGTCCACCTGGTTGAGTCAAAGTGTTCCTTTAACCACTTGACAAATACCCTTGAAGAAGTCAGCACCTCTCCATTTTTACTTAACACAGTCTGTGCAAGGTCAGGCCTTTCCCTTTTGAGGTTTCAAACAACAGAACAGTCTCAAGGCCATCTAATCTAAGTCTTTCTTCATGGCCCCTTTTCCCATGCTCGGGCTTTTGTGTCCATAGCCATTTTTTCAGCAGACCTCTCATCTGAGTGAGGAGATCCTATAGTGAGCAGTTTAGTTACCATTTTTCACATGTATTATGTTATAATTTAATACACAAGCTTCTTGTTTAAACCTAGCACTTGAAGAGCTGGTGAAGTCACCAGGTTAGCCCTAGATTTTTAGTTGTGGTAAGGAAAAACATATACACACAAAACAAAATGTGTCAAAAAAACAATAATAAATACATAACTCTGCATAGTGTATACACAAAAATATAGGTGCCTGAAAAACATGAGAAACGCATGTTTTGGAAACAAAACTTCAGGCTTGAAAATCCCATCTGATTTGTAACAACACGTTGACTCAACACTGCAGATGGTAATTTCCATTAACCAGACCGAGGCTGCCGAGTAAGAAGGATTATTTGCACAGAGCCCAGTTTCTCATGATGCTCTGCCGCCTCTAGGCAAGTCGTCTTGTTTCCTCCTCTGCTCAGCAGTGCCGTCTCTGTTACTGAAAGGCCATGTGTGTTACAAAGCTTTTTACAAAGTGATGAAAAGTAAGATCTATTCGTGTTCAGGAGCAACACAAGAGCTTTTTTTTTTCGTAGAACTGCAGTGGTAACAGGATCTGCCCTTATTCACCTGATATTAATCCTTATGGTGTACAGTTTCCACCCAGAACACTCAAATGCAGTATACTGATGCCAGCACTTTGTAGGTTTGCCTGGAGTATCTGCATGGCTTGCAGTATTAGAGAGGTGAACAAAGCAAGAAACGAAAGGAAAGAATAGAAAAGAAAGTGGAGCCCAGCCAGACAACAGGATGAATTTTTCCGTCAGTTTAAAGCTATCAGGTGCTAAGTTGGAAGGCGTGGTTTTGCTGGGCATAAGGCCAATAGGCCAACTCCCTTGATGCCACCATTTTTTTGTTGTTTACTGTAACAATATTGTATGGTGGCACCATATTTTGTTAAAACAGATTATATTCTCTCCATCTGCTGGGGCAAACAAAGAGGTAGAAAAACACTATTTTATAATGACACCTTAGTGGTAAAAGAGAGTGAGTCGAGTAATCTACACAGAGAAACAGACTAATGCCTAACCTTAACAACAACACTAAACCCTAACCTTAATGTAACCCTGATATTAATCCTGCCTGCTACACACTAACTACGTTAATCCCTAAGTTTAACTTCACTCCTAAAACGGCTGCTCTTTATTTTCTGCCCCAGACTTGTGGTGACGTCTACTAAATTTAAAGTAGAAATTTTGAGACTAAATTGGAAATTTCAACTCTAATCATCTTTATTTTCTTCACTGTGATTGTCATTTCTTTCATCTCTGTGGTCCTAATACTCTTCTGTTCGTCTACTGACTTCTGCCAATAAACTATGGTGAAAAACTGTGATGACATATGCTGCTCCGGCTCTATGGCTCCGAAGATGGATATTACTGAAGTGCATATATGAATAACGATTAGACACCGTACATCTGCGTAACAAATTAAAATGACTTAAAAAGTTACCAATCACAGCTGCTTGATACATGTGATGTTAACAGGACGCCATCAACTAGTGACTTACTCCAGTTACTAGTTAGGGTACCTCGTATTAGAGGAAAAGGTGAAATGTGTTTTGACAAACATCCCATTTAGGTTTTATTCGCAGAAAGGAAACAAACAGAAGTGCAAAACGTAACAGTCTGATTTCAGTCCCAAACTGGTTATGAACCAATGGGGAGTGAAAACCCAACTACTTTAGCAATGGACTTGTTGCCAATGTTACTACTGAGCGTGCAAGAAAACATATTACCACCCAGATGACAAATGACGAAGGACAGCCAGTTTACATATTTGTCTGATATTCTCAAGTCACCAGCTCAATCAATATCAGTAAAGTCTAAAACTGATACAGCCGGGAAGACATTATACAACAGAAACAGTACCTTGCTGAAATGTGGAATATCGAATGATGCAAGTTTGATTTTTTGTAATAATCTACTTGAGGACAGACTCGCTCGAGCATTCAGGGACACTGGAAATTCACATTTCAGGTTTGCATATAGAAATTACCCAAAATGGCCAAAAAATAATTAGAATGTTTGATGTTATCTAATGCTACTGGACAAAATTATTACAGATATTATTCTGGCAATTTTGCCTTGCTGTGGGCTGGTATGCTGTACATATCATCAAAAGGTAGGCAGTCAGATTACCTACAGCACAATGGATTTACATTTGTGTTAATAAACATTCGTCAAATCAGATGTGCAAAAAAAAACCAAAGATGAAGCCATTAAAGCCAGCATGACTGGACTTGATATATATTTAATTAATAAATTAACATTAGGCCCACTTGCAACACATTTAGGCCCACCCTTGTATGAAATCCTGGTTTCACTACTGGTTTGAATTGCTTCCCGTTTGTTGTCTTGGTGAATTTGTATCTCAGAGTAATGGGGATTGTGGAAGGGAGGTGAAAAAGAGAGTGCAGGCAGGGTGGAATGGGTGGAGAAGAGTGTCAGGAGTGATTGTGACAGATGGATATTAGCAAGAGTGAAACGGAAGGTCTACAGGACGGTAGTGAGGCCAGCTATGTTATATGGGTTGGAAACGGTGGCACTGACCAGAAAGCAGGGGACAGAGCTGGAGGTGGAAGAGTTAAAGATGCTAAAATTTGCATTGGGTGTAACAAGGATGGATAGGATTAGAAATGAGTACATTAGAGGGTCAGCTCAAGTTGGACGGTTGGGACACAAAGTCAGAGAGGTGAGATTGCGCTGGCGTGGACATGTGCAGAGGAGAGATACTGAATATATTGGGAGAAGGATGCTAAGGATAGAGCTGCCAGACAATAGAAAAAGAGGAAGGCCTAAGAGAAGGTTTTTGGATGTGGTGAGAGAGGACATGCAGGTGATGGTTGTAACAGAACAAGATGCAGAGGACAGAAAGATATGGAAGAAGATGATCCGCTATGGCAACCCTTATTGGGAGCAGACGAAAGAAGAAGAAGAAGATCTGATGTGGTCCGGTAGCTTGAAGTTGGCCCCATATGTATGAGCTTCCCCTGCAAAGAACCAGGATTCCACATTTAAAACAGTTGCTGTCTTCCACCCAGCATTAACCAGAATCACTGGCCCTGTAACCGAAAATGGAAGTTGGGTAATCTTAACAAGAGACTAACCAGAAATGAAGCACAAAAATGTTACTTTAGCAGATGTAACTGGCTTTTAATTAAGAAATTAGGTTGGAACAATAATCTGTAGCCACTACAGCCCATCACAGTCATAACAGAGCAACATTGTAGGTTCAGTATGTTATAGTTTTAATCATTTCATACTTGTAATTCTACGTATTCCGCCTTTCCTTTATAATTCATATGACCTTGTGAGCTGTACAATTATGAAAAGAAAGTATTCATGTGTCCTCAATTCATGTTGCTGATGTTTAAGGTCTCCTTAATGGCCTTTCAAGCAAGAAGCACCAAGAAAAAAACATAACAGCAAGACCAATGCATATAAAAAGGTAAATAAAAGTCAAATTGATAAAGCTGCAATTAAAAATAAAAACCTATTCTTAAATGATAATAATTTTTTAATGATTTTTGAACTATATTGGTAGTCTGATAACTTGTAGAGGATTCCCATTTTTATTTTTCAGTTCCTGCTTATTCCACGACAGGGTCACAGGAAATCAACATCTAGTCAGCACTCACTCACATGGGCTTTAACTTGATAACACACATGTCTTTCAAATATGTTAGAAAATAAAAGTATCTGACCATGAGAAGAATGTGCCAAATGGTGACTAGGCCCAGATTTGAATCACGGAGAGGGGAGAAAAGGAATCTCAAGCTCAGAATGCTAAAGGTAAGCATATACTGATGTAATAAGCCACAAACACATTATACTACTGGCACAATTATACAGTATTACCAATTAAAATAAGTAAAGATAGAGATGAACAAATTTGTTGGTACCCTTCCACAAAAAAGAAGAACCCACAATTTTCTCTTAAATAACTTGAAACTGGCAAAAGTAATTGACATCCATCATTGTTTATTCTGTATTTAATAAAAATCTGACTTTGCTTTAGTTTTTTTGTCAATGTTGAAGTTTTTGTTCAACAGAAGTAACACAAATAAAAATGACATGGACAAAATGCTAGGATGCCTAAGCTAATATTTTGTTGCACTCATGGAGGCTATTACTGCAAACAAGCAATACCTGTAGCTCTCAATGAGACGTCTGCACCTTGTCAACAGGTAGTTTGAGCCTCTCTAAAGGGGACCTTCTCCAGACTGCATAGTTCAGTTCTTTCCATAGATGTTCCATTAGAATCAAATCAAGGCTCATACTGTAGAAGGCCACTTCAGAAGAGTCCGATGTTTTGTTCTTAGCAGTTCTTTGGTGCTTCTGGCTGTGTGTTTTGGGTCAATTGTTCTGTTAGAGCATACATGACCTGTGACTGAGACCAATCTTTCCAACACTGGACAGTACGTTTAGTTTCAGAATGTCTTGATAGTCCTCAAATTATATTTTTCTCTGCTCAGACTCAAGGCAACCTGTGCCAGACATAGCAAAGCAGACCCAAAGCATAACTGAACCTCCTCCATCTTTCACAGAATACTAAAGTCTTTCTCCTTAAGAATTAACTGCAGGTAGGAACTCACTCTGCATGAGATGCCAATCCATCAGTGCCCTTCACACTCGACTCATCTTAATTTTAAGTTTAAATCTTAATTTTTTTCCTTATTTTTCTTAATTTATGATCAAGTGAGTCTGGACCCTGTCTCCCTCAGGGTTCAGTCCTTGGGCCATTACTCTTTCTACTTTATATCCTTCCTTTGGGTCAGATTATTTGCAGACATGGCCTTATCTTCCACTGTTATGCATGCGACATATAGTTATATTTTAATACAGACTCCCCTATAGACTCACCTCCCAGCACACTCGCTGACTGCATCACTGATCTTAAGCTATGGATGGAAAATAACTTTCTCAAACTTAATGCCAATAAAACTGAAGTGTTACTGGTAGACTCAAACTCCCTTCTTTCTAAGGCATCCAACTTCTCTGTTTCTATTGATGGTACACTTCTCAAACCTGTTCCTGTTGTCAGAAATCTTGGTGTTTTGTTTGATTCATCATTTAACTTTGAGCTACACATTAGGTCTCTTTCCAAAATTTAATTCTATCATCTCCATAACATTGCCTACCCCCGTCCATTTCTGTCCTTTAATGATGCTCAAATTCTGGTTCATTGTTTCACAATGTCTCATATTGATTACTGTTCCCTCTTCATCAGCCTCCTTGCAAAATCTTTACAGAAGCTACAGTACATTCAACAACATTTATTTCTATAGCACATTTTCATACAAATGATGTAGCTCAAAGTGCTTTACAAGATGAAGAAAGAAAAAAAATATATATATATATATATATAAAATAAAATTATGCAACACTAAATAACAAAGAATAACATAAGGTCCTATGGCCAGGGAGGACAGAAAAAACAAAAATAAAACTTCAGAGGACTGGAGAAAAAAACAAAATCTGCAGGGGTTCCAAGGCCATAAGACTGCCCAGTCCCCAATAGGCATTCTACCTAATATAAATGATCTCAATCAGTCCTACAGCTAGAGTCCTCTCCCACACAAAGCGTTTTGCTCACATCTCCCCTGTTCTCTCCCAACTTCACTGGTTACCAGTTCCATCAAGGATTAAGTTCAAGATTGTACTTCTCACCTTCAAAACCCTACATAACCTTGCCCCTCTCTACCTCACTCAACCACTAGCTCCATACACTCCTTGTCACTCTCTCAGGTCCTTGAGCAGTAATCTCCTTACTGTCTCACACACCCTCCACCGTGGGAGGCAGGTCCTTCAGTGCTATGGCCCCTCAACTCTGGAACTCTCTCTTCTTCAGTCTCTCCGAGATTGCTCCTCTTTCTCCACCTTTAAATCTCAACTCAAAACTTTCCTCTTTTACAAACTTTTATCTTCTATATGATTTTTTTCCTCTTTGAATGTAAAGCGACCATGGGTTTGTGAAAGGTGCTCTGTACAGTAAATGCAACTTATTATTATTTATTATTACTTTGGGTCCTCCTGATGTTCTTGTATTTGTTTTACCCAAACCTCCTACAGTCCAACTGATATGCTGGGATTTGCAGTAGTAAGAGAGATATTTAATGTGGCCTGTGACACAATAAGTCCCTTTGTCCTTCCTTACAACTAACATTAGATTTTTGCCACTGGTAGATCTGCTCAGACTCTGTAGAAGTAAAGCTCCTTCATCATTACAGCCTTTCTAGGGGGTGAACATACAGGATTTGATGATTAGCATCACTTCCCAGAGCAGAAAAGAAATACAAAGTGTATCACCTGCTTCATTCATTGACAAGGCTAACCCTCTACAGGGCACATGCAACATTCATTGGTATGTCAGCAGTTTAACTTTCTACTGTGGCATTTCAAAGAAGTGAATGTGTGGCATGTGAACTGCTGTGCACAACACTTGCATCACATTCACATTTAAAATATCGGTTCATGGATTTTACTGACTATACATGACTTTCTGATGTCGCTGAATCCATGTTTGTTTGCCTATATAATATCATTTTGTTTTCTAGAAAAAGGGTTTATGAGAAAAGTGTGTAAATAGGAATTTCAAAATTGTACTGAAAGAGCAAAGAACTCACATTTAGATCTGGAGGAAGCCTGTAGTCAAAAAACTTCAGAAATGCTAATAGGTTTAATGGTTCACTCAAGGATTGATGAAAAACGAGGGAATTCAGAATGGAAACCAGGAGAAGGCGCTGGAATGAGGAGAAGCAAGTAGTAAGCTGGTGTAGTCTTGGACCAAGGGACACATCAGACTATGTTAGGCTCAGATTGCTCAGTCTCTTCGGTTTTAAAGGGAGACATCTTGGGGGACTTAATCCAGTTTTTTTTTTAATCCTTTACTGTATCATAAATATCATGCAATTCCTTAGTAAAATAATAGTCGGCAATTGTAGATACCATGCTACCAGGGCAGCTACCAGGAAATGCTTTTATACTCAGAGGGCAAAACATTGTGATTAGATTAAAATGGATAGATACCCAGTAACTCTGCAAGACTATGTAGATGAGACATGGTCTTTGTCTGTGGCCAGAACACACAGATTAGGCTGCCATGGCTGAAGGCAATGGAATGTGTGCTCTGGCACTAATGCCTTTGAAGAAAACTTGGCGGTAAGTCACACCCATCTGCCCCAGAACTATTGGCAGAGTACAGTGTAATGCAATATTATGATGCCCATTTCACTTCTAATTGGTTGTCACCTCTTTGGTATATGTATCACATTATTGGTGTGCCACCTCTCTTGCTAATGAGCAGCCAATGCAGAGAATAAAAAATAAGTGAAGCCCAAGTTTCATTCTGAAGATTTTAAAAGTAGTTTATAAATCAGTAAAAAAAAATAGACCAAACCATCCTCCTCATCATTCATTACCAGTCCTGTTGAGGGTCACAGGGACTGGAGCTTGTCTGAGCAGATTACAGCTAATGCTGTCCATCACTTAACAAACTTGCACACACATTCACACAAACAGAAAATTTAGAGTTGATAATTGCTCTAAAATGAAGATATGGTAGGCAAGTGTGAGAAAACCTGACAAGGACACTTTGAGAACTTGCTTGTTCTGCACAGGAAGTAGTAAAGCTTGGTTTATGACTAAAACACATTTATACTTGTTGTGGCCCATTCGATCGCCACTTGATATTCTCCTAGACAATAAGTGACAGTGTTTGGTCAAAGCTGCATAGCTAATAATGTCACAGCAGAGGATGGGAGGCTCTGCTGATGAACAAAGAGTTGTGCCTGCTATTACTGACGTTAATAAAAAGAAAAGGAGAAGGTAGAGCGTCAGACCTATTGACCTGAAGTCGCTAGGGAAAGGTAAGTGTAATATTCTTGTGACTGGGGGACCTACAGGATGAGCAGATGTTTTTCAAATGTTTTTGCATGTCTTCCTTGTGTTTTGATGACCTGTTGCATCATATTCAGCACTTCGTTCATCATTCTGGACTCCCATCCTTGAAATTCACCATTTTGGATACACTGTGTCCACTACACCATGTACTTAGAAAATTTTTTGTTTGCAGCGCGGACGTATCAAATATATACCAAGCTTAAGAAAGGGATTTATACAAAAATGATTTCATCAAAAATGATATTTGATATAATCTCATTTCCTGGCATAGACAGCTTAAGCACTACTTAATGATCGTTCAACATCCTAGTTCAAGTATGTTCTCTTTACCTTTCATTCTATTCAATTTATTTATATTTGTTGTTTAGAGTAAGTAAAGGCAGCAGGGCTGTCTTCACAGCATCATACTGTCATGGCCCAAATTATCGGCACCCCTGGAATTTTTCCAGAAAATGCACCATTTCTCCCAGAAAATTGTTGCAATTACAAATGTTTTGATATACACGTTTATTTCCTTTATGTGCATTGGAACAACACAAAAAAACAGAGAAAAAAAGCCAAATCTGACATCATGCCACACAGAAAAATGGGCCGGACAAAGTTTTTGGCACCTTTTCAAAATTGTGGGTAAATCATTTTATTTCAAGCATATGATGCTCGTTTGAACTCACCTGTGGCAAGAAACAGGTGCTGGCAATATAGCAATCACACCTGAAGCCAGTTAAAATGGAGAAAACTTGACTCAACCTTTCTGTTGTGTGTCTGAGTGTGCCACACTAAGCATGGAGAACAGAAAGAAGAGCAGAGAATTGTCTGAGGACTTCAGAACAAAAATTGTGGAAAAATATCAACAATCTCAAGGCTACAAGTCCATCTCCAGAGATCTTCATGTTCCTTTGTCCACTGTGCGCAAGATAATCAAGAAGTTCACAGCACATGGCACTGTAGCTGATCTCCCTGGACGAGGATGGAAGAGAAAAATTGATAAAAGACTGCAATGAAGGATAGTCCGAATGGTGGATAAACAGCCCCGATCAACTTCAAAACATATTCAAGCTGTTCTGCAGACTCAGGGTGCAACAGTGTCAGCTCAAACTATCTGTCGACATCTGAACGAAATGAAACGCTATGGCAGGAGAGCCAGGAGGACCCCACTGCTGACACAGAAACATAAAAAAGCCAGACTGGAGTTTGCCAAAATGTACTTGAGGAAGCCAAAATCCTTCTGTGTGAACGTCTTGTGGACAGATGAGACCAAGGCAGAGTTTTTTGGTAAAGCTCATCATTCTACTGTTTACAGAAAATGGAATGAGCCCTACGAAGAAAAGAACACAGTACCTACAGTCAAACATGGTGGAGGTTCTAAGATGTTTTGGGGATGTTTTGCTGCCTCTGGCACTGGATGCCTTGACTGTGTGCAACGCATCATGAAATCTGAAGACTACCAAAAGATATTGGGGCGCAATGTAGGGCCCAGTGTCAGAAAGCTGGGTCTGTGTCAGAGGTCATGGGTGTTCCAGCAGGACACTGACCCCAAACATACCTCTAAAAGCACCCAGAAATGGTTGAAGACAAAGTGCTGGAGAGTTCTGAAGTGGCCAGCAATGAGTCCAGATCTAAATCTGATTGAACACTTATGGAGAGATCTCAAAATTGCTGTTGGGAGAAGGCGCCCTTCAAACCTGAGAGACCTTGAGCAGTTTGCAAAAGAAGAGTGGTCAGAAATTCCACTTGAGAGGTGTAACAAGCTTGTCGATGGTTATAGGAAGCACTTGATTTCAGTTATTTTTTCCAAAGGGTGTGCAACCAAACATTAAGTTGAGGGTGCCAATAATTTTGTCCAGCCCGGTTTTTGAGTTCTGTGTGACATGATGTCAGATTTGGCTTTTTTTCTCTGTTTTTTTGTGTTGTTCCAATGCACATAAAGGAAATAAACATGTGTATACCAACACATTTGTAATTGCAACAATCTTCTGAGAGAAATTATGCATTTTCTGGGAAAATTCCAGGGGTGCCGATAATGACTGTAGGCCCCCAGGCAAGATAGTACACTGGTGCCCCTGTTTTGATAGCAGAAACATCATGGACCCTATGCTCCTGGGGCGCCCAGCCAGTGCCAATTGTGCCCATACATTAAGAAAGACCCAGAAAAGGGTCCTCCACATAACAAATGACTGCCTCTTCATTATCTTTAAATGATTTTGTATTCCTTTGAACAGATTAGATGTGTCAGGTGTCTGGGTCAGCTGTTGACTTTGTGAAGCTCATTATTATAGCTCAGTTTATAAAATAAGGCTGGTTTCCCTTTAGTCTGGAGATTAAAAGAAGACTGCATAGTCCCATTTCTTGCTGTACATTAATTCTTGACTGGGTTGAGTTTTATTATCCTCCACATGTTCATCATGTGGGAATTCTGGTTTCTCTAAACCATTCTTTACTTATCCTGCCAATGACATGCCACCAAGTTGATCGCCAATGCTAAAAATTCTCAGAAACGTTTGCTGAATGTAAGAACTTAGCTGGTTTTAAGTGGCCTCTTTCTGTAGTGCAGCATTTGCTTCATTCATGGACCCTCATTTACTAACAGCATCCTAAAGTCTAGCTTCATGGGGAACATTCAACAGAAGTTTGGCATATTCATTAGTATCTGTGAATGTCTTATTGTTAAAATATTTAGTGACAAATTAACCTCACCAGTGTTTATATGGTATGCCCCATCATGCAAGGATGTATATGATCCGAGACAAAGAACTAATGACACTACAGGAGAACATGTACTGTACTTGAGACTGCCTGTTTAACTAGGACATCCTGCACATTTGCATGTAAATTAGAAAATGAGGTCATATATAACATTTAATTTCATATTGTGTTCAGTTTACATAGATGAAGTCTTATTACTGTGAACCAGAAATTCACCCTTGACTTTTAATGATTAACCATTTTGGGACTGGTATTTAATGGCAGAGTGGTGTTATAAGAATATACCATTTATCTATATGTTGATGGGTGAAATTGAAATGCTAATTATTATATATAAATAAACTGAGCTGATTAAAGGAAGCTATTCTGTTAGATTTCTTTAGTCTGTCATGTTGCATTGAAAAAGAGTTCATGGGGCCCTTCTAAAGGGCATCCATTTTGGAGTTCATTTATAACTGGTCCATTTTTAAAAATAAAATAGAGAACTGAGAAAAAAATGTAACAACATGAAAACTCCTCACAGTAGCAACCATGCTGAGTGGGATCAGCAACACTTTTTCCTGTTTGTGTCTTTGCTCTGGGGTTTTAGAGATTTTCAAATCAGGGAGGATGGCAGCTGATGACATTTACTGCAGAGGAGATGACACGATGATATTTGCTCTTGGCCTGTGCTGATAATTTGCCAAACCAAGTGACTAAGGATGTGTGGATGATTTCGATTGCAGCTCAGTAAAAGTGGACCAATATTGACTGGAGGACATGATGTTGTTTTTTCAGCTGTCAAAGGAAGTTCATTCTCTGACATGTTTTATTAGTTACACTCATCATATGATTAAATCATTTCATTGTCGTGAAGATTGTGGTCCACGTGAACTTAAATGTCTCTATCTCACTTACATTTGATTTATTTTTAGATGGGAACGTGGAGGATTTTTTTAGTCAGTAATTATTTTACCGTACTGAGTTCAAGATGGTGCTTAGAACATCATATCTGATGGTCCACTTCTCTCCTACGTACTTCATCATCAGTGATTAGATCAATGAGCATTGTATCATCAGCAAACTTGTGTAATTTGACTGATGGGTCTCTAGAGGTGCAGTCATTGGTGTACAATGGGAGACAGAGGGGCAGCACCCAGATCTGTGGAGCACGTGAACTTCAGCTGTAAGAGACAAGAGGTGAGGGTCCAGCCGTGCATGCTTCTTCTCCACCAGGCATTCACTCTAGTTTGTCTCAACATCCATTGTATCTTCTTGTTTAGTTTTTGTACACAACAAATCAAAGAAGATTTCACTAAATAATTTACATTCATTTAAATAGATTGTATTAGCATCAATACTGAGTGTCTGTTAAAACTAGTTTGTAGTTTACTCATACAAAATCAAAAAAAAAAGGAAAAGTTTTTAAACAAATGTGTCAATATGTCTACCATCCTCATCCTCTGAACCCTAGTGATGTCAGGCTTGAAACTCTGATTGAAACTGCTTCAAGTTTTTAAAGCATTCCTCCAAACTCCATAGCAAAATGACCAAGTGAGATGATAACTCTAAACAGGGAGGCTTCATTATGTTGCACTGTTTGGAAAGGTGTCTAACATTTCACCAGATCTGGCGCAGGAAACACAAAGTGGAAACTGATGATCTACAATTCGAATATTTTGAACCAAAATTAATTCATGATAGTCACAAAAGGAAATGTTTCTTCTCCAGTTTGTGATTGGTGCCACCTGTCATCAACATTATTTGCCATACTTCACTTTTAAAAGTTACATACTGGTTGTAAAGCATTCAGGAGTAGATGGGCGCCTTTTTTAATGTTACAGTGTTTACATTTAAAAAGCAAGTGCTAGTCTCCATTTTCGTCTTTTTTGTCCACACCATCCTGGCCTCTTTAACTGCTGCAAACACCAGCTCAGCGCTGAAGTAGGGACAGATGAAAATGGGGAGTGTGATGGACGACACGCATGTGCAGGCGTCCCGGCAGAGAAAGAATGTGGTTCCTTAACTGGACTGGAGGACACTCCAAGAAATATGGCGCCCAGAAAACAGGCAGAGGATGCTGATGCCAGAATGGATACACTGGCGTCCCAGCTGGGGTAGAACCTGGAACAATACCCGGCCGGAAGGCCCATATAATGGAAGGTCTGGGAAGGGCAATTGATTTGGTGCATTCCCTGCCCCCCCAGGACATTTAGTGGAACCTGTAGTCCCTTGATGCAGACCTGTGGTGTTCTGGGGGGACAGCCAGGGAGGATTGAAGGCGTTAACAATTCCTTTATGGTGGGCCTTCCGAAATTAATCCAGAAGTACTTCTATCAGGCTATGCACTAGCACCGGAAGTACTTCAGGATCTAAAGTAAAAGAGGCCACTCAAAATCATCCAGGGAAAAAGAAAGAGAAAAGAGAAAGAAACTGAAGAGAAATGTGCTTAGTGTGTTATTGGAACTTTTGTGGAAGGTAACCGTGAAAATAAACCAGTTTTATTTGAAGGGGTCTTGTGTCTGTGAGGTTCTGTCTGGAGTTTGGGGCTCTCTGGCGCCCCCTGATTGTTCAAAGGAATAATGAAAATGCAGACTCGAATCTCAACTCTGATTCGTTTGTGCTTCTTACATGACCCTTTTATGATTGGATCCTGCTAATTATATTTTCTCAGCTGCTTTGTCCGCCTTATGCTTATGTGTTACTCTCAATAACAATTCCTTTTCATTGTTAGTCCAAACAAAACAATCTGCTCTTTAGTTTTTTAGGTATTCACCATTGTTGTTCCCTGTATGTAAATGCAAGATGCAAATGATTATCTTGTTTCTGCTGATGTGCGCATGGCCAACATAGACAAACGGCTAAGTCGAATGCGTTTTCGGTGGTTTTAGTGCAGGTGGAGATACTTTCATAAGCGATTTGAAAACACTAATTTGGACAGAGATCGTTTTTGTATAAAAATTTCATTTTTAAATGAAAGCGCAGTAGCCTTAGAATGAATAAGAAATCAAAATACACACAAGTAAACAATGACTACAGGTGAGCAAAAGAAACTATTATAATAAGGTAGGTGATGTAGGTGTGTTCTGAAGTTTTCACCTTATAAAATTCATATTAAGCAAATAAACCACAGACAGCATGTGATGTCAGCAAATCACTTCATTAAATACTAAAAACCAAAGTATCTCTGGTATTCAGTTCTTTGCATCTGTTTTTTCACAACATTGTCTATAGTGTCACATAGTGTTTGTCCTGTAGCTTCACCTACAGAGTTTATTTGATAATATTTTCACTGTCTGACAGATAGGGTCTTTTATTGTGCACAGTCTGCCCACCTGGTATTCCCATAATGCAGTTATCCCGTTCATTATACCTGATTCCTTTAAATGTAATATACTGTACCATTTGAATCATAGGGGACTTTGGAGCTCAACTTACTAAAAACACATTATTTAACACCTAAACTTTAATTACATATCACAAAGAATAAAATTAGCAGTTTAGGTACTTTTACAATTGTAATATCTGGCACACCCAAAATTAAGACTACCTTTTAATTATTCTACCTCCTTTAATTAAACATGGCTGCAGCCAAAATTTTTAAAACCTCTATACACCCTGTGCTATGGTTTGGCGATTGTACTTCAACTTTCTTTCCATGACCCAAAACAAACAATGTAGGAAACAATTTCCATATTTTTAAGTTATTTAAAGGTAATTCAGCAGAAAATATGGTACAATTTTTCACTCCTATATTTTAAATATGATGAGTTAAGTACAGGTTTAGCTGAAAAAACTTATTGTAACCTAAATACATTAAATGAACTGTCTCCATTATGTTATAATGAAGTTTAACCAAATTAATCATTGATATATTTGTGATGGCTTTAGTCGCTACAGCTAGACAAAATGATTGTCAAGACAACAGACACAGGTCTGAACCAGGAGGTCAAAAGGGCCAGAGAACAGAGCCAAAACCTGAATGAAAACTAAACAACAACATATAGATTTACATGTTATCCTTCGCCATGCTGGACATACAGTCGTCATTTCCTTGTAAACTAGAGTGCTGCTTCTTGGTTATGAAATTGGTACACTAGATAGATAGATAGATAGATAGATAGATAGATAGATAGATACCCCCTGGGTATTCTTTGACTCAGCCCTATTGGGTTTCGTGGGTGCCACCAGGGGGTGCTGCAGGGACTGGGGAGCCATACTTTGTCGGGTTCCAGCCTAATCCGGAAGTGCTCCCGGGCCATGATTATGGGACACCAGAAGTACTCCTGGGCTTTACACATAAGAAGTTGCCTGCCTCAGCACAAGGAGCCAGAGTTGGGAGGAGGAGGACAAAGCTGGCCAGGAAGAGAAGAGGAGGCAGAGAGAGAGAAAAAGAGAGAAGAAGAAGAAGGTGACAAAATAAAGTATTGCTGTATGCTGTTGGATTTGAGTTGGTGACTGTGTTGAGGGAAACTTTTACTTGAGGAAGAGCTTCACACCAACAAAATCCTCTTGTCTATTGTGTCTTGTGTCTGAACCTGTTTTTGTTGGGTGTTTGGAGAGCTGGGGCGCCCCCTGGTGGCCACAATAGATAGATAGATACTGTGATGGACAGCCGAGTCCCATGCCTGGCCGGGACGCCCCTGCTGCATATGATCCAGGGGAGCCACCGTGGACAGCTCAATATCTTCCCCGGGACGGTAGGTGGCAGCCTCCCTGGCCAATGTTCATTTCCCACTCTCCCGCCTGGCTCCATGGGGCATGGAGTCCTCCACAGCCTGGTTGGGAGATGGGGTGGCCACTAGGGGGTGCTGCCAAGACTCAAAAACTGGCTGGACGAGTCATTAGCCCCACCCAGTGGTGCAATTGGGACCAGGTGGTCAAGCACCTGGAACACTTCAGGGTGGGGTATAAAATGGGCCAGCCTCCACCACTAAAGGGCCAGAGTCGGGTTGAGGAGGACAAGGTTGCCTGAAAGGAGTGGTGGTGCAAGGTGAGGAGGTGTTGTTGTTTGTGACAAAGTGCTTTTGGGACTGTGTATTGCCTGTGGGTCATGGGGAAGACGTGCGCCCACGGGTGAAGAAAAGTAAAAAGCCTGTGTGACTTTTACACGTGCCTCTGTGTAGTCTGTGCCGAGTCGGGCTCTATATAGCGTCTTTCACAATAGATAGATAGATCATTATTTGTCCCAATAACACCTAGACCTAGTCGAAACAAAATAAAATCAAACAATGTAGTATCTGCAAACCCACTTAATCCAATTCAGTGTCTTGTGAGGATAAGATCCTATTACAGCAGCACTTGGTACCAAGCAGGAAACACAAAATATACATTTTACCTTAATAATGAAAAATAAGGGAGGGAGAAACAGAGGGGGATTACGAAGTAGCAAGTAAACTAAGGTAAAAGAAATAGTGTATAGCCTCTCAGGGCTTAACTCTACAGATGGGGTTATCAGGCTTATCCTTTTATCCAGCAGTGAGTTTAGATAAAAGGGAACAGAGGCAGCAGTTCAGGGCATCACCTTTTGCTGGGAATGGCACAGGGTAATGTGCCCGCACCCAAAAATTGGAATGGTGATTACAGCCTGAGTCAGTTAATCCATCATGGTGTGCAATTTATGAACGTTAAGGGGCAAACTCCCTAAACTCTGTGCTATGTACACAGAGAGGCCCCAATTATGTAACTAAAGGGCCAACCCCTCCATGCTCAGGACATCAAATAGGCTTCGACTGGCACTGTAGTGGCCTCTCACTACACCTCTGAGCCCTCAATTGCCCTTTAAGCCTCAGATTACCAAAGTACCTAAAGGAACTCTATCGCTCTTTAATCCACAAGGTGACATCATGGCTTCCTGATACCATGTCCAGCACAGGGCCCTGTTCCCTCTCTTGGGCAGGCAGTGTTTTCCTCTGCTCCTACTCTTGCTTAATAGAGTATTAGACAACCTTAGAGTACGAGGGGTGACTGGCCAACTACTGCCCCTGCCCAGGTCACCTCTCTCTCTTACACTGGTGCCTCTTTCTAATGACTACAAGGAATACCATCACCTGACAGTTCCTTTCCTCCTGGCCCAGCATGAAAACACATATCCCATCCCTGCCAGAATGGGCCTCTCTCATTTTCTCAGAGCATTGGCTGACTTCATCCCTCTGTCTCCTCTTTGCTTACTGTATCAACCATTACAATAACTGTCCTGTAAATCTATGAATGTTGACTGAAAATAACATTGATTTAAGATTTGGATGCTTCTTTGTTGTATCTATGTACAGAAATTATTATAATCTCTTGGGTTTCATTTCATATTTGATTAGTCAAAGCAGCAAAACAGAAAGCACCCGGGTGTTATTAATTACATTTTTGTCGAGTGTATACACTTGGCTAAAGACTGCAGCTCACCCATCTTGGCTTTACTTCAAAGATTTTGAAACTTTTGTCTTTTCTGAACACAGCCAGCTACTTGGAATGCAATAAATCTTTGTCATTGTGTCTGTAATTACTGATTTACTGGGGCTCACAGAATATAGAAATGAGTACGTAAGCTGGAAAAATAGGACACTTTGAAGGCAATCCCGGCTTTGTTCATCTACATTTAAAACAGAGGAGGGAGATGAGCAAAGTTTAAATTCAATTAGAAAGAAAACAAATAAAGGGCACATTGTAACAGCTAGACTTCATATTCTAAAAGTGTCTTTGACACCTGGATGGCACAGAAAGCTGAAGTCACTTGTCCAGTGAGTGCTAATGGCATCTTTTCTCTTGGTGTGGTCTGTGTTCATGTAAGAAGAATGTGGTTTATAGACTTACTGTAAATTATTCCCCCATCTCCAGATAGCAAGTGTCCAAAACAGGAGGGAACCAACAAGAGAGGAGACCACCCAGATAGCTATCTTTAATAAATCAAGACACACCTGCGAAATAAGGTGACTTTGGATTGATCTGCACTGATATCCCACAGCTCCAGAGTCTTGGATTTGAGTTCACTTGCCCAGTCATTCTGGAGTTTCATGTTCCCCATGCCTGCATTAATCTTTCTCAGATTAATCTTGTTTGAGACACCGATGTGTTACCTAGTGTGCATGCCTGTGGGTGTGTATGAGTTTGCCCTTTAATACACTGACATCTTTGACCCTGCATGTGCCTAGTGATGCTGAGTCTACTATCTGAAACTTTGAGACAGGATTAGGTTAAGTAATGTGACATCCCTATAGAGATTCTATTGCTGCCAGTTACTCTTTTGTGACATTATCAGTTCTTGTTAAACAGACATTAATCACAAGGGTTTATAACTTCCCAGAATCGATCACTAGTACAGGAGTTGGATGAGGTTCTGAAATGTACCACTAGGTATTGTATGCCTAGAGTCTCGTAATCAACCCATTGAGTGACATCGTGCTGAGTTCAAGAGTGTATTTATGGGGATTATGCTACAATAGTACAGACAATTGGATATTTTTTTTTTTCTCCAGGACACCATGGCAGATTATCAAAGGACAACGATCATAACGTTTTTCGACACTGATGGACTTGTTCATAAAACGTTTGCTCCCTATGTACAGATTGTTAGTCGGTTACATTACACTGAACCACTGAAGCAACTGTGGGAAAACATCAGGAAAAAAACATTCGGAGATGTGGCACACCCAGAATTGGATTTTACACGATGATAGTGCATGCGCACACACCGTGTCAACAGCCAAAGAGTTTTGGTCAAAATAAATGTGGGTTGTTACTCCCTTGTATTCTCCAGATCTCACTCCTATGACTTCTCTTTGTTTCCAAAATAAACTTAAAACTGAAGGGAAGTAGATTTGTTACCATGGAAGAAATCCAGGAAAAAACACAGGAGGCTGTAGACACAGCAACGAAAGAGGAGTACAGGAACAGGAGAAGCGCTTGGGCAAGTGTACTGCATCTCAAAAAGAGTATTTTGAAGGTAACTAAATGGCAATTGCTGTAAGTTTTATAAGAAATGTTTTTTTTTAACAATTTTGAGAAGTTTTGGGTCGTCCCTCAAAGGGGCTGCCAATGAATAAGCTAATGCCAAGATTGGACACCTCTGGGGAGAGTCGACCTGACATCATAGATCTTAGGAATACTCCTCCTTCATTCTTGGGCTGGAAAAGAAAGAGAGGTCAGTGCATGACCATCACCATCACACATTAACATTGCAGTTTCTGGTATGGAGCCCCGAACACATTCTCTTCATGCACTTGCATGACAGGTTCATATGTGCTTTAGTGAGATTCTAGTTGTTATACCAATAAACTTTGCTTTGGTTTCAAAAACCTAATCAATGATATAAATTTAGCATTTGAAGATTCATTTGTGGGAATTACCTCTTTCAGGGCTGAATATTTTTCCAAAAAAAAACTGCTAAAAAAGCAATGGTTTCACACATAAAATCAACATAAAATGTCTGTTGCTTCATGCTGTGGCTGCCTATTTGTCGTCTCTGGCAGCTACTGAATGGCCAGAAGGAATGCCATGAGGGGCTGTCTGCCTGGCTATCTTTGTGTAATGGTGGCAGTCACAGTGTGATGCAATCTGATTTGTACCTCTTGACATCGTAAGTGCTGGTATCTTCCTATGCGAATGTTGCCGTAGAAACCTAAGCTACATGAACATGTTCAACACTACGATCAGCTGATGCTGGTACCTCACTTTTGTTTTTGATCTCCATCTTTAGACCACCTGCATCAAAATCAGAGTCTGACAAGTCAGAGTTCGATTCAGTAAAAATATGCAAAACGTTACTCATTGAGTATTTTGCTTTTCACATTTGCTTTGGTCTCTTGCCAGATGTTGATGCCATTATAGAGGCTGTTTGCTCTTCGCTACTCATTCACGTGAAGGAAATTGAGGTCAAATCAACAAAGTTAACTTTCCTTCAAGCAAAGAGAGTCAAACTAAAATGTAACAGCGAGTTTTGTCACCATTTACAGCTGATTACTATCCTCTACCCCTGAATTTCGACAGAAGTTGATATCCGCCCTGAAAGAGTTACTAACTCCATTTCAGTTGTCCTGCTAATTGTGACTGTCTAGGATTAGGTGGTTACACTAACAATTTGCATGTTGTATGATTGGAAAGAATTGCCTGGAGCTTCAAAAGATTAACAAATGTCTGGCCAATGTGGATATTCTTAAATGCTAACTATATACATTTTATTTTGTAATGATGAATATTTGAATGTAGGGGAGATTGGCAGCACGTCCAAGTTTGAGTTCTGTCTTGTGCCACTTGCAGTCATGATAGAAACCGACTCAGCGTGACACTCAAGTGGATACACCAGTCTGAAAATGAATAGTGGAACTGACAAGTATTAGCACATTCATAATGAAACAAACAAGACTTCCTTCTTTTATCACACCTATGTATGGCTCTTTATTAAAAAGTGAATAATCTCCCTAAACCCACTCAACTGACAGTTAATCATTTACAACATCACACTCTTAAAACATGCACAAATCATGTATTTTTATTCCTTAATTCTATAATGGCGTACCATAATGAAAGCCATTTTTTTTTGCTGGGATTCTCCCACTTTATCAGGTTAAACTCTGCAGGATGTTTAATTAATGGGCTTCCACAATCCCATTCCGATACTCAAGCCCTGGAAGCACATGTTTCCATGTAACTGCAACTGAGACAGCTTCGCTCTCAACTCTCTGCCTTCATTTGTGTTTGATGCTCCAGCTTTTTTTTTTTTTCTGGTCCCTCGCTTACTACCCAGTGTGGCCACCAAGGGGCACTCCAGCTCCCCAAACACCGGACAAAAAGGCTTGGACACAAGTGTAAATTAAAAAGAACAGCTTTATTGTGGGAAACTCTTCTCTGGTAAGTGCTTCCCACCACAGCCACAATACAGTGCTTAGCACTCAACTGTTTTTTGTCTTTGTCTTCTTCTTATTGATTCTCTCTCTCAATCTCTCTCTCTCACTACCTCCACTCCTCCACACAAGCGTTGTCCTCCTTCTTCCAGACTCTGACTCCTCAAGCAGAGGTAGCCAGCTCCTTTTATGTGAAACCCAGGAGTATGTCTGGTGTCCCATAATTGTAGTCTGGAAGCACTTCGAGGTTAGGCCACATACAGCCCGACAAGGTAGGGCTCATTATTCCCCACAGTACCCCCTGGCAGGGCCCTCAGAGCACAACAAGGCGGAGTTCAAAAACTTCAGTTCCCGTGATGCCCTGTGGGAAACCAGAGCACTTCCATAACCCATGGGGACTGCCATCTGG
Source organism: Polypterus senegalus (assembly GCF_016835505.1). NCBI lineage: Eukaryota > Metazoa > Chordata > Cladistia > Polypteriformes > Polypteridae > Polypterus > Polypterus senegalus. The sequence goes on from NC_053161.1 coordinate 105,158,218, forward strand.
CAGTCTGGGGGAGATAATATCCTGTGTATGCCATCTCCCTGGGTCTTTCCCAGCTGTTGGCGCCCCAGCCAGGCCAGGCTGTCCTTCACACCAGTAATTTTTCAGGTACCGTCAAGTTGAGAACCACTGAACAAGACAATTAATATCTTCTTCAACCAAGCAAACATGTAATTTCCTTGCTGAATTTTTGTTCAATAAATATAAAGAGATTGTGCAGGTCTCTCCCATGTATGAACTATATATATATTGTTTTGTTTTGATCTTTTAGCTTTTGGAGTGGTATCTTTCTTTGTTATCTTAATAATATTATTAGCTATCATAAAATTGGTAGTAATATTTTCTTTTATAACTGTTTCATTTTGAAAATATACTGGACAGCCTATGTTGACCCAGCCTGTAAACAGTCAAAAAACATATTAACTTAAATTAAGAAAAAAAAATTATGGACAAGACTTACAACATGGAATATTTTATTTCTGAAAACAATCTTGGTTTGTGAAAGCCATCAATAATTTGGTAATTACTCCTTTATTCATTTTCCAAAGCAGGAAATTTCTGGGTTACTCTGTCCAAAATATATGTTTGGATATTGTTGAGCAATCACCATTTACTGTGAGAGCCATCCATCTTCAAACATGTGCCAGCCTTGTGGCTCCCAAAGCCAAGACATTTTTTCTGCTGTACAAAAAGCAAAGTTATAACATTTTTTTTGGGTTCCTCCTCAGTGTGTCCACTGTGTGGAGTTTGCAAAATGCTTTTAGTAGGTAGAAAAGCGCTATATAAATGTAAAGAATTATTATTACTATTACGAGGAGTAAGTTAAACTTGAACCAAAATGGACCACATTTTATCTCCTGATTAATTCTCATATCCTACTTCAGGAATACTCTTGGCCATGTTGTCTTTTAAAGCAGCATTTCTTAAAGGGTTTTGGACAACCTACAGCCAACAGACACAAATTCTGTATTGAAATTACTTAATTTTGTTTACTGCATGTAGAAAAAGACTAACATTGTAGAGTTTGTATTTCAAAGTCCTAGATTTTGGACAAGAATGACCAACAGTATTAATGTCACAAAGGTAAATCCACATGGATTTAAAGAATTACCTTTGACTGGGATGGAGTCTTCATGCTAATTCCAATGCAAATTTAAAAGAGAATCCCAAGCAATGACAAAGACCTATTAGACTGGAGGAAAACTATGAGTTTCAGGAACTGGATAGAAAGAGGGAGAGGTAGAAGGATAAAGGAAGGGAGTGAAAAGGAGAGAAGGAGTTAAATTGGAGTAAAAACTGAATGAAAGTCAGATAGAGCACTCTAGGGTTGTTTTAAAGTGATCCCTTTTAGCCCTAATGGAGCTAATTTAGGAAAGCAACGGTTAGACAGCGCAAAACTAAATGTTTAGTGATAGTGTCACCTTTTTGTCATCGTAGTGGTCAATAAAATATAATAATGTGCGATAAATCAAACACAGACCACAGTACACGAGTTGCCTAACATATGAAATACCCTTAGGTTAAGATCGGAAATGAAACAATTAAATTGACAAAGATGCGTCTGATTAATGCAAGATATGAACATAAACATTATCGTTGCAGCAGCCAGACTAACACATTCACCCTGGGATGAACTTTATGCCTGTAGGTGTGTTTTTGGAATGATATTTTCTAGAAAAAATGGGAAGACCCACTGAAATGATTAATGCCAGGTGTCGAGGTGCTTTGGAGGATTTAAAAGAAGATATCTTGAGTGGGTCACTGGTCATTTATGGACTGGAAAAAGAGAAAGAGAAAGCATGAGACAGAGAGAGGAAAAGAGGAGTAGACAATGTGCTAGAGGAGTCTGATAGAGAGACAGACAGCCCTGGACTAGCCATTAAGTAAATTAAGCACACGCTTTGGGCACCAAGGGAAGGTGGGCACTACAATGTTTTTTTTTTTCTCCATCTATCAGATCCTTAACTCTTTTACTTCTACAGTCGAATTTTTGCGATTACTCCTATCTGCATTGTCTAAAAATGTTTTCTTTGTTATGGTGAGTGACTAAAGTTTAAAAATTTGATTTGAAGGTGTCATCATATTATCACATTTGTTTCTGTTTCATGGCATAAGAGTTTCTCTTTTGTTGAGTGTAAACACAGCTGGCTGGGTCTGGCTAGCATATAACTCATCTGATGATTTGTGTAACGAACACTTAAGCTCTTTATTTTATTATTTCTTTTATGGATTGTCACATAAATGAGGTATGTTTTAATCTATTATTTTACCTTCGGCCCATATTGAATATTAATGCCTTGTCACTTAAGCAATGGAAGGGCCAAGGGGGCACCATTGTTAAGCTGTGCTTAAGGCTCGCTATTGTGAATAGAAGATGGCGCAGAACTGAAGAAGATACAAAGCCAAATGAAGTGTTCATGTTTGTTGTCTTAGAGGTGTTTTCATGGATGTAACAGAAGAGATTTTGAAGCAAGTAGTTTGGGGAGATGATTTTAGTAAACCAATAACAATAAATGTGCCTGAATAAAGGAATGAACTGTCAGTTTGGTTGGTGCACTGTTCATTTTTCATCACAGTGGAATACAGTAATGTAAGCAGAGAGCATACACAGAAATAAATGAAGAAGAAATTGTATTACCTTTCAATACGGGTCACTGATATGATGCTTACCCTATAGTAGCCTGTCCTTGATGAACTGGGCAATGGTGGCACATAACAGTAGAGGTGATGTCAGTGTGTAAAGTATATTTATTCACAAATGAACTGCAAACAGTGTAGTGTAGTCTTATCCATGATAAAAGCAGTGTTTTGTGGAGGATAAAATGATCCAATAGTAACATTGGGTTAAAAATCGCTGTCAGGATCTATCCATAATAAAACCTTTCAAGAGTCATGGTGCTTCCTTCTCAAACTATGTCTCTGCTGCTCACGCACTTGCTCTGTTCTACAGCAGGAGAGACCTTCCAACTATTGCAGTCATCCTTTAATCTGCCTATGTGTCTACAAGGACTGTGAGCCCTGCTGCTTTCCATTTCTCAGTTTTCACCAGTAGCCCACTTGGAGTGGTTTGTTGCTCCTGCTCGTTCGGTGTTCAACAGGAGACACCCCGTCCCATGAGCGCAATCTGACTGCTTGGCTCTAATGCTGCCACACGAGTTCTGTTACAACTCAGTTTTTCTTTTCTTTCTTTCTGTCCTTTAACCTCCAAACTCTTCTCGTTCTTTCTCTCTTGATCTCCCTCTGTCCTACTCAGGCTCCTTTTATGCTTTTTACTTCTACTTGTTCCCCTTTTCTAATATTAATTCAACTGTAATTAATTCTTAAAACCAGTTTTAGAGTTTTTTGGCATAATTTTCACAGAAAATCTGATGCCAGCCAACAACTGCAGCCCCTAAAAAAGACTGATTTTTCACTTTGGCCTTTAATTGAGGACAGGCAGTATACCAGTGTCCTAAAATGCAACAATAAAGACAAGAATCTTTCCTTTCTGGCTTGCTTTCAGCGCATCATAATCTTAATCTTCATTTTTAATTTGCTGTGCCAAAGTTTCTTCAAAACAAAATATTATAATTGAGTCTAACTCACAAATCTGTCTTCTTTGACTCTGCTGCTCAGCGTTTATTACTTCAATTTTATCTAATGATTTTTTCATCTCATGGTTCCTAATTATGTACGACCCAAGGTTATGATCTGCCACAAAAGGAAAGAGCAGAGAAAAACATTTTGAACAAGCACTGGGAGATAAGAGAAAAAGAAAGACCAAAAGCAAAGTGTAGGCCAAAAGCCACAAAGACAAAAATGAAACTAAACACCAAAGCCCAATTGTGACAGTGCAGGTTGGCTGCCTTTGAGAGGCTCTTGAACCCGTCACCATCGATAACATAACCAAGTATGAGTGGGCAAATGAGGACACTCACATAGCAAGGGGTAGGTACATAAATTAAATAATGCTTTCATTAAAAAAAAGTCAAAAGAAACAGTGAACCAAAAGTGCAGTGCAAGCTTATATCTTGTAATGGATGGCCGGCCATTTATCCCGGCCAATACCCCCAAGCCGCCAGGTGGAGCCCTCCTTGCAGCGTGGAGGTCCCCAGAAGACCAACAGGGCATCATGGACATTGGAGTTTTTATGGAAAGCCCTGCTGGATGCCGTGGGGGCCACGAGAGGGAGCTGCAGGGAGGACCGAGGGCTTCTTCGTGCCCTGTGACCCGGAGGTTCGTCACAGGAAAAGCGACGGACTTCCGGGTTGAAGAAAGGGACTATTTACCCTGACCCGGAAGGAATAAGGACTTGAGGACTATTGGGCAGAAACACTTCCGGGTCAGGAGGTATAAAAGGACTATGGGAACTCCCAGACAACAAGCTGAGCTGGGTGGAAGGGTGGCAACGCGTCTGGGAGCTGGAGGATTGGTTATTTGTTTATTATTGTGGTTTATTGTAATTTATGAGTATTGTGGAGGAGAGTGTGCTTTGTGCACTGTGGCAAGAAAATAAAGTCAACTTGAGGACTTTTACCTGGTGTCTGGAGTTGTGGACAGGGGTTCAAGGGAGCAAGAGTGCCCCCTATCGTTCACAATCTCTTTGATAAATAAACAAATAATCCAGTACAAATTATTAGAAAAAAAGGTTAAAATTCGAGCCCCAATTTTGCATTCTACAAGCCAACATCTCCTCAGCTTACCCTATATGGGTTCTGGCAATCCTGGCTCGGTTCAGTGGCGTAGCGTAGTGGGGGTGGCAAAGAATTACTGTATATTTTAGTCTTTTAAATTGAAATACCTAAATAAGGGGGCGGCGAAATTTTCCTCCACCCCGGGCGGCTGACACCCACGCTACATCACTGGCTCAGTTCCTCATTGCTGGGCCCTCGGCAACTGTGGGGTGCCATGCCAGGCAACACACATCTCCAGCCACCTGTCCCTCAGCATCTGCAGGAGACACCGCATGTCAAGCTGATCCTACTCTCTGGAGCACCCCTTCCACAACCTCAGTCTCCTGCAGCCCTGAGTCTCACTCCTGACCACCTGTCTTCATTCATTCCAGCTGTTCTCTCTCTCCACGTGCGTTCTCTCCTTTCTCTTTTAACCTCCATTTCTTCCTTTATCTTTTCTTTTTAAAATACCTTCCTGTCCAGTGTTGGCTCCTTTTATGCGCCTCTCCTAACGGAGCGCAGTTGTGGCCTCTGCAGCAATAATGAGACACCTGACTCACGCTCATACTTGCATGTGCATATTCAATTTGATAGGCGCCGCTATCAACCCTTGAGCGGACCGCAATCACGCACTCCTGCCCCCTGATTGGTGCCCCTGCACATTGCGGGCCACGATTATTTATTTCTACTCCACCTGAAACCACAGACCATATATCACACCAATACATAAACCAGAAACAAAGTTAAAATAAGCAATCCTGACTGCCTAAAAGATTTTTAAATAATTAGCACACAAGAATTTGTGATTAATGTGATAAGGTTATAAAAAAATAAAAAATACTACTGTTATTAAAATATTAAGCAGTGTGGTATATAGCCGGCAGTTCATCCCGGCCAATACCCCCAAGCCACCAGATGGAGCCCTCCCTGCAAGATGGAGGTCCCCCGAATTCCAGCAGGGAATCATGGACTTTGGAGTTTTAATTCACAGCCCTTCTGGATACCGTGGGGGCCGCCAGGGGACGCTGCAGGGAGGCTCAGGGACTTGTATTTTCCATATAGCCCAGAAGTACTTCCCAGTCACGGGGATGGAAAGAATGACATATTTCCGGGCTGAAGAAAAAGAAGAAATTTTCATCTGACCCGGAAGTGCTGTGAAATCACATGGACTGAGGGATAGAAGTACTTCCGGGTCATGAGCTATGAAAGGACTGTGGGAGACCCCAGCAGGCGAGCTGAGTTGGGAGGAAGGGTGACGAAGTGTCTGGGAGTGGAGGATAGTATTGATTATTGTATTGTGAATTGTATTCATGAGTATAGTGGAGTGGAGGGTGATTTGTGCACGTTATAATTATAATAAAGTCAACATTTGGACTTTGATCTGGTGTCTGGCGTCTGATCTGAGGGTTCAAGGGGACGACAGTGCCCCCTATCTGTCACACCATGTAAACCTTTAACCTGGTTACTGTTAAGGATTTTGTTGTCTGTGGATGTCTGTTGCACTCAGGCAACCTGCGCATGTATTTCCTTTGCACACGGTTTTCGGTAGCCATGGGTAGAAGTGTCCACAAAATACATTTCCTGAAGCAAATGTTCAGGCGTTGCAGCATTCCTCCTCCTGAATGAAATAAACTCTCAATATTTAAAAAATTGCTAAATTTGTGTTGGTGAGCTGAGCATATAGTGCTAAACTGATCAATACAATAATGGGTGATGAAGCGTGTGGGAGTGGAGGATTGTGATTATTGTATTGTTTATTAATTATTGTGAGTATTGTGGAGGTGGAGGTGCTTTGTGCACATTACTGAAATATTAAATTCATTTCTTGGAATTTTATAAGGTGTCCGACGTGTTGTCTGAGGGTTCAAAGGGACAATAGCACCCCCTATCTGTCACAGCAGTAATAAATGTAAGCACATAGTTAAATTTTGCAGGGTAAGAAACCCACAAAATGTTTCAATTTGTTCCAACACATACAAACAGGCTGGGAGCAATGTCCCGTAATTGGTATTATCTGTATTATTCTTGTCTTTGTATGTCAGTTACTTTTAAAAATTGTAATGAGCCAAAACCTCTGTAACTAGTTTAGCCGTACTGAGACTTGAAGTAGAGACATTCCCTAAATAATTGATTAGCACTTAATGTGAGTTTCATATCATTGGAAATACTTCTTTTTAGGACAGTATTTAATCCAGATGTTTCAGAAAGTTGGTTGCTTTATTTGAAATCTGTATACACCAAGGTGATCAGCACCAATGAATTAAGCAGAAATTGTAAAGTCTGCAGGCAGGCCAAAGATCAGAAAACTAAAAGAAAACCTGATGTCGTCATTTTCCCCAAACAGGAATTTCACAAAAGCAACTTGGTCATCTTAAGAGCTTAGGAGCACACATTGATACAACGCATTGCTGCACCCACCACATGACAAACCAACTCAGGATCCCCGATTGAGACCCGAGTGCAGCCATGCAATGGGTGACACCTCAGCACCACACTAGTTCAGATGGAGTGGAGCCAGTGTGAGTTTTTTTTTTAATGGTGGCTGGGGTGCCAATTCTACCATCAACCCCCAGGTTTTTCCCTGCAGGTTGGAGGGCCTACAGTTTAACGTCATACCTAGGACGGAGCAATTGTAGGTTAAGGGCCTTGCTCAAGGTAGAAGTAGAGTCACTTTTGGCATTTACGTGCTCATCTTAAACCTTAAATTATTTTAAAATTATTTAAAATCATTCACATCCTGGTCTCAAACATACCAAAAATCCAAAATGCCAATAAGTCAAAAATGCAATACTCAGAAATACTAAAACAAGGCTGATAATGAAAAAACAAACACCAAAAACAACAAAAAAAGAAACGGCAAACTATCACAAGGAAGGAGCACAAAGACAGCTAAAAATTGTACTTTCTAGGAATAATGTTGTTGTTGTAACAGGTGTCTTTAACCTCCTTAGCGTTAGACCCGAGCGTAACTCAGGCTGCGAAAACCGCGCCTAAAGTGTTAGATCAGAGTGTCACTCGGGCAACTGTACAGATACGTGTTGCATAAGCATTAGAACCGAGAATCACTCGGGCTGCAAAAGTGCTGTCAGTGTAAGTCCCTAGCGTTATAGATGGGTCATGTGTAAGCATTATATCCGAGCATCACATGGGCAAAAGTGTCAGTGTGTCTTCTCCTCTCACCTGTAGGTGTGATCAGTAACTTCTCAGTAGTAATGGCGTCTCATAAGAAACGTTTTTCAGTACTGGTACAAACAGTGATGGTGAGGATGTTGAGGAGATTCTCATCAGCAGTGATGAGGAAGTGAATCTGTCCTCAGGTAGTGAAACTGAAAAGGACAGTGAGCCCAAAAATAATTCTGATGAAACCAAAAGTGACCCTTGCATGTGGTTGTCTGTTGACCCTGCTTCAAATAAATCAGTGCCACCTCATTTTGATTTTGTGGGGCAGCTAGGAATAAAAGTGGATGTTGACAGCCAAAATCTCATGGCTTATAAGAGCAGACAGTCATGGAAATACAGTACAACCCATCAAAAAGAGAAAGATTTGGCATAAAGTTTTACGAGCTTTGTGAATGTAAAATGGGATACATCTGGAATTCATTTCTGTACATAGGAAAATGTCTGATCAGTACGGCGTTGCTCCATCATCGGTGCTGACTTTGATAGGTGCTCTGCTGGATCAAGGTTACTGTGTAAGCATGGACAATTCTTATACTTTGCCAGAGCTATTTGTCATCTTGATGCAAAGAAAGACTGATGCATATGGAGCAGTGTGTCCCCACCGTCATGGCATGCCTGAAGACTGTGGCAGAGCTAAATTACAGCGAGGTGCGCTAGTAGCTTGGCAAAAGGGTAAAGCTCTTGTGCTGAAATGGAAGTACAAGAAAGATGTTTGTCTTCTTAGCACTGTACATAATGCAGCTACAGTCACTGTATAGGCAAAAGGCAACAAGCAGGTTACAAAGCATTGTGCTATGGTCAACTACAATACCACGACGGACAACATAAATTGTGTGGATCAAGAATGGACTTTTAACAACGTTATGTGGAGGCAACAAACGAAATACAAAAGATATTTCGTCATCTGGTGGAAAAGTTAATTTGGAATGCATCTGTGTTGTACAAATAAGAAGCTGGCAAAACTGTATCTCATGCAAACTTTACATGCCAGCTTGTAGAACAAATCATTGCCACACATCTACCATCCACACTACAGCACTACCGGTCAACCAAGCACATCGTGGATCAATCCAGAGTGTCTTATTGGTAGACATTTTATTGATTATATACCCCCAACAAAAAAAAAGCAAAATTCAACTCATACCTGTGCAGCGTGCTGTTCAAAAACTGATAAATCTGAAAAGAAAATCCGAAAAGAAGCAAGCGAATATTGCCCCGATTCTGATGTTGGATTGTGTCCTTCACCGTGCTTTAAGATTTACCACACAAAGAACTCATTTTGAGATTATATACTGTTTTGGCACCATTAGTAGTATTATTACTACAGTTATTATTTTTATTATTATTGTTCATTTCATATTATTATTTTTATTCATCATTACTATTATTATTTGTATCATTATTATACTTTTGAGATTTAAAAAAAAATGCAATACTTTTTACATGCTTTTTTGGAATAAAATGCAATGCTAAGGAGGTTAAAAAGCCCACAGGTAACTGCAGCTCTAAGGACCATGGCACCTTAGGGCTGTAAACTGATTAGAGATGCTACACCCTTAAATCGGTTTACCTAATTTAAAGATTTTAAAGTTAATTAAGATACAGTAAATTATAGTAAAAATTAAACATAGAAACAAAAGTGCAGCAACAATAATTGCTTTGAAAATGAGAAAATCTGGATATGGAAGATACCATTAAGGAAAAGGAAAAGGACAGGCGACAATTTCAACATCAGAAGAGACAAAACCAAATTCATATGCCTGAACCAAACAGCAAAACCAAGAAGCAAGTCAAAAACAATTCAGAAGTCCTAAAACTATATTGGGGTTCTTTTCCCTAACTATAACTACCATGAAGAAAGTTTTTAGGAAGGAGTCAGTACTCAGATATTAGAAGGAGTGCACAGCCATCTTTTATAGGTGAGACCTGTTGGCACAATGTGGTATGTGACTAGCAATGGGCATAGCAACCGTAAACAGTATGGCCTCAGTCACTGAAACATTGTTCCAAAATGTTGTCAGTTATTCAAAAACAGTACCCATCCCTTAAAATGTCAATAATAAAAGAGCAAAATGACTTAATTCCTAAAAGTGGGGATGTAGCGTGGTTTGTACTGAACTTTGAGAGATTGATGGAAGTGGGGTTTGCTGTATGTTTATGGGCAACCATTTGTCTTTAGACATGTAATTCATTTAGTGGTGTCTGCTGGATGTTATGAAAGCATCTCAAGTTGAATACTTCTCTGTCTGGAAAATCCCCAACAATCTGGGCATTATTGAAAAATCTCCAATCATCTTGAAACCTCAATAGTAATTTGGAACCAGCTACAAGAAGTCACGTAAATAAAGTGAAAGATGATTCTAGAATATTCTAAAATTAAAATTGCACTTTTTGGCTTCAGCACTAACTGCTGTGTTTGAAATGTGTTAGAGATCCAAAGGCTAAAATGAAAACCACAATGCCCACATAAATAAGGGATTTCATCACAGAACTGACATTTTACAAACATATTGCTTAACTCTCAGTAAATTTATCTGCTTAAAAACTTTAAAAGTTACCAAAAAATGGAGCAGAAGAAAAATATGCCTGAGCCATACAGTTTAATTCAAGACAAGCTTAAAGACAGTCCAGGTCAGCTGATTGAGTGACCATTCATACTTGGGCAAAGCAAAAATGTCACGCAAAAGAATACTTGATGTGGGATTCTGAAATTCTTAACTAAGCAAAAAAATGTTATAGTCATAAGAGGGGTACTGAGTAATTTATTGTTTGCCTAAATTTCAGATGATAATTTCCTGAAATACATCACCATCAAGTAACACGGTGCCCACTTCATCACAAATTGACAGAAGTGTTCATTTGGAGCCTGTTTTATCTTGGTAGAGTAATATATGTATTGCTCTACTTTCCCCTATTGTATTATTAATATGCAGCCTTAGAATGCCTAATCTCACAGATTTACCACTGTATATAACTTATCCCCACCTTCCCTTCTATATCTATAACCTCAGGCAATTAGATGTAGTAAAAAGACAAGCAGGAGTTAAGTTACACATAAAATAATGTATTACTGATAATATTCATAAATAATAACAAAATGCAAAGTACATTTGAATATTGGCAGCCATACAACCTGATAAAATGGTGGTGTGTAATTCAGGTGGCACACAGATTTGCAGTTACTTAAAATGTCTCTAGTTAAGGCATCGTTGGTGCTCAGCTTTCAGCCACATGTCTGTTCAATATGGCTGCTGAGCTGTGCTCTTCATTGTGTGGTCTTCATCCTCACAGGTTAACAGGAGAGATGCTCCTTCATCATATGTTAGTTAGAGAGAGAGAATGTGGTTGAGCAAGTACATTTATAGATGTTCTCTCCAATTCCTAGAACCAATAGGACATCATGGTACTTAAAGGCCTCTGAGACAAGCCAATTCCAAACAGCCATATCTTAGACCAATGGGAGCAATAATACATTTAACACCTGCAACCCCCCCAAGACCATATGTTAACCTAATCTGGCTTTGTGTGGGGGATCAAACTGGTTTAAGACACATCCCCCCCAAATCCTGTCATAAAATTACAAAGAGACAGTCGTAAAAAGGGGGATGGGGGAAGGCAAACATGAATACCTCTAAATTACATTGGTTTGCCTAAATTATAAATAAAGACATACAAAACATTTATCAAGTTATATGTAAAATCTTACATCACAACAGAGCCAAACCATGAGACCTAGCCACAGCAAACAAAACTGGATAACTTTCTATAGGATTCAACAAAACAAAGTGTAAATAAAAATGCATTTTAAAAAATCCAGGAAAATGAAATAATATCTAAGATACTTCAAAGTGCCTTGTAATGTGTGTGAATGAGAAAGAAGGTGCTGGAGGGGTGTGACTGCAAGTAGCTGTGGTGGTAAAGGTAGAGAAATTTAAATACTTCCATTCAACAGTCCAAAGCAATGGAGAGGGTGGCAGAGAGATGAAGAAGAGAGTGCAGGCTGGGTGGACTGGATGTAGGAGAGTGACAGGAGTGATTTGTAATAGAAGAGTTGCTGCAGGAGTGAAAGGGAAGGTCTATGATGACTAGATATCAACCAGCTAGGGTGTGTTCAATAATTTGATTATGCTAAGGGTGGCACGGTGGTGAAGTAGTCCACACAAGGTACCTAACAGATCCAGGGTCCAGGCTTCTAATCTCTATCTGATCCCTGGATGTTTTAATTTCCTTCCTCATTTGAAAGAAATACATCTTATACTAATTGAAAATTCTACATTTGAGTGAACATGTCCTAGAACAAACCAATCTCATCCAAGATTGGGACCTGACTGGAAAGCAGATAGATCGTCATACATTTATAAATTTATTGTACTAATGCATAGCTAACTTCCTGGAAAAATCAGAAAATGAAATCCTTTGTCTTGGTATTTCAGTGACTCAATAATCTAAATGGGAAGTATTAAAAATGAGTAATTTCTCTGATTATTCTGAGAGCAGTAATAATAATAATTAGAAACAGGTGATATAAGATATTATTAAATAAATAAATAAATGAATAAATAAATAATAATAATAAATAAATAGTAATTATTATGGGCATTCTTGAAGGTCAGACCAGCAAAACCACCGGAGTTCTTCCTATTTTGCTAATCATCTGTATTAAGGCAAGAGTTGAAAACCTGAGTTTTGGAAAAGCCAGACTGTATATTTATCTCTACACACACACAGCAAAGTCATTTCCTGGGTGGAGTGGCAGCAAAAGGTTTGTGTCAGACCACATTGAGTAGCACCTCCCTTGCAGGTGGCATTTGTCACTATTGCTCACATGCGATGACTCTCAGTTTCTTTTTACGACCATCCCCATTCCCAGAATAAGCCAAGACTGAAAAAAAAACAAGAAAATCGGTATAGTCTGGATTTGGTAACTGAACCTGTTCTCCACTCTTGAATCATTATATGTGAAATATACAACATAAGTATCACAATATGAAATGCACAAAAGCACAGAAGTGTCACTAAATGCAATTTCTACCCTCCATGGGGTCAGCTTTTCACTACCCCCAATTTACATGATAGTTCATGTCTACATTCTTCTTTTTCCAACTGTTCTCTACTTCTTCCACTTCCAGCTCAGATCCCCTTCTTCATGCTTACTGATTTAGCTGCATGTGTCAGCCTTATGTGGAGAAGATTCTGAAAAATGAGAGATTTAAGTGAAAATATTTCACAGTTTTCTGGGTTAAGGAAAACAAATCCATTCATCACCTTTAAGAATCTCCATCTCTCTTCTATGCGGTGGTGTGCTGGGGAGGCAGCATAAAGAAGAAGGACGCCTCACGCCTGGACAAACTGGTGAGGAAGGCAAGCTCTATTGTAGACATGGAGCTGGACAGTTTGACATCCTTGGCAGAGTGACGGGCACTGAGCAGGCTCCTGTCAGTCATGGAAAATCCACTGCATCCACTGAACAGGATGATCTACAAACAGAGGAGCAGCTTCAGCGACAGACTGCTGTCACTGTACTGCTCCACTGACAGACTGAGTCACACTATGTGACTCTTCAATTCCACTCGGGGTGGTAAACGTTAATATTATACAAAGTTATTGTCAGTTTTACCTGCATTTTTATCACTCTTTAATTTAATATTGTTTTTTATCAGTATGCTGCTGCCGGAGTATGTGAATTTCCCCTTGGGATTAATAAAGTATCTATCTATCTACAGTATCTATCTATCTATCTATCTATCTAAAGCAACATATTTGGGTTAACACCATTTTCCCATTCTACAAACATCCCATTCTCTCCATTCTTTTTGATGTTTCTCCTTAGGACTATTCATGCTTTAAACCTCACCTTTTCTCTTTTGTATTTTAAAAGTCATGTAATTGTAAGTGTTTATTGTCTATTTGACCCTTCCGCATCCTATTGCAAACCCCTACTGTTAATCTACTCACATCAGTTCTTGTTTACGTGAGCTCTCTCTTTTAAGTTCTTGTCCTATGCATTAATGGCCATCATTTTTTCTATGAACATTTATGTTTGGTTATGTTCTGTCATTTATGATTCATTTTGCATACCATTTTTTGTTTTCTTTAATAGATTCTACTAAAACATAAAGCTCTTTATACAGTGAACCAATTCAGAGAGAGAAAATCAGGCCAGAGGCAATGCCTGGATAAAGAACAGCGTTAAGTCCCACTCAGGAAACTTCACAACTAACTGTGGCAGCACCTGAGGGAAAAACATTAACAAGAGACCCTTTCTCTTTAGGCTCCAGACTAAATAGGGAGTAATTAACACTAGGAAAAAGGAACGGGGAGTCAAGAAAAAGGTGAAAGGGAATGGACATACAGTATGATCTTGGGGCTTCACCTGGCCTCAAGCAGCCTACCTATGTACAGCAGAAATACAGTACAGTCCTATAAATTGTGAGCCCTCTAGAACAGGCATGTCAAACACGCGGCCCGCATGACAGATCCTAGTTAACACTAAACTTGTACAAAATGATTACTATCATTTGTGATTGAATCATTCTGCATCTTCGGCATTACTTATTGACTTTTCTTACTTCCGCACGTTTTCCCATGGCATTACGGTACTGGAAACGTCATCTGCTAGTATAATTGCAGCTGTGGCGTCAACTCCTTGATACCCTAGGCATGACATTGCCCAAGCCTTGACCAAAGTTAATGAGCCGCGATGTCGCAACCGAAGTGCTAGGCTGCAGCAACCTGGCAGGATACACTACTGGCTGGGCTGCTGAGACTGGCCACTGGGCAGAACTGACCATCACATGTGATAATAGCTTGCATATTTTCACATAATGGAGCAGGAGATCAACAGGCGGATCGGTGCGGGCTCTGCATCGGTCTTTCGTGGTGAAAAAGAAGCTGAAAGGCAAAGCTCTCAATTTACCAGTCCATCTACGTTCCTACCCTCACCTATGGTCATGAGCTGTGGGTAGTGACCGAAAGAATGAGATTGCGAACACAAGCAGCTGAAATGAGTTTCCTCCGCAGGGTGGCTGGACTTTCTCTTAAAGATAGGGTGAGAATCTTAGTCATCCGGGAGGGGCTCAGAGTAGAGCCGCTGCTCCTCCGCATTGAGAGAAGTCAGATGAGGTGGCTTGGGCATCTGATCAGGATGCCTCCTGGTGAGGTGTCCTGGGCACATCTAACCAAGAGGAGGTCCCGGGGAAGACCCAGGACACACTGGAGGGACTATGTCTCTCGGCTGGCCTGGGAATGCCTCGGGATTCTCCCGGAAGAACTAGTAGAAGTGGCCGGGGAGAGGAAAGTCTGGGCCTCTCTGCTCAAGCTGCTGCCCCCGCGACCCGATCTTGGGATGGATGGATGGATGGATATTTTCACGTTTTTTTGCTCTAGTTTTATGTAATTTTGTGCTAGTATTGTAACGAACAGTTAGTGCAGACAACAGCTGAAGATCTGAAATGGACGTGAGAAGTTGCCGAGTTGTTAAGAAGGTACTTGAGAAACATAATCTCGACCCCTCTGCTCTTGAAAAGTTTAGACCCATCTCTAACCTGCCTTTCTTAAGTAAAATTCTGGAGAAGGCAGTCATTATGCAGCTAAATGACCACCTAAATAAACATGCTATTCTTGATAAATTTCAGTCGGGTTTTAGAACAAATCACAGCACAGAAACTGCACTCGTTAAAGTAGTAAATGAATTGCGGGTGAATGCAGACAGAGGCAATTTATCTGTTCTCATCCTCTTAGATCTGAGTGCTGCATTTGACACCATTGATCATAATATTCTTAGAAATCGCCTTAGTCAATGGGTGGGCCTCTCTGGCAGTTTCTTAAATTGGTTTGAATCCTACCTGACAGGGAGAAAATTCTTTGTTAGTTGTGGTAATTACAACTCGAAGACACAGTATATCCGATATGGTGTTCCACAAGGCTCTATCCTTGGTCCGCTGCTCTTCTCAATCTACATGCTTCCGTTAGGTCAGATTATCTCAGGGCACAACGTGAGCTACCACAGCTATGCTGATGACGTACAGCTGTACTTATCAATAGCACCTGATGACCCCGATTCTCTTGATTTACTAACACAATGTCTGACTGGTATTTCTGAATGGATGAATAGTAACTTTCTGAAGTTAAATAAAGAGAAAACTGAAATCTTAGTGATTGGCAATAATGGATATAATGAGGCTATTAGAAATAAACTGGATACATTAGAATTAAAAGTCAAGATGGAGGTAAAAAGCTTAGGGGTGATTGTTGACTGTAATCTGAATTTTAAATCACATATTAATCAGATCACTAGGACAGCATTTTTTCACTTAAGAAACATAAGTAAAGTTAGACCTCTTATATCACTGAAAGATGCTGAGAAATTAGTTCACGTTTGTTTTCAGTCGACTAGATTACTGTAACGCTCTCCTCTCAGGACTACCCAAAAAAGACATAAATCGTTTGCAACTAGTGCAGAATGCAGCTGCTAGAATCCTAACTAGGAAAAGAAAATCCGAGCACATCTCTCCAGTTTTAATGTCACTACACTGGTTACCTGTGTTATTCAGGATTGACTTTAAAATTCTGCTTATGGTTTATAAAACCTTAAATAATCTCGCCCCTTCTTATATATCGGAATGTCTGAAACCTTATATTCCAAATTGTAACCTCAGATCTTCAAATGAGTGTCTCCTTATAATTCCAAGAGCTAAACTTAAAAGAAGTGGTGAGGCAGCCATCTGCTGCTATGCACCTAAAATCTGGAATAGCCTGCCAATAGGAATTCGCCAGGCTGATACAGTAGAGCACTTTAAAACACTGCTGAAAACACATTACTTTAACATGGCCTTTTTATAACTTCACTTTAACTTAATCCTGATACTCTGTATGTTCAATTCATCATAATAACTAATAATGGTGGCTCTAAAATCCGTACTGACCCCTACTCTCTCTTCTGTTTCCTTTTCCAGTTTCTTTGTGGTGGCGGCCAGTGCCACCATCACCTACTCAAAGCATCATGATGCTCCAACAATGATGGATGGATTAAAAGGCAGAAGTCTACGTGACCATCATCATCAAGCCTTTCCGTGAGAACCCTAAATCCAAAGAGGACTGTTTCATTTATGTTAGGTAGAATGCCCAGAGGGGATTGGGCGGTCTCATGGTCTGGAATCCCTACAGATTTTATTTTTTTCTCCAGCCGTCTGGAGTTTTTTGTTTGTTTTTTCTGTCCACCCTGGCCATCAGACCTTACTCTTATTCTATGTTAATTAATATTGACTTATTTAATTTTGTTACTGTGTCTTTTATTTTTCTATTCTTCATTATGTAAAGCACTTTGAGCTACTTTTGGTATGAAAATGTGCTATATAAATAAATGTTGTTGTTGTTGTTGTTTATTAACACATTTTTGTGATTTTCAGTTTGTAAAATTAGTGAAGGTCAGGGGGCTTTTTGCATATCGGCTTATTTTACAAAATAAACTTTGAAGTAAACTTAGTAAAGTAAAATTTGATTTTTGGAGGATTTGTTTTCCAACTTGAATTACTAAGCAATGAATTTAGTGAGCGTTTTAGTGATTTCAGTTCACACGAACAGGACTTTGCACTGTTTACGTCACTATACTCTTACCACGTTGAGAATGCGCCTGAGAATATTAAAATGGAACTGATTGAACTGAAGTCAGATTCTATTCTGAAGGCAAAATACAATGAAGTGTGCCAGGCTTGCATGCTTACCTGCCACCCTTGTACGTATGTGCAGATACGTAAATTGGCATCGATAGTACTATCTATGTTCGGAAGCACAAACCTTTGTGAGCAATTGTTTTCATTAATGAAAGCTACCAAAAGCCCACATCACTCAAGACTTACTATCGAGCACCTGTCATCCCTCATAAAAGTTGCAGCTGCACAAGATTTCAAGCCTGATATTGACAAACTGGTTACTAACAAGAGATGCCAAGTGTTGGGACAAAAGAAATAAATCTCACACTGTAAGACTCCTGTATAAGCAATGAATATAATATAATGAATATAATATAATATAATAATATAAGGACCTAGCTAAGAGGCAAAGACTCTTATTGTATGCTATTGTACAGAGATTGTATGGAAATAAATTGCTTGTCTTTAAACTTTAAGTGTTACATTTTTTAAAGTTTTCAGTATTGGAAAGAAAGCTACAGTAACCTTGTATAACAGTATAATAGTATTTGTTACAGTGCGGCCCGCTGACACACGTATGGCAGTCGAAACGGCCCACCAATGGTGGTGAGTATGACATGTCTGCTCTAGTGGTCAATAGGTATGGCCCCATCTGGCATTTCCACCCAGATCGCATCTCTTTCTCACACTCTGTGTTTGTACCTCTGGCTAATGCCATTCAGCATGAAATTGTCATATTAACAAGTTGTTATATACAGTATGTATTTTTGTGTTTTATATTTTTTAGCATAAGGATTCTATTTCTGTGGTTTATTCTGCATTTTCCCAGGGTCTATTTTTGCTTGTATTTTGTTTTGTTGCTGTGATGTTGTTTGGAGCATGTGACCTCGATATTCACATTCATGACATCATAGAAGATAAGATATATAAACATAACAGTCACTTCATGCATTATCTTTTGGTGGATAAAATTATTGACAAAGCTATTTTGTAGTGTAGTTAGTCTCTGATTCAAGTAGGCCCTGGATCTATGTTTGTCTTTTCTGGTTTCAACTTTATTTTGCTCTGAACTTCTGATTAAGGTCTTGTCCCTTTTGTTTTGGTACCTGTACCTTCCTGATCTCCTGGTTTTCACCCCTTGCTTAGCCTGACTTTTATAAATTCTTAAATGACAATTTTCTAGTCTTTTTCACTCTTTCACAATGATCCCTGGACACATTTTGTGTCTCAACAGGCGGTTATAGGGGTGGCATATTGTCCTCTAGTGGATATTGCGTGTCCACTCTGGAATGTGCAGGACCTTTACTGTTGCCAGTATGTCTCTTTCTCTGTCGCAGTGGTCTGTTTGAGATTTAACCCTGTCTTCTTCCATCCTAGTGGTGCCTATACCCTTAATCACCATTACATCCTGTCATTTTCAGTCATACTTCTTCTTCTTTTGGCTGCTCCCGTTAAGGGTTGCCATAGCGGATCATCTTCTTCCTTATCTTTCTGTCCTCTGCATCTTGTTCTGTTACACCCATCACCTGCATGTCCTCTCTCACCACATCCATAAACCTTCTCTTAGGCCTTCCTATTTTCCTCTTCCCTGGCAGCTCTATCCTTAGTATCCTTCTCCCAGTATACCCAGCATCTCTTCTCTGCACATGTCCAAACCAATGTAATCTTGCATCTCTGACTTTGTCTCCCAACCGTCCAACTTGAGCGGACCTTCTAATGTACTCATTTCTAATCCTATCCATCCTCATCATACCCAGTACAAATCTTAGCATCTTTAACTCTGCTTCCTCCAGCTCTGTCTCCTGATTTCTGGTCAGTGCCACCGTCTCCAACCCATATAACATAGCTGGTCTCACTACCGTCCTGTAGATCTTCCCTTTCCCTCTTGCTGATACCCGTCTGTCACAAATTACTCCTGACACTCTTCTCCACCCATCCAACTCTACCTGCACTGTCTTTTTCACCTCCCTTCCACAAATAGAGATCTGTTAAAGTTTCTATAATGTATTAAGTAGAAATTATTCCATTGAATGATTATTTGTGTAAGAGGAGAGGGTGTCCACATCATTTCTCTAACCAAGCAGCCCAAAATATAAAAAATGGTGTATTTATTTTATTAATAAAGCACAAACAGGGGGGAATCAACACATCAAGAGTACAAAATACATACGGAAAGACAATTTAAAAAAAAAACCCTGCTTCTATTCTTACCAAGAAGCATCTTTCACATCTTCTCTCTGTTTTTCACATTCTTGCTTCTGCACCTTCATCCTAAAGCTGTGGTGATACTTCCCACCAAACCTGGAATCACATACAGGGTTGGGCAGTTCTTCTTTCTCTATAGGGACACCTGGTAAGAAGTCTCCATATGGACTCCCTTAGTCCTATGTGTCTCAGACAGTTTATGGACTACCTGTCTTAAAAGGGAAATGCAAAATGACCCCTCTCTTCCCATCCAGACAACAGCTTCCTGTCCATCTTTCCAGTTCTTACCTTTACGATGGTATCATTTATCCAAACTTGAGACCCTGTGCTGCTCCCTATTGATACATTAGGACTTTTGAGCCACATGACTCAGTGTATCCCACAATGGTTTGATTTCTGACCTGTGCCCTATGCTGCTGAGATCCTTTTGAACCAAAACTAAATGACTAGCTCCATGAAATGGCTGACTGAATGGATAGAAGGCTGGGTAAAACTAAAAGCCATTCCAAGGTCCACAAAAAGGGAGTCACATCTACTGAAAATACTTCAGATATTAGTATAGTAGATAACAAAATTTCCTTGCAGACCCTGGAGAGAAAAGGGAGAAAAAACTTGTAAAAGGTGATTTTGTTTATACTTTATACCTTTTTACTTTTGTTACATTGTGTATAATTAAATGGGGCTTGAAAACCCATAATCGGGACTTGGAAAACACTCTTCCTGTGTGGCACAGGGCCTGCAGTAATAATAAGAATAACCCTGTAAATTATTTTTTAAATGCAGAGGTATGAATTTCAGTATGCACGTCACTCAAGCCTTTAGTGACAGCTACTTACAAGTCTTTCCACACGCAAACATCCTTGGAAATATAAGGATCTTTCATTTCTTGGTACGTAATGCAAGTATTTTGCAATAATAACAGTAATTAAAAGAGTTTGTTTGTTCATTGTTAACACAAAGCTGCCCAGTAATATTTGAGGAATGCACATGTAATATATGTAATTTGAAGGCTCTGATGTACTGTAAATAGGACCCTCTGATTATGAACTCCAGGATTTGATACTCTGCTTTCAGGGACCATTAATCTGTCTCCTGTGTCTGCCAAAGCTCCAATCTCCAAACCTAAAATAAAAAGGCATACCTTTTAATCTCCATGTAAATCCCTGAAAGCTCTAGGTGCTAAATGTTTCTTCCAGTATTTGACATTGGTGTTGTGCATGTGCATTGGGACTCTTTTTGGAAAATGCATGCCTATTGGTAACATCTTTTGCTTGAAAATGATGAAATATGGCAGCTTTGACCTGCTGGTCATGCATGAAAGCAGAGCAGACAGTATCAACTTTTGCATTTGGTTGCAGAATATTAAATAGATTTTGGCAGATTTGAAAGTCAAATATATCTTCAAAAAGAATGTGAAAGGTGTTTGATCCACATTTTCAGTTTCTGACAACTTGTGTCTTGCATTTACATCCTCTGCTATGCACTGTTCTTCATTGAGAGCTCCATTTGACCTTTTTAAAACCTGAAGATATTTAATCTATTTACAACACTGCAGAATAATGGCCTCAGACATACTGCATCTTGTTAGTCATAGGTTGTGGATGTAAATTCATATAGCATTTGATGCTATAAACATCCAAGGTATGTTTAAGGACATGTGTATATACTACTTTGATAAAGTACAATGTATGTAGTGTTTTAAGAAATATTGCAACTTTCCATTATTAAATAATAATAAATATTTACATTTATATATCGCTTTTCGTACTATTCATAGCACTTTTGATAGTGAGTGAGGAGCCACTTCAACCACCACTAATGTGTAGCATCGTACGCTCACCACGCATGAGCTGTTCGGTAGTGAAGTGGTGAAAGATAGTTAGCCAATTAGAGAAAGTGGATGATTAAGAGCCCAAGAGTGACTAGGCCATGGAGGGCAATTTAGCCTAGACATTGTGATATACACTGCTCTTTGCAAAGGATGACTAGTGATCGTTTATAACCACAGAGAGTCAGCACCTCAGTTTTATGTCTAATCTGAAGGATTGGCATTATTTTTACTGCACATTGTCCCCATTACTGTACTGGGGCATTGGGATCCACATTCAGACCACAGGGTATGCACCCCCTGCTGGCCTGACCCATACCCCTTCCAGCGGCAACCCAAACTTTTCAGTGTTGGTCTCCTATCCAAGCACTAGTCGGGCTCAAACATGCTTAGTTTGAGGTGGATTTAAAGCGCTTGTCATCTCTGTCTCTAGTTATGTTACCAAATCCCAGTGCGATCACAAAGACTAAACTCCACCTTGGTGACTGCCAGTAATGCAATAAGTTGGCAAATTTGCTTTTCCTCTAACAGAAATAAATGGAGACCCAGTCAGCACCCTAAATCTATCTCTGCATGTTTTCCAGGTTTTTTTGGACAAAGCATAGTTGGAAATTGTTGTGTTTCAGCACTTAAAATGCACAAAAAGGGCCCAAAGGCCTAAAACACTAGAACAACCCTAAGGTATAATTTCAAAAAGATCTAAAGGACAAAATTTAAAAAGGGGAAGGGGAAATGTCAAACTCTCTGGATCATTTAAAAAAGAAATCAATTTATAAAAATGTAATTAAGAAAGTAAAAAAGCTAAGTTATTTTTAAAATTAAATTACACACCACAGATAATTTTTTTATTAACAATACTAAATTATGTAGGTTTATTATTGTGTGACCATTAAAAATACTAAAATAAATAAAATCTCTTTAAAACATACTTTTTAAACTAATAGAACATGCACAGAAAATATTTGCCCATAATACACATGCCATAAAAGAAAATGAAAAATGTTGTCATATTTACAAGCCACAGTTCTAATAAAATGTTCATGTTTATTAAGAAGATACAAGACTAAGGTGCCTAACAAGCTTACACGTTGTGACCTGTAGGGGGCATAAAAGAGCCCTAAAACCCCAGGCTGAACTACACTACAACAAAACCCAGGTTTAAATAAGTATTTTTTTGTTGTAGTACCTTCACACACATAACAGTCCATCATACAACTGACTTCACTTTTATCCTACACTTTTCTCCAGGTCAGCTTTGTCTATTTTTGTTCCCGACTCCTTAGATGAGGTGGAAGAGCTCCTTTTAATCCATACCCTGGAGAACTTACAATATATCAATATATTTCCTCCCTGAAGCACTTCCAGGTCAGGCAGAACCTCTTGGAAACAGGGGAGCCTGTAAAAAGCAGTTTGTTCTAGTGACAAACAAGGAGCCCAACAAGGATGTCCACCAAAAATTCAGTTCCCTTGTGGCCTTGCAGGTGTCCAAATGGAAGATACACCAGAGGGATGCTGCCACCCAGCATACTGGGGGAACACCTGGTCCTGGGAGGCTGTCTCCTTCTCTTCTAATATTATGCCCTCCCATCCAGGAAAAGTGTCACCAGCCAACCCAGCCAAGATGTCCTTCCCTTTACATCCTCCTTTACAATGTAAAGTCAACAAATTTGTCTCCTGAGCTGCTTATTAAGCAGTGAGAATAAATTCTTGTTTATCTGTTCTTTTTCTAATTAAAAATATGAGCTGCTATACTAAACACAAGCTAGCTCACCATCCACACTCAGACAAGGAGTTTCCATTTTAATTACAACATGAAATGAAAAGGTTTGACCTCATTCTCCTTTCATTTCTGCTGAAGAGGCAGCTGTCTTTATGTACACTCTGCTTTTCCTCTGTGTATACAGGATGGCTCCTCAGATCCCCTTTTCTCAGTTTGTTACTCTACTTTCTTTAATATAAAAGTTAATATTCATTTCTGTTAGCTCTCTGTTTACAGGAAGTTAGGCAGCAAAATGACATGTGTGACTCCTCAAGAACTGCAATACTTTCCAAAAAGGAGCACTACAACTAAATTATTGGAAAGCTTTGAAAGAAGGTTCTGAAAAAAAACATTTTTTGAGATTAGCTAATTTATTGATCACCGATCAAGTCATTTGGGGTGAAAATTAGTCAATCTTGATTGGCAGCTGATTGATTGGAGTATCATTGAATTATACATATGATTTTGGAATATTAATTTAGAATTAAATTCAGAGGTTGCAAGTGATTACTATTTCTGTCACACAGGTTCAAAGTTCTAGGTTTCAGCTCCAGGGTGATTCTTGTCGTTGTGAAGTTTACACAACACCCCTTGTTTCGTTCTCCATTTAATCCTAATGGTGCTGTGACACGCATTGGCTCCTTAACTCTCAACAAAAAATGTAGGGTAGAAATTAGATAGATGGGCAAGCACCATGTAATATACTGAACATGAGTGAACACTATATTTTGACTTTTAATATAATTCTCAAAACCCTTTGTTAAGAAGTAAAAAAGTTCAGTAAATGAATAAGTAAATCACACCCATTCTGAAATGTAACAGTAAAGGGAAAGTCCATCTGAAACCTAATGCCCTACCGCTGGGACTTAAACTTCAAGCTGCTGTCACATAAGATGGATTACCACAGGCTGCCTTTTGCCTGAGATACGTTAAAAACCTTTTAACCAAAACATTTTTCATCCTTCATTCTGGTCTTATAAATGGAGCAATAGACATTTTACAATTAAATTTGTAAATTTTTAAATGTAGCAAGGGGAATGGTGCAAAATTGTTTGAGGTTTGACATCTACAAAGAGGGAAGAATGTGGGGTGAGAATGTGAACTGGAAATCTGAAGGACAGCCCACAGAAGACTAAGACATTGCAGGGTTATAGGATGTGAGGGGTATATTTATTTAAGTAATGGAAGATATCCAGAAAAGGGGCCGTGAAACAATCCAGTACTGTTTTAGCTAAAAATGTATTGCTAATTGACATTGACACTTAAAATAATCTGAGTTTGTCCATCTTAATTGTTAGCATGTGAACTAGCCCCTATTCATTATGTATTACATTATGTGTTACATCATTATACATTACATTGGTCAGACTCTTCACCCAAGGTGATTTACATATTACAATTAACTATTTACACATTTTTTCAGTTGGAGAATATTATATATAGGTTGCGTGACTTGCTCAGTACTGCACAATTAATATCAGGGGCCTGAAACAGTAGACAAGAATCTCCTTACGGGCTCATCCGAGGTATGTAACAACCCATGCTCTCCCAATCAGTCTACTGACTTCATAGGAAGAGTCACTAGAGACATGAATGTCACTGCCAAGGTAAGTAAACCTCTCAACAAGGTCAACACACTCTCCGCAAACAGACACACTGCTGATGGCTATGCCTAAGAGGTCATTAAAGGTCTGGATCTTGGTTTTTATGCAGGACACTTGCAAGCCCAGACACTCAGACTTCTCGCTCCATCTCTCAAGAGCTCCAATCAGAGCCTACATTGACTCTGCGAGGATCACAGCATCGTCAGCAAAGTCAAGATCCGTGAATCTTTCTTCACCAACAGATACCCACCAGCCACTGGACCCTACAACCTTGCCCAACACCCATTCCATACAAACATTGGACTGAGCAGGAGCAAGAACACACCACTGACGAACTCCAGAATCAACTGGGAAAAACACAGAGGTTCTGCCTCCACTCTGCACAGCAGTCACAGTACCAGTGTACAGGACAGTCATGATATTCTACAACCTTGAGGGGATCCTGCGTACCCTCAGGATGTTCCACAGGGCAGCTCGATCAACTGAGTCAAACGCTTTATGAAAATCGACAAAGGCTGCAAAGAAGCTCTGGTGATATTCGCGTTTGTGCCCCCTGAGAACTCTCAGTGCCAGGAGGTGGTTGATGGTAGACTTCTTAGATGTAAAACCAGACTGCTCTGGTCGCTGGTAGGTGAGCATGTGATCACGGATTCTATTGAGGATGACCCTAGCAAGGACCTTACCCAGTACTGAGAGCAGGGTTATCCCCCTGTAGCTACAGCAGTCCAGGCAATCACCGTTTCCTTTTGCAGATAGGAATGACAAGTCCCGTTTTCCAGTCAGTTGGGATGATGCCAGTCTCCCAAATGGAAGCAAAGAATTCTTTCAATGCCAGGAGGACAGCCTTACCGTCAGCTTGGAGGAGTTCACCATGGATACCACAGATCCCTGCAGCCTTCCCTCCCCTCAACTGGTTCACCACCTGTGCAATCTCAGTGAGATAGTGTGGTTCACAGCTAATTGGAGGATCAGCCTCAAGAACCGTGGACCCAGAGATATCCAACATCCTAGCTGGAGGATCAGCTTTGAACAACTGCTCAAAGTAACCAGCCCAGCAGGTCACAACTGCAGTGTAATCCATAAGGACCATTCCATCAACCATCCGGAATGTGACTGTCCGATTAACAGATTCGGATTTGTGTGTAATACTTTGATTCATCTGTAAGCAGGACATGGGTCACTAGACCACAGATGCTGTGTCACTCTCTCACAGCCATCCTTCTCAGTTCCCGGTACAGACCAGATCTGCCATCGAGCTGTGTGCTGCAACTCCCCTCGATGATATCCAAGGTGCCCTGTTAGATGAAACACCTCCTTCTGGGAACACCGGTAACACCAACACAACCCTCGGCAACCTTCAGGGTCTTGTCACGAAAGGTCTCCCACATCACATTAGGATCGGCAGTTGCACCGAAATCCGCAAGTTCCTCACATAAACTACATGCAAACCTGTCAGAAACAGCCTGATCTTGGAGTCTGGCCAAGTCCAGGTTCAGTTTCTTAGTAGATAGTAACATGCTGGACCTAAGCTGGATCTTCAGAGTAGCAACAAGTCTGTGGTCAGAATTCACAAACTGGGCACTTCTGTAGACCTGTAGTTTTGCAAGAGCCTCCAGAAGCTGCCCATGAGGATGTGATCGATCTCCTACACCATACCAGCAGTATTGGAGTACCAAGTCCAATGATGTGGGTCATGGCGCTGGAACCAGGATCCAGCGATTCGCAGCCCCTGACCCTTTGCAAAGTCAAGGAACATGAAGCCACTTTCACCACAGTCACCATACCCATGGGGACTGAGACAATCCTCATACCCAGCCCTGTCAGTGCCAGTGTCTACATTGAAGTCACCCAAGACCAGAGGAGTGTCACCTCGGGGGCACCCATCAACCACCAAGCGAAGTTGCGGTCGGAACATACACTGAGACAACAAACAAGGCACCCAGAGAATGCCATAACCTGAGTCTCACCATACGCTCATTGAAAGAAGTGATATCGTACACCATCGGAAGAAGCCAATCCGCTACAGTAACAGCTACTCCCCAAATATGACAGCCAGAGCGACCAAACCAATAAATGGTGTATCCACCTACAGAGATCTGGCCAATCCCAGGTCTGCACACCTCAGAGACCGCCACCACTGAAATGGAGAATTTACGCAGCTCCTCCAACAGGAGAGGAAGATGATCATCATGCAAGTAGTTCCACGCGCCTACCAGGATGGGCCGCCTCAAATTGAAACCCTAGTGTTGCCGTGCAGCAGGCGACGCCTCAGCACCACACCAGTTCTGATCAACCAACAGGCCGGAGCCCATTGGCTCTCTGACAGTTTTGACTCTTCCAGGGATGGGGCTCCTGAGGGCTTTCCCCCATCCCCTTCATGATGCGAGTAGCCTTCTTATTGGCTGCTGCAGCTGAGCTACTCCCGGAAAGAGCAAAAAGGAGTCCTGTCTGTCGTCTCACAACTGTGTGAAGTTTTTTTATGGTGGCTAGAGTGCCAATCCTGCCACCAACTCCCAAGATTTCCCTGCAAGTTGGAGGACCGCTTGCAGGGCCAGATACAGTTTAACGTCATACCCAGGACATAGACCCGTTGCCCCCTACTACGCTGTTTGGTAACTTATTCCGTGTGTCTATGATTTTCTGCGTGAAGAAAAATCGAATGTTTGTGTGAAACACACAATTATTATTAAGCAAGCAATGATCAAAGTCCAAAAAGCCAAAACTAAATGAAATAATGTTGTTTTAGAATGATTCCTAGCGACTTACCCAAGAGTATGCATTAAGAGCACCGACTTTGTAATGGTACAGTGAGAAGCAAACACAATCATTTTCAAGTATCTTTACATTCATCAAGTGACACACAGGGATGCCAACTTGTGAAATGACCTCCATCTGTGAAGGTCTAAAGAAATCTCTATTTCAATTTTCATTATTTTGCAAATGTTATTTTTAAACTTTTATTTTTAAACTTTATTTTTATTTATTTAGTTTTTCATTTATTTAATTATTTTTAAACTTTAAACTTAATTGTAAAATAAAAGTATAATGCAAACTTCATTTTGTCACAGTTTTTTTATTAGGGATGACATTTCTGCTATAGTTGTGCTCTACACATGTTGGTTATCAAGCTGGTGCAGTGCCAGGTTAATCATAAAATTTATAAGAATTAAAACTGCACAAATCTTGGTTAAGGTAATTCATTCACCAAAAAAAATATAATGTCCCCCATGATATTTATTATTATTTTGTTCCCTTATGTCTATCGAGCAATGATAATGTCAAAAACACTCAGCCTTGCTTTCCAGTTTTGGGTTTGCAAAACAACCTGAGCAATCTGCCTTGTTAGTGTTATATCAGCAAATGCTGTTAGCACTAGCTCTCCAGACAGTAATTTAAGTAGCTGTTGACCTGTCAATTGAGCCAGCTCTGCAAAATATGTCTACTGACCACATTAATTCTTCAAAGGGACAAGCTGATGCTGCTCTGACCCCCAGTCTGCACTGAACTACTGGAACATATTACAGGAAAACGCTAAAGGGAAGAATGAAAGAAGCATACCTGAATGCTGTATGGACACAATTAGCCTTCTTCTCTCCAATTTACCTGAGAAGTATATTAACGGAGAAAGTGTTGCAGGAAAAAAGCCTATAAGGACCACGTCAGTGTATCACAAGTAAAATCAGCGCAGAAGAGTTGCTTACAAGAGGTAAATGGCCTTTAATCCCTAATTAAAGTTTGTATAAAAATGGGCAACATCTGCATGAGGCTGTCCACTGTTTGCTTGATATCACTTGGTGAACTATGATATCTTTGTCACATTCCCTTGGAAAAAACAAATCCACCTGGAAACATTATAATATAACAATCTTTTGTCTTTAATTATATTACTTTGTCGCCCATATCATTGGATCAATCATCCAGTTGCAAAATCAAACAGACTCCATCCTTAGCTCCTGCTCGAATATCATCATCAGACAGTAAGCCATTGTTTTTAGAGAAAAGGGCAGCTAACTTAGGTGTGGAGATGCTAACTATCTTGTTGTCCATGCGACAGTCAGTTGTGAAATGTTTAGGTTTGTACATGAGACTAAAGTCACATAAGACCAGAAGCAGAACATCACTGGGAAGCAGCAGAGTGCAACATCCAGATTCTTCAAGTGTATTAATTCTTTCTCAGCAACACTTTACAACAACATTTATTTATATAGCGCATTTTTCATACAAAAGTAGCTCAAAATGCTTTACATAATGAAGAAAAATAAAAGACAAAATAAGAAATTAAAATA
Organism: Polypterus senegalus; assembly: GCF_016835505.1. Taxonomy (NCBI): domain Eukaryota; kingdom Metazoa; phylum Chordata; class Cladistia; order Polypteriformes; family Polypteridae; genus Polypterus; species Polypterus senegalus. The sequence goes on from NC_053161.1 coordinate 105,187,379, forward strand.
AGACAACCTTAGTTAACATAGAAAAAGAGTAAGGTCCGATGGCCAGGGAGGACAGAAAAAACAAAAAAATCTCCAGATGGCTGGGCATTCTACTTAACATAAATGAAATAGTCCTCTTTGTATTTAGGGTTCTCACGCACGCTTTTGATGATGATGGTCATGCAAGCCAGGTAAGCCGATGTCACATTATACATCTTCTTGTCACTAGATATGTTAGATTTGCTTACTGCAGTTGCTTATCTCGTCGCTGGATCATGTCAGTTTATAAAACTGAAAGCAACTGGGCATGCCACATTTATGGACTGTGTGCCAAGTTGGTCATGCTTGCCCCTTTTTCTGATGGCCATTAACATGCTGGCTGACAGACCCAGTGCTATACGAAAAGTGAACAAGTACAGGAAGTTCAGCCACAATCTTTGACCTTTTTTCCTTTTTCCATTCCGTCGTGGTGCATAAAACCTTCTCTTCTGCTTGTGAGGTTCTAAGCCTCCATATTCTTTATATGCATTATAATTCTGGATGAGCATTTATAGGTCATCAGCTCTTATGTACCTAGTTCTTGCTCCTGCAACTAAAGACAAAATCAAACCTGTTTGGCTTTATCAGAGTGAGTTGCAGACTGGGTATGTCACATGAGGTGATTGAGTGTGTTGCCAACTACCACCTACTTGCTAAGATTATATAAATGAAAGCTGAAAATCACTGGAAAAGTCACATAATGTGAGAAAGCCTTTAGACATTCCACCTTGAAATTCAGAAGTAGAAGGGGAGATCCATTTCTGAAAGAGCTCTACATGCATTTTAAGTGAGTTTCTACTCCCTGTCTCAAAAATGCAGGCCTGATGTTTACTCCAAAAATAAAGATACTTAAATTTGCAGCCTTAACCTTTTTCATGCAGCACTTTTGAAATGACACCTGATGCATGTAATTAAGCCTTTTCCTGGTTCAAAAATGAAATCTTAAATGCATTTATAGTGCAGTCTGTCATACTAGAGGATGCCAGAGAGAGTTATAGATGATACAAAACAAGGACAAAGTTTAGTCTTATTTGTTAAAGAAAAAGCTTCTAAACTCCTGATGGAGTCACTTTTTGCCTGCCCCTAGTGTCATTTCTAGAGTAGAGGTGGCCTTAATTTTGTTATACAGACATTAAGCCACAACTCTGCCTCTGGCATTGCCTTGTGGACCTTCACCCCTTGACCTGCATTTGACCTCAGGGGGCTGGATCTCCAAGGGAGGAGTGCCACGGTCAAGAACTGAGTGCTACTTCCCGACAGAAATGTTCGCCTCCTCATACCTGTCATGTTTCACTAAAAATATCTCATCACCTCAAACGTCCTGCATACACTGTAGGTGGGCTCATTGCTCCACCTACAAAGTCACTTCTCATATGCAAGAACATGATCCTTTTCCTCTCTTTTGCACTCCCAAACCACACTTGTACAGGTCCTGTGATATTATCATCGTATTGAGAATCATTAACCACCTTGTTTATGCCGTTCATCCTCCTGCTTTAAAGCTCTGTCTCTGTAGTACTTCATTCTGACTTCTGATTAGTTTTTCATATAAATACAGTTTAAATTTGGGGCAATGCTTTTTGAAAGAGCAGCCTGTCTGCGAACAATGGAGATCTGCATAGAAGGCAAGTTGTGAATCCAAGTCACTTTCTGAAACTCAGTGAGAAAGTAATGTCTAAAATGATGTCACATTGAAAATCTCAAATTCTCTTTAAATAGGACTGCTTCAAAATGTAGCATTACAACATATCATGTATAAAAAACTAGCTTAGATGGGGCTATCTATTTGTATTGCTGTCTATTTTTTAGGAGGAGACTGAATGCTGAGTTCTTTTCTTGAAATAAATTTTGCAGCATACTATTGTATTTGATATGTAAATTGTGTTTGCTTGATTGAGTTGTATTTTGTTGTAATGTTTTGTAATGTTTGCAGTTGTAATGTCCAGACAACTTATGCTACATAAAACAAACTTTGTTCATACTAACATTGTCACACTTTTTATGAAAATATCTCCACCTGCATCAAAATGGCTGAAAATGCATATGATGTAGCTGTCCGCCTACACTGGGCACCTGCGCAACGGTGGAAATGCTGCCAGCCACAGGATTTGTCACAAAACTGTAGCGATGTGTAAATTACACCATACCATACACCATGTAATTTAGATGGATAAAAGTAAGAAACACAACAAATGCCATGGAAACCAACTCGTCATCTATGTTAGAATGTAGTTTTCTTCCATGTAGGGTGACCGATCAGAGAATGAGACATTGTAATAAGCAGGATCCAATCAGAGAAGAGCCACATAATATGCACAAACAACTCAAAACATATTTACCAGTATAGCTTGTGTTTTCAAAAGTCTACGCTTTCACTCCTCCACACTGCAACACCAAGATGGCATTTTCTGAGACTTACAAAGAGCTTCCAAGACCAGAATACTAAAATATCCTTCAAGTGTAAGAGTGCATGTTTTCACCCACTGGATTGGGCCAGTCGTAATGTCTATGTAAGAAGGTAGGGAGACAGAGCACCTCTGTAATTGTGAGCTGCTCCCAGGACACTTTGGAGAACTTCTGGTGCAAGTGATGAAACAGTTGGCAGCATAAGGAAATTAAGTAACATGATAAAAGAGAGGTTGCAAAGAGATCCAAGACCAAGAGAGGAATGTCCACAGTCCATCAGTATTAGGATTGGACTCCACATTCAGTAATTATCTGAGATGACCAAGATGATGGACTCTGGAGTAAGAGATAGACTTGTATTTCTTAAAGTTAATGTTCTCATTTACTCATTGAACATAAGGCAAGAGTTTGTGTGCTTTTGTCTTAAGTGCTCAGGAGTGATAAATTTTAGTTTGAAATTTGAGTGTTAGGTGCACCTACTGTATGTTATGAATATCTAAAGGTTGGAGGTAACACTTTCACGTTGTTACGTTATTTATGAATTTCCTCGATTTCATCTAGAGTTTCAGTGTGCCTGGCCAGACACCAAACCTTTACAAGTGCAGGGAAAACTCCTGAGGAGGCATTTCAGAATTTTGAATAGCACAGAGTCTGTTAATCTCTTTGTACAAGAATAAGCCAGAAGTGCATCACATAGGAAAAAGTCTGCAAGAAGCAACTCAAAGAGAACAAAGGGGTTCATGAGGAGCAACCCTTATAGAGACAGAGAAAGAGATGTGTAAATATAGGCCCACCCAGAACACCCTCACATTAAGGGTGTTAGAATGCAGTTCTCATTAAAATATTGTTAATTAAAGTTCTCTTTATGCATGTTGGTGGTTTTCAATGTCATTGAAGAATTTAGTATAATTATTTGGCTCATAATGAGTCAATAGAATTACTTATATTTTATTACATTTGTATTTTTATTTATCGCAATGCCATTTTGTTTTACATTTATCACAATGCCTTTTGTTTTACTAATGAGAACCACTATTTTGCAGTTTCTGTTGTCAAGACACAACTCCTGGTTTTTGGTCTACCTTCATCCAAGACTGTGGATAGCAAGAGTTGCATGTTCATATTACTGTGTTTCTTGGTTCGAAAAATTAGCAGACCTCTTGTTCACTTTAAGTTTGGTCAGCAATTTGGTTTTAGCACCAGATCATTTTGATTTCTGTTTAATGACTTTTGACAAGACTTCTCCCCTCATCCTTCCATTTTCCTAGCTGCTCAATCTGCATTGGCAGTAAAGATTTATAGCACTGAGAATAGAACAACTCAGAAAAGAAGACTCGATAATGAATTGAGACCTTAAACCTTGTTGGGTAAAAATAGCGGAATAGCAAAATCAGTCATCTAGTTTGGTTTGTAAAAAGGCCTACTAATGCTAACAGCATTCTGCTGCATGTTCAACAGAGATATGACATTTCTCAGTCTTGAACATAAAATAAACAAGCTGTTGATGAGTATCTAGTAAGTTGTATTGCTTACCATTGCTGCTGTTCCTTTGTCAGCATTCATTGTAGTTTAGCATGGTTTCAACGCAGGTGACTTCTAACGTCAGATTATTGTTTAAATTTACTAGTCTGCATTTCAAACAAGTGGCACAGAACCTTACATGTATCATTTTTTAACATGGCAGAAAAGCAACACAGATGACCAGACACCAACAATGCTTATTAAGTCATTCTGTACATTTGGTGCTTCGTGGTATGTGGCACAAATTTCTGTTTACAACAGCTGCAGCACTTCAGCATGATTCTATTTTAAGCTACACACAAGTTCTATGTTTTAATGTTAAAGATCTGCCTTGTGGCTGTTCATCACAGCAAAAACGTCTACATCTTAGTATGAGCTATGTAGACTATAATACTAACAGAAAGGTAACTATCTATTTAGGACAAAGTCACCTGGTTACATTTTGAAACTGTGCAGCTTTATTCCATATAAGTAAAGCACTTGTATACTATATGGTCAGAAATTACCATCTATTAGAGTGACACTGTATTCTGTCAGAACTGACTTGCAAATTTAGAATAACTAACACATATTTTATTATATATAGCTATATCTATTTATTATTATTATTATATATCAGGGTCATACCAAAACTAATGAAAACATAAAGTTTAGAAATCGATAAAGATTAGGATAGAAAATTACTACATATAATTCAAATACACAATATCTTTCTTTACTTCTCTACCAGGTGTAAACATTTTTGCCATGCATGAATGCTTGAGGGAATTCCTTCTTCAAGAGAAGTTTAATCATGCCACAATATTGAAATGTCATGTCCTCATTCATATTTCACTTGCACTGAATTGTGAATATGTTTCATTCAGATGTAAGATGATAGATGGAGATAAAATTTATGATGCCACACAGTTCAATATTGCCCATCATTTCTTAGTAATTCTATTATGGTCTTTACTTTCGGTATAACCCTCGATCTTGATAGTACCATAGCTTTTCAGCTAGACAGCTGCTCTCATGTTGTTCTGCTCTGAGTGCACTTTTAATACATATTTGCTGCCAGTGCAAATTGAAAAGCTAGGACAATTGAAGGACCAAGAGGAGAAGTCTAGTCAAAAATCAGAACAAACTCATTTTGTGCAATTCAATTAAAAAACCAAGTCCAATATAATCACCAAGGCTAGGCAATATGATAGTATGGTCAATGGTCAATTTCAAAGGTTACCAATCAACTGTGGACTTTTAATTTTGACAGTCTCAGAAAGAAAATGGAAGGGATTACAGATATAACATGACATTTTAGAAATGAGAGGACATCATTCAGTCCATCAAGATAGTTTGGTTAACTAATAGCTAAGCTGTCTCAGTATCTTATCTACATGCACTTCATCAAGATTACCGTTTCAACTCAGTAGTTTATTCCACATTTAAATGATCCTCTCATGAATCCATATTTAGGACTTCTGCATGTTATTTTGTATAGCTGGAGCAGAATACTTGGCCAGTCCAATCTCTTTGCAACCGAAACTGATCCTTGCTTAATAAGTGAGTCTCCTGTAAAAAATACTATTTTGGCGTTTAGACCTATTAGGTGAGAACATTCTTTCGCTTTAATTCCTGATTGAGACCTTTGACATTCCAGCTCACAAAGTTCACTGTCTGGTCATAGAGACCCTGCATCTGAACTTTTGTTGACATTTTGTAGTCTTAAACTAACGTAGTACATTATTAGATAAGATAACTTTAACCTTAATTTCCAGTTTAGCCAGGAGCTATTGCTATCAAGCCTATTGTTGAGTTGGCACTTACAATTGTGGGGGTAAAAAGGATAGATTTGAAATAGCTTGATCTCTTTCTCCCCAACCCACACCCGCCACCCCATTTTGGCTCCCCATGTGAGGCTAGACCACACTTCAAAAAGTCCAAGTCCTCTGCATGTTATTTTGTGTGTGTTTGTTTACTTTGTCATTATTTTGGTGTGGTCACTGCCATTTTGAGTTTTTCACATATTATTTACCATTGCTATGGATGTCAACACATCACGTGATGCCTTATGTCATTATGCTCCTCCTATTTAAGATGACAGTGCCCAGCAGTTTGTTACCAAGTACTAGAACAAAGGCAGAACATGTAATGACAAAAATTAGATTGAGTTAAGAGGCAGTTATCCAAATTAAGGTTAAGGCTATGTTTCCTTTGGCTAAGGTTTTGGTTTAGCATTTTGATTTTGAGGATTAGCACTGATGGTTCTCTTGTTTTGACTTTGGCTATGTCTCTAACCACAGCTCTGTTTGTTAACTTGAGCTTCACCCCATGTTCTAATTTTTCTATCACTTAAATAAATAAACACATAAATAAATACATCTCTGAGCACCAGCTTCTCTCACAAGTGTCATCATTACAGATCTTTTGGGTGGAGAACTACTTTTAGGTTTAAATGCACTTTCCCTTAATTTTCATTGGTGATCTTGAGTTCATGATGAACAATTCAACTGGAATAATTTAGCCGGATTGTCTTTGTCAATGCCTCTAAAAAATTTTAAAAACGGCAGGAAATGGCCTTTAGTCTGGGGATGCAAAGGAAGTAGTCTTGATTTGTGTGATCAAACAGACACCAGCTAACTGCTAAGACAGTGACAACAGATCACAGGTTGTTTCCTCAAATTGAGAACTTTTTTTCCCAAGGTCCTGGTATCTTAAAAATTGTATAAATGTTATTCCATGGATCTTTGGCTAAATAATTTAGAGCATTCTGGAGAACAGACCTTGTATGACGAATAAAAAATTTGGACGGCGTTTTCCCTCGCCCGGACGTGGGTCACCAGGGCCCCCCTCTGGAGCCAGGCCTGGAGGTGGGGCTCGATGGCAAGCGCCTGGTGGCCAGGCCTGCACCCATGGGGCTCGACCGGGCACAGCCCGAAGAGGCAACATGGGTCCCCCTTCTCATGGGCTCACCACCTATAGGAGGGGGCAAGGAAGTCAGGTGCAGTGTGAGTTGGGTGGTGGCCAAAGGTGGGGACCTTGGCGGTCCGATCCTCGGCTACAGAAGCTGGCTCTTGGGACGTAGAATGTCACCTCTCTGAAGGGGAAAGAGCCTGAGCTAGTGCGCGAAGGTGCAAGAGGTTCCGGCTAGATATAGTCGGGCTCACCTCAACACACAGCTTGGACTCTGGAATGGTATCCTTCAATAAGGGTGTGCACAAAAAGGCGACCTTCAAAAGGGCGACCTCAATTGGGCGTGGCGAATAAAAGCGACCTTCAAAAGGACGACCTCAATTGAGCGCCGAATAAAGGAGCGTGTAAATAAAGGCAAGCTTGAAAAGGGCAACCTCAATTGAGCACCGAATAACCGCGCATAAATAAAGCAGTGATTCAAAAGGGTGACTTCAATTGGGTGCAGCAAATAAAGGCAAACGCAACAAAATTATTACAGAAAATTTATTAGATAAAGGTAATGATTGATTAATGCATGAACTTCTATCGAACTACTTCTAACGAACTATTTCTAAAGCTTTCTATATTTTGTTGTTTTCAAAATTACAGAAAATTAGATTAAGACAATGACTGAAAATATTTCGTTGTTTTCAAAATTACAGAAAATTAGATTAAGGCAATGACTGAACATATTTCATTGTTTTCAAAATTACAGAAAATTAGATTAAGGCAATGACTGAACATATAAAAAGGCGAAAGCAAGTTACACTTGAAGCTGTAGATTATGTGCAATGCCACGTAGATATTTGAGATGCGGTCTATTAGCATAATCAAGGACAATTGATTTAATTCGTTCCGAAGTGTCTCTGTAGGTCTTCCTTGGCTTTGGCATAGGCTGACCTGCAACGAGCTGTACAAGACGCAGCTCAGTAAGGCTATGCTCTTTCTTTAAGCCTTTGATCAATCTCCAGATACTTGGATGACACGCTCCCAGCAATGATGAAAACGCCCGGTGCCATCCTTCATTGGAATTGTTGGTCTTTGGGAGATCGTTGATCGCTTGGTCATATACAGTACATTCCAAAGGCTGATGGGGAAGATCGGTTCGTGACGTAGATTGTGTCATGATGGGCGTCCGATCCATGTGTCTTCGAAGTAACCAAGCAGGTCGCTGATGTCTCTGTAATTGTTGAAAAAAAAGGCTTGTCCATCAGCTCTTCAAAGACATCAACAAATCATCCGGGGCAACGAAAGCCAGTGCAGCCAAATGACGAAGACTTAGAGCGAGCTCAGCATCAGTCATATATCGCTGAACGATGTCCGGTGTCTGCTGCATCCGACGCCACAGACACTGACTGAAGTGGAAGAAGCATCCTTGATGAGTTGCATGTAGGAACATTGTGTTGAACTCCAGAATACTGGCCTGCTCGAAATCTGTAACAATTGTCTTAGGATCCAACTGTTGACAGATGTTTTTCAGTTCAGTAAGTACTCGAATGTAACTACATGAACTCTTGTCACTCATGAGCACGTAAACAAGAGGAAACGTTGTTTCGTACTTTATCCCATGAATCGTGTAGATTTGCTGGAACAAATGAGGTGCAGATTTGAAAGTTCCGTCGCATAACCAGGCTTCACATTTGGCAAGGACCTGCAGATTCCCCTGTGTTGAAAAGACTAAGAATTGGTGTTTTCCTGGTCCACTGTCATATCTAAAAAAATTGCTCACCTCCAGTAGTCATAGAATATCCAACAGGTATAGTCAAGTCGTCCAGACTAGTTGGATTTGACATTGCTGCCTCGTTGACACGCCGAACGCAATGGACAGTTTGTTTAAGGTGACAAAAAACAGGACGTTGTCCAATGACCACTGATGACAGACCTTGGGCTGCTGTAGCCACGAGTTCCTGCGGTCCGTCAGTAGAAGAAGTTGCTCGTTGTTTGATGTCCACTATTGCTTTCCTTGTTTTGATCTTCGCCACATCTGGAACATGGTTGTGCGCAAATGGTCTCTTGACAAATAATCCAATTTTGGTATGACAGCGAGACGAACATTTTCCAATCCTACAGTATATTCAGTGCATTTCCAGATGTGTTTCCCATTGATAGTTTTCTCCTTTCTGAATGTATAGCCTTCGACTATGAGTAGATCTGCACCTTTGTTGCTCTTCACAAATTCCAGAGCCATTTGAACTAAATTATCTACGAATTATCTCTCAATTGAGGTCACCCTTTTGAAGCACTCCTTTATTTACGTGCACATTTATTCGGCACTCAATTGAGGTCGCCCTTTTGAAGCTCACCTTTATTTACACACGCCTTTATTCTCTGTGCCCAATTGAGGTCGCCCATTTGAAGGTCGCCTTTTTGTGTGCGCCCTTATTGAATAGAACCCTCTGGAACCAATCTCTTTGAGAGGGGCTGGACTCTCTACCACTCTGGAGTTGCCACCGGTGAGAGGCGCCAAGCAGGTGTAGGCATACTTATTGCCCCCCAACTTGGAGCCTGTACATTGGTGTTTACCCCAGTGGACGAGAGGGTAGCCTCCCTCCGCCTTCGGGTGGGGGGACAGGTCCTGACTGTTGTTTGTGCGTATGCGCCGAACAGCAGTTTGGAGTACCCACCCTTTTTGGAGTCCCTGGAGGGGGTGCTAGAGGGCATACCTTCTGGGGACTCCCTAGTACTGCTGGGAGACTTCAATGCTCACGTGGGCAATGACAGTGAGACCTGGAAGGGCGTGATTGAGAGGAATGGCCCCCCCAATCTGAACCTGAGCGGTGTTTTGTTATTGGACTTCTGTGCTCATCACGGATTGTCCATAACGAACACCATGTTCAAGCATAGGGGTGTTCATATGTGCACTTGGCACCAGGACACCCTAGGCCTCAGCTCGATGATCGACTTTGTGGTCGTGTCATCGGACCTGCAGCCACATGTCTTGGACACTTGGGTGAAGAGAGGGGCGGAGCTGTCAACTGATCACCACCTGGTGGTGAGTAGGCTTCAATGGTGGGGGAGGATGCCGGTTAGGCCTGGTAGGCCCAAACGTGTTGTGAGGGTATACTGGGAACGTCTGGCAGAGTCCCCTGTCAGAAATAGCTTCAACTCCCACCTCCGGCAGAACTTCGACCACGTCCCGAGGAAGGTGGGTGACATTGAGTCCGAATGGGCCATGTTCTGTGCCTCTATTGTTGAGGCAGCTGACCGAAGCTGTGGCCGTAAGGTGGTCGGTGCCTGTCGTGGCAGCAATCCCCAAACCCGTTGGTGGACACCGGCGGTGAGGGATGCCGTCAAGCTGAAGAAGGAGTCCTATAGGACCCTTTTGTCCTGTGGGACTCTGGAGGCAGCTAATAGTTACCTCCTTAGTCCTACTAACATGCCTTCCAATGAGGAAGCAGAGCCTGGGGACTCCGAGGTGGGCTCCCCCATCTCTGGGGCAGAGGTCACCGAGGTGGTTAAAAAACTCCTTGGTGGCAGGGACCCAGGGGTGGATGAGATATGCCCGGAGTTTCTCAAGGCTCTGGATGTTGTAGGACTGTCTTGATTGACACATCTCTGCAACATCGCCTGGACATCGGGGACAGTGCCTCTGGATTGGCAGACCAGGGTGGTGGTCCCCATCTTTAAAAAGGGGGACCGGAGGGTGTGTTCCAACTACAGAGGGATCACACTCCTCAGCCTCCTTGGAAAAGTCTCCTCGGGAGTTCTGGAGAGGAGAGTCTGTCGGACAGTCGAACCTCGGATTCAGGACGAACAGTGTGGTTTTCATCCAGGTCGCGGAACAGTGGACCAGCTCTACACCCTTAGCAGAATCCTGGAGGGTGCATGGGAGTTTGCCCAACCAGTCTACATGTGTTTTATGGACTTGCAAAAGGCATTTGACCATGTCCCTCGGGGAATCCTGTGGGGGGTGCTCCGAGAGTATGGAGTACCGGACCCCCTGATAGGGGCTGTTTGGTCCCTGTACAACTGTTGTCAGAGGTTGGTCCGCATTGCCAGCAGTAAGTTGAGCCCGTTTCCAGTAAGAGATGGACTCTGCCGGGGCTGCCCTTTGTCATCGATTCTGTTCATAATTTTTATGGAGATATGGACAGAATTTCTAGGCGCAGCCAGGGTGTTGAGGGGATCCGGTTTGGTGGACTCAGGATTGGGTCACTGCTTTTTTCAGATGATGTTGTCCTGTTTGCTTCATCAGGCCGTGACCTTCAGCTCTCTCTGAATTGGTTCGCAGCTGAGTGTGAAGCGGCTGGGATGGGAATCAGCGCCTCCAAATCTGAGACCATGGTCCTCAGCCGGAAAAGGGTGGTGTGCCCTCTCAGGGTTGGGGGAGAGATCTTGCCCCAAGTGGAGGAGTTCAAGTATCTTGGGGTCTTGTTCACAAGTGAGGGAAGAATGGAGCGTGAGATTGACAGGCGGATCGGTGCAGTGTCCACAGTGATGTGGGCTCTGCATCGGTCTGTCGTGGTGAAACAAAGAGGACAAAGTTCTCAATTTACCAGTCGATCTACATTTCTACCCTCACCTATGGTCATGAGCTATGGGTAGTGACTGAAAGAACAAGATCGCGAAATACAAGCAGCTGAAATGAGTTTCTTCCGCAGGGTGTCTGGGCTTTCCCTTAAAGATAGGGTGAGAAGCTCAGTCATCCGGGAGGGGCTCAGAGTGATTCTCCGCATCGAGAGGAGTCAGATGAGGTGGCTCGGGCATCTGATCAGGATGCCTCCTGGACGCCTCCCTGGTGAGGTTTTCCGGGCAGTCCAACCGGGAGGAGGCCCCAGGGAAGACCCAGGACATGCTGGAGGGACTATGTCTCCCGGCTGGCCTGGGAACACCTTGGGATTCTTCCGGAAGAGGTAGAAGAAGTGGCCAGGGAGAGGGAAGTCTGGGCCTCTCTGCTGAAGCTGCTGCCCCTGTGACCTGACCTCGGATAAGCGGAAGAGGATGGATGGATTCTGGAGAAAATAAATACTGTTGTTAGCTGAGTTATGGGATTTTTCAGGTAAGAAAGACACAAGGTAAGGTTGTTAAGCTCCCTAAACATAGTATCTGAGAGTGCTGTATGTTTATTAGAACGTGCTAGTAAGTGCTAGTACCCTGTATATTTGATAATAATGACCTTAAGAGCTAATGTCAATCACATATTAAATATTTATCCAAACAAAATACAGAGGGAAGCCTTAGGTGACACCCATCTTCCACCAGCTGTGCACCCTGCACCTTACCTTTAAATATCCGGTCAAGTTAAACTCCTCGTAACTATTATCTAATGCATTTTTGCAATCCCACAAGAAATGTATTGTTTAGAACAGATGTAAAAATATCTAAAAGCTGCTGAAGCACTCGGATATCCTGCTTTTGTTGACTGCAACATTGTGCACCGCTGTTATTAATTTACTTAACAAAAGAAAGCTGTTAAATGTGACCTTCAGATAAAGCCAAATAAAATCCATAAAACTCATTCAAAGCTGCCTTTCAGATATATCATTCATTTGCACATAAATATCAAATCCAGATATTATTTACAAGAAATGACCCCAAACTGTAAGGCCATTCTGAACTACTGCCTGTGTGAGATATGGTGTCTCATACCACTGTACCTACGGATAACAGCCTGGAATCCCGCTTTCTGTTAGAATTTGACCTCTGCACATTTCTGCCTGCCGTAATGTCTTAGAATACATTATATATCCAGACATCTATATTTAGAGAGGACATGACTAGCATTATGGAGGATTGAATGATCTTCAGCAGCACATTCAGCAAAAAATGTTATGCCGTGCAGTTTTTTCAAGTCAGGAAAACAAACTCAGGTTTTAAATCTTACAAAAGCCCCTTTAGGTATGCAGCACAAGAGGATTTGTAAAGCAATTCATTCTCTAAAATGTTCATTTTGGATTGTCAGGGATAATCCATGCAGAGTTGTCTTCATGTGTGAACTGTACATACTGAGTTCAAGGACTTCTACAATATATTGTGCATGGTGTGAAAGGTTAAGACTGGAGATCTATAAACATTATTGTGACTCGGGAGTAGCTCCTCAGTTACGGGTTCATGCTTATTTATCCATCCATCCATCCATTATCTAACCCCCTGTATCCTAACACAGGGTCATGGGGGTCTGCTGGTGCCAATCCCAACCAACACAGTATTTAAATATAGCATAAGTTTTAAAATTATATATTTTTAAAAATATTATATTTATTTCTGAATTTTGTAACTCCTATAGTTAATAAAGTGTTTGACATTTTAAAATAATGCACAGGCTACAGGAAAAACAGTCCACTTTTTAACCTCATCTCAAAGGCTTGGTGGGGCTGGACAACTGTTCTAGCAGGGGGCAGTTGTGCACAGACACACACTCAATCATGTCAAGCTGTTTTAGAGTGACCAGCTAATGTAAGACCCAGGTCTTCTGTGAATATAGGGGCAAACACCATATAGACACGGGCAGAACAATCAACCTCTCCACACAGATTGACCAGGCTGATATTTAATCACAACACTCTGAGCTGTGCCACTTCTGCTGTGGTTTAGAAAACTTATTTCTACTTCTTTCAGCAGCAAATGTATAGCCATGATAAGGCACTGAGGGCCCAGTATGAACTGAGCCTTTAATAGCTCAATTAAACTTAACATTATATCATCACCATCCAGATGAAGGTTCCAGAAAGAACTCTTATTTAGATGTGTAAATAACCATGAGGAATTTATAACAGATTTGTGAATCACCACTGGATTCCTGATTTCAAAAGGATTCACAGTGCATACCATAAGTTCATGTTTTCTTGATCTGTTGCATCTTACTAGGTAGCTGACTAAACATTAAACATTTCTGTATTGTTCACATATGAGGAACCTTTTCAAAGTCCAAAGGATCAATTTCATCTGCAGTGAACCCTTCCCATAATTAACTGGTTCTTTGCCAAGTAATGGTTAAACAACTAACCACACAACCCAGCAAAGTGTCATTTTAGGACAAGTATTGTTTTTTTTCTTATTAATTTTAATTAAAAGCAAATAACAATCCATACAATCATACTTAACAAAACAAAAATTCAACCCCCATCCAAAAGTAAGAAAGAGAGAAGGGCCAGCCAACAAAGCAAATCTTTGAAGCAACAATGAAAGAAGAGAATTCTTTTCCTTGATACCAAAGCTTATTCTAAAATGTTATTGATTAGAAACTGCCATATTAAAAAAAAAGAGTGAGTATTTGATTTTTTCAGATAGTATAGGATATCATTTACCCACTGACATGAAGGTTGTGGATTGGGATTCTTCCATTTGAGAAAGATAAGTCTACATGCTAGTAGTGAGGTAAAGGCAATTACGATTTGTTTGTCCTTCTACATTTTAAGCCCATCTTGGGAGTACACCAAACACAGGACCAATATTTTAAAAGCATAGATACACTGCTACCATCTTGGAACAAATAAAAAATGCAGCAAGAAAATTGGTAAAAAAAGAGTAATTTAGGAACTTACTTTAATTAAAGGACTTAATGAACAAGATCTGTGAGAAGTGATACTAAGCAGTAAATTCATTAGTCTTTTTTATTATTCTGTTGATTCTGTAAATAGCATTACAGTGAGCAAGACACAGATCAATCAATCATACTATCAGTATGACATCTTATAGATTTGTGCTCATTTTCATATCAGGAGTTCTCTCAATCCCAACAAATGCATATATTTCTAAAAATTGAAACTAGAACCATGCTAAACTCAAAAATAGCCTAATGCTATGGCAGGCTTTGTCATCTGTAGAGTTTCCTAAAATTCTTTTACTTCTCTGATTGTGGACATATACAGTTTGTTTATTCATTAGGTTATTACAAATACAGTATGAAGTTAATATGAATCTATCCATTAATCCAATTAAGGGTAGTGGAGGAGCTGGAGGCCATGCTGGCAAACCTGGACACAAGACTCAGACCATTCCTAGACAAACTTGAGGGCAGTCTCACTTACAAAAATAATCACTTGCAGTGGGATATTTAAGAGTCTGCAATTGGTACATCTGTAGGGGAAAGAAAACAGGAAGAGAACAAGCCACTGCTACCGAAAATCTGAAGTACCAAGAGACTGCCTATTGATTTTCTCAAAGACTCTCTATATTTCCAGTCACTATTCAGGGTACTTGGGGGTCCATATTATTGACTGGTCTTGGAACACAGAGCAACCATATAAGAAAGGGCAGAGCAGGCTCTTTTTACATAGTAGACTACATTCCTTCAATGTGGGAAGTGACATCTTTCACATCTTCTATAATTCTGTGATGGCCAGTGTGATTTTCTTAATGCTGTGGTGTGCTGGGCTGGTAACATCACTTCAAGAGTGGCCCACCAAATAAACAGGCTAATTAAAAGGGTAAGCTCAGTCGTGAGACACACTCTTGACCTACTGGAGGTAGTAGTGGAGCAAATAATGAAGACAAAACACACTCTGGACCCCCTGGATGTAATAGCAATTGAGAGCATTAAAACAAAACTGAGCACCATCATGGGCAATTATGCACATCTTCTCTGTGACGCACTATCACTGAGTACTTTCAGTCAACAAATTATTCAGCAGAAGTGTGTCAAGAAAGGCTGCCAGAGCTCCTGTATACCAAAAGCAATATGCCTGCTTAATAACTCTTGTCAGAAGTTTTTTCTTCTTTTTGTAATTCTTGTTTGTTTGAGTAGTGTTGTTGTTGTTGTTTTCATTTGTTATATTTCTGTAGTTTCTACAAAAGCTCAATGTCCCCTTGGGGCATATAAAGGCCTATATCTGTTCTTCCGTCTACGGGGCCAGGATTTGAACCCATTCTATTACATCCGAAAGTGACTAACGCTAACTAACCATTGTGCCACACTGCCGCTTTCCGTTTGCTTAAATTTGCCATGGACAAGAACTCATGTGATTAATCCCTGAATAAGGAAAACACGTCAACAGTGGAATAACACTTAACTGTGCCAAAACCAACATTACAGTGCATAGCCAGACTTGTCTTGGTCTGTTGGTCACATGAGCATTGACGTGTTAGCAGCCATGGGCCAGCATGTTGAAACCTCAGCTTCTAATTCTTTCAGCCCTCTCTTACAGCCCAACAGCAAACTAAAAAAACGTATCCGTAGTAAAGCTTATCACAATGACATACTGTCTTCCTGACTCCCACCGCAAAAACAATGTAGCTTTTTCAGTTCACCAGCTTATTATTACAACTCATAGACTGCTGAATAGCAGTCTCTGCAGGAAATTGTAATGTCTATGGGAACAATGCATTCAGTCAAAATAAAATCAAATGATCGCCTGAATGAAGGCAATAATTTGAGTTAATTACATATTGGATTTATGGGATTGTAACTCCCTGGGAGATTGTGACATGAAGTTGTGTCAACACCATCAATGGATGATAAAACACTGAGCTGCATCCATTAGGAACCTAGCCAAAAGATAGCATGAAGGCAGATTATGATTATGGTGTGGGTTATCTGACCAAGGGTTTTGCATGCAATGCTTCTTAGAGAAGGAAAGTGGAAGATACACTAAACGTACTGCGTGCTGTGGCTTCTCAGAAGAGGTGGGGTATGCTTATTGTGCAGTCTGTTTTAAACCATATTATAAGCATCTGTGTAACGTGATAGCAAGGATGTCCGGAGAGGAGATATGGGGGTGACAGAGTAGAGAAGAAGAGCCACTGTATAGGCACACTGAAGGCAATACAAATGAAAAAGTCAATTGAAACGGATCCACTTCATAGAAACAAATCTACTGAAAAAAGGTACTAAAATTAAGTATGAGCAGGAAGAGGCATCCAACCCTTCTGTTAACTTAAAATGTAAGTTGTGACAAGGTTAAGGCTGAAGATTTACTGTTTGATTAATGAATAAGGATGCACTGACTAGCAATGATAATGTGATCTCCTGCAGATGCATTCAAATGCGCCATAAGTGTTACACAGAAAAGGAAGAAGAATGGAACTCTGGAGTGGAGCCAAACTAAGAGTAAGAGGAATCCAAGAATGAATATATCTGGAGAAAATATCTGTGGGGTGTTCCAGAGTTTTAGGAACTTCAATAAATAATTCAACAAAGTTTGACAAATGAGCCCATTAGATTTCAGGGGTGACGCTGCTTATTCAATTTCCAAATCACTGTGTGATCGTATCACACCTGTCCGTCAATTGTAAAAAAATATACATTCAATAAACTTCTTCTGATCTTGTAAATCATTTTGGAGAAATGCTCAGTCAAAAACAATGCTGTTTCTTGGGGGCGCTAGAGCCCGTTCAAGAAATATCAAGTACAAGACAGAAAGCAGCCCTAGTGTCACTTACATACCCATAATAATGCGCTCACAGGATCAATTTAAAATCACCAATTAAGTGAAGGAAAATGCACAGGCTTGGGAAGACATACAGATAACATCCAGACAGACTGAGAAATTCAAGGTGGCTGTATATACTGCATGTGACAGCACTGCCAACTACTGTGCCTCCATGCCACCTCATAACCTTGATAATCATACTTATGAAGCAAAGCTAGCCACCTCAGCCACGTGTTCTTTAGCTTAAAGAGTTAGATCACTTGTATCTAGTAGTAGCATTGTCATGTGCACAGTGTACGGTGAACTTCTCACTTTTGTGTCTGGTGCAATGATAAACAACATGGCATTAAAATAAAGAACTTCATTTAATTTAATAGTCCCCCCAAAGCAGCTTCCCTGAAGTGGGATGCTGCTTATTGCCTCTGTCATACCAAAAAGAAGTAAAATGCATGAATTCACTTTAATCAAAAGGCAGTGTGATCTAAGGCAAAACCTTAGGACTAGTGTTTGACCCTAGAGACAGGGAGTAAGGTAAGTGTAAGTTAAGCCATGATGAATACAAAGGACAAATCCGATCTTGAATACAATAGTTAAGATCTTCATATTATTAGGGAATAAAATCACATATCATATATTTTTCCAATTCTAAATCTTCATATGGAAAAGTACTAAGCACTAGCATGGAAAGATGCGTGTCTTGCAGCAAGGCAGTTACTGTATATATAAGATAAAAACCTTGAAGTTGTGGGTTCCAATCACGCTGCTGACACTGTGTGACCATGAGCAAGTCACTTCATCTGTCTGTGCTCCAACTGGAAAAGCAAAAGATATTAAACCTATTGTTTCTCACACATGATATAGGTGTCAGCCAAATAATAATACGTAAATGGTAGGTGCCCTCTCCTGGGTTGATTTGTGCCTCCCATGACCCTATACTTTAATTAAGTGAACTTGAATGGATTTTCACACATTATGTAAATTGTAACTGATGGCAGAAAACAATATATAGTATAATATGTCAAGGGTTTAGTGACTATAGAAAAAAAAGAAAAAAGGAATCTTCAATTGATGAAAGTTTTAGTGATGGTCAAGTTGTAGTGGTCCATAGAATAGAAGAGAACAACTTACGTGGAACCAATAAAGTAAAAATCTACCCAAGGTGCCCCCATAACATTTTGAGAAGAGGGTCTTCTAGAACTATGTATAAAGCTATGATCAGTCTATGTTACTCTCTTCTCAGTCCAAGTGCTTTCTGAAGAGCATCTATGTTTTTTAAAGCAACTATTTTTGAGCTTCTGCATTTTTGCACTCTGTCCTTTCACTGGAGGAAACATGATCATTATTTTTAGCTTGTGTGCTAAACTACCTGCAGGTTCCTGGATGTTGTCCTAGAATTTTTTGTCTTTCTTGATGAGTTTATTGGTAACTTTAGGATGGTCTCCTCTTGGAAAAAATCACCATTATCTGACTTAATAATTACATGGTATACAGGTAAAATTCCATTACAACTAATATCTTTACAAAAAAAGTTTCATTACAATGAAGTATTTTTATGGTCCTGACAGCTTCCCCATATGACGCAAATCTATAGAAATCTCGTTACTACAAAGTACTGTACATTCAGCAGATACTTTCATTATAATGAAATGCCGAAAAGACCTTGAAATGCCTGAATGAATCATTCACAGAGCAGCTAGTTCTGTGGCCGCAGCTCAGTTGTGCACAACGATCTCCAAAAAGAAACACTGTCATTTTTTTTCTTTCTTCGAACTATCCTTGTACTGTTTTTGTTTTTTTGCCTTTTTTGTTTCCAGCGGTTTTCAGTGATACCTTTTGCTTATTGCTCGTCAACATTTGAAAAACATCCATCGGAATTGAACTCATTGTCAGACGCAAAAAAACGACATCATTCGTACCCTGAAAGTGTATTATTGCAAGGAAATGCTGAGAAAAATTCTCGTCAGCATAACTTGTAGGCAGGAGGAGATTAAAATTAACGTGAAAGAAGCTACTGAAATGATTGCAAACGCCTGGATACAAGTTAAAGAAAGCACTATAATTACAAAATACAGAACCTCATTACAATGAAATGTTTGTTACAACAAAATATTTTTTAGGTCCCTGGGAGTTCTTTGAAACTGAATTTTAAATCTATTTTATTGTGGTTCAGGGAAAACCCAGAGTTTCACAAATGGTTTTGTAACTATTGTAGATCTTAATTAATTTCTAGGACCCTTCAGAAATACGTTTAACCGGTTACCTTAAAGCTGGCCCTCAATGTTCCTTCATTTGCCACTGAGCTGGACCAAAGTTTTACTTACTAACTCCTTCTTCAGCCTCTGTCTTGGCGCTTGTTCCATGTACTCTCGCTTTTCAGGAACTTATTTTTTAAATGGTTCTGAGATCACAACTACAGAATGTATGCAATTTTCTATGAATATGTCCTGAGCGGCCTCTAAAAACCAATGCAGAAATATTTCTGTTTCTAAAATTTATGAGCCTAGGTTAGTGAAGTGGAACAGAAATCTGCAGTTATCTTTTGGCCAGGGTTCCTCCCCTGACTGGGGTTCATGTCCTTGTTTTATGTATCTTTTGTTTACTTTTAAGCCATTGTTTTATGTTAATGTTACTTACATGTATTATATTATTTGTATTCTTTGCCTTGGTGATGTTCCATATGTTTTGTGGGTGTTCCCCCAAGGCCATCTACCAATCACTGCTAGGAACTGCCTGCTGCCCTATAAATCCAGAGGGTTTCCCATAGTTCCTGGCGGTTCCTTGTGAATGTGCTCTGGAGTGAGTGATTTTTTCTGTTTCTCAGTGTTGTGTACCTTTGTGATTTTGGATTTTTTGGCTTGTTTTTTCTACTGTTCTCTAGATTTCATTTTGGGACTGTGTTGGCTTTAAATTTACTTATTGTTTAGGCATCCCCTCTTACCTTTTGGGTGTTCTTGCTACAGAATAATTTTGGATAACAAATATTCTATAAAGGTCCTGTATGTGTCCACCAATTATTAGCCAGGTTTTGACAGTTTTACCCTTCTAGTGAGCATTATTAGCAGTGCTTTTTGGGACTTGCATGCTTTGGAACTACAACTTCACAACATCTACAATGTCAAATTTTGATTATTTTTTGGCTCCAAACTACTTCTTTCAAGAGGGAATGCAAAGTGTGAAGCACAAAAATAATTTCGCCAAACAACAAACAACCGTTTCACCAAATCCATTACAAAACTCAAGAATCTTACACAAAAAATCACAGTCAAGATTGTTTGCTAGATAACAGGTGGAACAAAATCATATGCTAGTCTTTCAGTAGTTTATTCACAAACATGAATAATTGTAGAAGGGAAAGGGTTGACCTTTCTACAGTCACAAATCATGTGTCTCAGTCAACTGTGCTAGTAACATTAAGGTTACAAAAAAAAAGGAAGTACCAATGAAAACCAAAATGGCAACTCGGAAAGAGAAAAATAATTTAAAGGAATAGTTTATCTAAAAATGAAATTTTATTTAAATATTACTTATTGTGACAGCCAAGTCAAATTTTATGACATAATACACCAATGACAAACAAGGCGAAAGCCTTGATGAAATTTTTTTTTTAATTCTCATGTAACTCAAGTCACATAATGTTTGTTATCCATTCATATGGTCAAAACATGAAAATTTAGAGTTTGTATGCAAAAATATTAATACAGTGGAACCTCGGTTCACGAACGTCTTGATTCACGTACAACTCGGTTCACGACCAAAAAGTTTACCAAACTTTTGCCTTGTTTCACAACCACACACTCGGTATACAAACAAGCCAGTTTCCCTTTCAGTTTGTGCGCGGCCTATGATTTCCGCACGTGTTGCATTGTTCTCAGTCAAACGTGCCTGTTTGCTGCTAAAAGAGAGAGAGAGAGAGAGAGAGAAATAGAGCTAGCCACGTGCCTGCCTGCCTGCTACTGACAGGGGGGAGGGAGGTACAGCAGAGAGAGAGGAGCTGCGTGCCTGCCTGCCTGGCTGGTTCATTGTTCTCAGTCAGACGTGCGTGCTTTACTTGAGCTCTCTTTGTGCTCTACAGTATTTTGTGTGCTTTTGCAGTTAACCATGGCTTCTAAGCAAGTGAAGAGTGGTGAGAAGAAAGTTTTGAAGAAAATTGAAATCAAAGTAAAGAAAGAAATTATTGAAAAGTTTGAGCGTGGCGTTCATGTTACTGATCTTGCCGCCGAGTACAAGAAGTCAAAATCTATGATTTCAACTATTCTAAAGCAGAAAGAATCTATTAAAGCAGGTGATATTGCAAAAGGTGTTACAGCGTTAACCAGGCAGAGGCTTCAAGTGCTGGAAGAGGTGGAAAAATTGTTTACCAGTTTACTCATTTACCAATTTGAGAACCCTCGTGCTCTCATAGCAGCACAATGTAAACAAAGCCAGACTGCCAGTAATATGGAGGGCAAACACGAAGGGTTGGGTCACAAGGACTTTCTTTTTGGAATGGCTGCATGAGGCTTTTGCTCCCACCAGCTAAACAGCTAAAAGCATCAGAAACCCAAGAAATCACAAGAGAGAAAACCCCTGAAGGAAAACACTTCATGCCAGAACTCGACTCATGCAAGGTTAGTTTTCTTGGTGGTTTTGTATTACGGATTTTTCAAAAGTTAATTTTTTAGTTCGTAGCGTGAATTGTTGCAATGTTAATTTTCTCTTTTTTCAAATGTTCGCTTTTTTCCCTGTGCTTAAATATCATTTTTAAAAAAAGTGTTTACAGCTACCGGCTGTAAGGCTAAAATAGCGTGATCTTGTTACTTTTTTGGTTGCTTGTGGTTGGTTTTTAAATACACTTCGCATTTCTAATGTTCCTTTTTTTCTGCTGTGCTTAAAACTCATTTTAAAAAAAGTGTTTACAGCGATCGGGCTTTAAGGTTAATAGTGTGATCTCCTGCAATCTTACTTTTTTGGTTGCTTGTGGTTGGTTTTTAAATACACTTCGGGTTTGTTCTAATGTTCCTTTTTTTTTCGCTGTGCTTAAAACTCATTTTAAAAAAAGTGCTGCACGTGGTGTGTGTGTGTGTGTGTGTACAGAGAGAGAGAGAGCGCGAGTGAGCCTGCTCATGTAGCTGAGCAGGGAGCCTGGGTGTTTTGTGTCAGTGTTATTCAATGTTTTTACATTGGTTTACTATTACACTGTGCATTCTATCGTGTAATTAACTATATTTGTGCTTAATCTTTACATATATTTACATATTTACATACAGTTCGTACGGTCTGGAACGGATTAATTGTATTTACATACAATCCTATGGGGGAAATTGCTTTGGTTCACAACCAACTCGGTTTACGACCAAAGTTCTGGAACGAATTATGGTCGTGAACCGAGGTTCCACTGTAGTTACTTTCTGAAAACTCATTGAATATTATTGAACAAGAAAGACATCATTCCCACAATACTGTGCTTTTAAACTGAAGACAGGGCTCTTGACCAATGAATGAGGAGAAGAGGCAGATCTTGAGTTCAATTGCACAAATTACAGCAGGGCACAAGTATTTTTAACACTGACATTTAAATAAAGGTTTGTAGTTTTGCACCTTGTTTTTTTTTTTTCAACGACTATTCTTTTGTTCTGCCTTACCAACTATTTTCCTTTCCCAGCACCTTTAGTCTACTGCAGCGTTTCTCAAACTTTAAGTATTTGCGACCCGAGTTTTCATAACAGTTTTAATTGTGCCCCCCATCATTTTTTGAAAGGTAGATGCATATTTTATTATACCTACTTAACTTTTATCGACATTTATCTAACTCTATATTTATTGTTCTAGTATCAGAATGTAGTTTAAGTTAATTTGTTTTGGTTTCAACAGATGTTTTTTTCATATTTTTGATTCTTGTTTTCTTTTTTTCACATCTTCGCGCCAGCCTTTTTGTTACTTCGGGCCCCCTAGGGGGCCCAGGTTGAGAACCACTGGTCTACTGCTTTTTTGCTGTCTTTTCATACAGCTATAAAATATTTGCCTGATGTTCACAAGGAAGCCTGACATTGTTATCTTATTAGCATTGCTTCTCTTTAGCAGACCTACTCTGTACATATCAGTGATATGCCAGCCTGAACAAACCTGGGATAGTATGCATACACTCCAGGAGTCTGCTAGCATGATGAGAGATGAAAACTCCAAACAGACTAATGGAAATTGTTCACTATCTAATTATAATCACCATTCAAGATCCCAAGATAATTACTTTGTGATTTAAACCATTAGGGTCATTAGCATCAACATAATTACACTGAGGTCTTGGGAGAACAGATATGGTATAATTATCTTGTGAATGCTGATGGAAAGACCAAAACCCCAAGGTGCTGTGACACTTTTGCGGCAATGATTAACCCTATATTCAAAACCTATGTAACCAATGGTAATGTTAGACAGGAATTAAAAAATTAGTCATTAGAAATGACAAAACAAAGGAAACAGAAAACTCATATTAATTTGGAAAACAAATTGAATGTTTCTGTGTAATATGGATTAACACCTGCAAATGATCATTGGCATATAACCTTATGTTATTCATCAAAGATACAAGAACATTCTGTTAGGTATTTATTATATCTCACTTGCATTAGTTCATTTCTTATTTCAAAGATCTTACAGCATGAAGTTTTAACTGACCTTATAAAGTTCCGATTATTCATTTTAAATATAATGGCACATAATACACACTGGAATCCTAGCTAGTAGTTTTCTTGTTCTCTAAACCTTTGTTGTGATTGAACAACCATCATACTTATTGTATGTTTGTCCATGACAATTACTGTAGATCACATATTCTTTCAAGAACATAAGACATTTTTTAAAAAATTGACAAACAACAAGAGACAATTCATTTCATAAAACGTGTTTGTTTAGCTAATAGCTGTCCCAATATCTCATCTAGATTCCTCTTAAACATTGTCAAGGTTTCTGCTTCAGCTTCATGTCTCAGCAGTTTGGTTCTGATTTCCATAACTCATTCAGTAATATTGTGCTTCCTGGCTTCAGTCCTTAATGCAGGTCCCCTTAATTTCCAGTGGTGTCCTTGAATACATGATAGATTAAAAAAAATTGTCGGGATCTGCTTTAATAATGCCTTTTGAAGACTTTGACCTGGTCCTCATTGTTATGTGTAAGATAGGATTCCCAATCAGCTTAAGTTTCTTTTATATTCAATTCTTTAATTATCCATCCATCCCGCTATATCCTAACTACAGGGTCACGGGGGTCTGCTGGAGCCAATCCCAGCCAACACAGGGCGCAAGGCAGGAAACAAACCCTTGGCAGGGTGCTAGCCCACCGCAGGGCGCGCACACACACACACCAAGCACACACTAGGGACAATTTAGGATCGCCAATGCACCTAACCTGCATGTCTTTGGACTGTGGGAGGAAACCGGAGTACCTGGAGGAAACCCACGCAGACACGGGGAGAACATGAAAACTCCACGCAGGGAGGACCTGGGAAGCAAACCTGGGTCTCCTAACTGCGAGGCAGCAGTGCTACCCACTGCGCCACTGTGCCGCCCTTCTTTAATTATTATTATTTATATTATTATTGTTATTTATGTTTATCATTTATATATCATGTATTTTTGTCACTTTTGTTAATTTTTTGGTTTCTGTGCATGGATAAATTTTCTTTCCCTTGAGATATGGTGGTGGTTCCTCCAGAGGTGGGGCCACCTGTCAATATCCATTGAGAGTCTGCTCCCAGTCCTATAAAAGTTAATGGGAAATGCAGTCTCTCTGTGGTACATTTGTATGCACTGGCATAGTCGAATTCTGCTCTCATTGTTTATTCTTATTCTTTTTTTTTCTTCTCTTGAGCTTTTGTTCTGTATTTCTTCTTTTTTTTCAATAAATCTTTTATTTATAAAGATTCTTTGTTTGCTCTTTCACCCCCAGAGGAGATTTACGATCATCCTTCCTAAGGTGAGGTTGAAGATATATTTTGTGAACATTACTTATACTTTTGAATTTTTGATGCTACAGCCTATTTGGCCTGATACAGGCCAAAGCCAGCCATTGGAGTAACCAGTCAGGTTACCCGACCTGTGGCCAAGAGGTGAGGCCCAAGGGGAAATACAATGGTGGACTGGTGTCCCAACCAGGTCAGTAATTGATCTCCTGCAGGGAAGAAGGCCAGAATGATGGAAGGGACCGGGGAAGTTGGCCTTACCGAAGCATATACTTCCTCAGTACACTAGAGGAAAGCATTCTTGTGTTACCGCTCCCTTTTTTCAGCTCACAGGTATGATGGGACAGTGTAGTCCTTTGGTACTGCCCTGTTGTGTCCCATGGGTGCTGCAAGAAGGAACCATTCTTGCATTATAGAAACTTTTGCCAGAACGAGAAGTGCTTCTGTCAGACTTCAGGTGGACACCAGAAGTATTACAGGGATCCGGTATAAAAGGAGCTGCTCTATCTTGCCTTGGGAAGATGGAGTCAGGTGTGGAGAACAGACAAAGCTTGTCTGGAGGAGTGGAAGGTGAGAGAAAAGAGAACAAATAAATGTACTCTAGGGAAAGTTGTCTGGTCTTTCAAAGTTTAAATACTTCTCCCATTTAATTTAGGAAAATGGAAACATTTCTCCAGAACTTTGTGAATGATGAGGTATGTAAAATCATCTGCGTCATTAGTTTTCTAGTGACAGTAGCAATTAGACCCACTCCCTGCAGCAAGGGCATGTATCTTCAGTAAACATCATTGTACGTTTTCCACATGTGCATCACCAATCAGCAGTTTTCATAGTTCTCACCACATACAGTAGATACAAGTAGATCCCTTTCCTGTCTCTCCAATTTTGTCCCTCTTTTTATTGATATCTTTGTTAACTTTCCTCATTTAGTGTTTTCTGTTTCACACAGATAAGGAAGAAGGTAAACATTTTGACAGCTCCATAGTGTGACATGTTGATGGTATAAAGTGAAGTCTTACTTGTCTTAATCCTTTATCAAAAATGAAAAATGTATTCAGAAAAACATGCAGCCTGAAAATCTGAATGCCATTGTCAGACACGTGTGTGTGTGTGTGTGTGTGTGTGTAGGGGGAGCATTTTACGGGTTTTTGCTGGATGAATACTGGAAAAGAAAAGAATGTGACATTGACACTAACATTTGTTCCATCTGTTTCTTTAGAATAGAGGAGCTGAAAACACCCTGATGTGGTCACAAAGTCAAAGCCAAGTACCTTTTGGTCTTAGTCCCATTTAATCAAAGCTTTCATCAGAAGTCCATGTTCACTATCTGTTCAGTTTCTGAGGAGAACAGAGCTCCAAACCTCTGAAGCTTATTTTGTTTTCACATGTTAAACAGCACTCTGGTGCTAATTTTGCTAAATGTGCTAAAGCCTTCAGACAACAACATTAAATGGAGCATTCTTTGGGACCCCAACTTTTAGATTTTGTTTCTGTTTTTCCTTTCACACCATCAAAGTACAATTACAGCTTCACCATACACTAAAAGACCTACAAGTAAGCATCTCACCTCTCAATCTTTCCTGACATACTGTCTGAGCAATTGTTGCTCAGGAACAGTTCAGGCTTGCAAGAAGCTGGAGGTAATACAGGTATTTTTACATTTTTAAATAATGCTTCATATAACAAACAAAATCAATGGCAAATGAATGTATGTGATTACTGTGAAAAACATAACTTTAATAATATTGATCTTATGCTTTAATATACAACACAGAGGTGCAGTGGTCAGTTCACAGACCTCAGTTTGATTTTGACGTGGTTCACGATTTGTGTGAATTCTACATATTCCCCCTTTTTTTCCCCTGGTTAAACCAAATGCCTTCTATACCACAAAGCATGAAGGTCATTTTAGCTGGTGACTCTTCACTTCCTCTTTGAGTGAACAAGAGTGTGAGTGTCCACCGTGTAGCACTGCCATACGGCTCAGGGATAATTCCTGCCCTGTATATGTATACAATGCTCCTGTCCCCTGCAAGCCTGTTTGGAAATAAGTGGGTTTAAAAAAAATAATAAACAAGTAATGACCACCTAAGTATTACTGTAGAGGAAAGAATATGTAAGAAGCATGTGTTCCCTTTGAGAAGTCAAGGTAGAAGATAAAAATACCATCCATCCATCCATCCATCCATTTTCTAACCCGCTGAATCCGAATACAGGGTCACGGGGGTCTGCTGGAGCCAATCCTAGCCAACACAGGGCACAAGGCAGGAACCAATCCTGGGCAGGGTGCCAACCCACCGCAGGACACACATAAACACACCCACGGGCCAATTTAGAATCGCCAATCCACCTAACCTGCATGTCTTTGGATTGTGGGAGGAAACCGGAGTGCCCGGAGGAAACCCACGCAGACACGCGGAGAACATGCAAACTCCACGCAGGGAGGACCCGGGAAGCGAACCCGGGTCTCCTAACTGCGAGGCAGCAGCGCTACCACTGCGCCACCGTGCCGCCCCAGATAAAAATACATGTTACAAAAATGAAAATCGATGAGAAATTAGAAAAGGATTTCAAATGCTCTGTTGGGCCCTTGAGCAAGGCCCTTAACCTGCAATTGGTGAGCGCTTTGAGTAGTGAGAAAAGAGCTATATAAATGCAAAGAATTATTAAAAGTGCACTTTCTGATGAAATGAAGGATGAAAGAATAAGGACAGAAGGCAAACATGTGGGAGCGAAGCATAAGATAAGAGTGGAGTCAAGGTGCAGGTGGACACTCTGGCAGTGGTAGCTGGATAGTCCTACTATGCCACCAGAGATAAACATTAAGACATTGAGGCAGTGCTATAACATAATGCAAGGATAACGTGCAAGATAAAAAGTGATGGATCTGGAAGACTGCATAGTGATCAAAGGCCACAAGGCTGATAGAGATACTAAAACAAAAAGCTTCTCTCTTCCATCATAAAATTATATTTGCATGATACATTCTTAAGGTGTATATATTTTCCGGTTCAGGGTTATTGAATCCAGAGCCCATTCTAGATGGAGCTGGAGCAAGTAGGGAAACAACCCTGGACCCTGAATTGTAAACTTAATGTGTCTTTGGGATGTGGGAGAAAATCTGGAGACAAATATAATGCATATGACTATATTGTGCAAAGTGCAGGAAGAATGTCTTGCGACAGATCAACAAAGCACACAGCTTTAGTCTCGCTTTTCTTCCCATCACAAGGTTCACATACACTGCACAGGCATAAACAGTTTTTTTTTAAACTGTGAGCACATCTGAATATCATAATACATGATAATGTTATTATCGTGACCACAATGTCAGGAAGCACAAGTGAACTTCAGTCTTGACCTGAGGAACACATACTTTAAATGACGTTTAATTACAATGTAAACAAATAGCACTTTGTCATGTGGCAAATGATGAGCTGTCGAAAGAATGCCACTCTTACTAAGACACAGACAATAACTATCTTCAGAGCTCTAATTGACGCTACATGCAGTTATTATTTTTGAGCTTGCTTGGTTTCTCATTTGTCATTTGCCAAAGCATGCTTAAGGCAAAACCAGGTCTCACCTCTGTTTGGAAGATAATATAATTAAATCTGAGTGAAGGCTGCAATAGATCCGATCCTGAAATCAGTTACCTGGGCCTCTAAGGCCAGCAGCTATGCATTTTTTAGACTGTCTATCATTAGTTATGGACCAGGCAAAGTGGCTAAAAGACCAGCAGATTAAGAGAAAGTGATGGAACGTTTAATAATGCTTCTTTCTTTCTTTAGATGTGTTGTTTCGATTTATACAACCCATCATCTTCTCACTGCTATCCTGTGGACATGTGGTGAATCCTGAGAGTGGATGCTACACTTATCCTTGAGGCTCCTGCTCTTTGTTTCTCTTTCATTGCCACTTATTTAGCAGATGCAGTTTCAGGTCCTCCACAACTGTGGAAAACAAGTAATGGCTCATGGTGGCAGAGCTGATAAGTGTACTGAGTTAGTAAAGTCACTTGGCTTTTGGCTCAGATCTCTAATTCTTTCATTCTAGAAGGTTTGTCATTGATCAGTGATGATGACCTAAGCTACAAGGTGCAGATCTCAAAGTGTTGATGCATTTGAAATTCAAATAAAATGACTGTGCTAAATGTACACACCATCACCCTGGTTCTGCTGAGAATGTTCCTGCCTGGAATTTGCGGCACGTCTCAAGCCTCTTCTAGCCAAGAAGGGAAGGAACCCAAGGTGCTGATACAGTGCTGCATCTGGACAAACGTGCTGTCAGTGATGGAAAAGTGTGCTCAATGTCAACAGGATACAACAGGCTATGTAAGCACTATCGGATTCTGATACAGATTGAGGGACATTTTTTAGATCTTTCGAGAGAAAGTATAAATTGGCAAATTAAACTCTTGGAAGAGTTCAAGTATAATGTCATAATTTGGAGTTCTTTTTTGACATACAGTATCTGTGTTTTAGATATTTGGTCTATTTATGCACATGATGCTTTTGACTTTTTCTTGATTTTAATAACTGTTTTCTTGGTTTGGCAGTGACATAACTGTGTTGTCATTTTGGGTTTCCGTTGTTTTCATAGGTGATGCCATTTTGCGTGGTATTATCATGGATGCAACCATCTAGTTTACAATTGCTATGGCTAGTCACATGATATGATGAACCCATGATATAATTCCTTTTTTCCTATATAAGATGTCAGCACACAGCTTACAGCATCCTAGCCCTGATCAAATTTTCTAAAATGCATGTGGGCAAGAAATTCAAATTGGTATTAGGACATTTGGCACTGTTTTTCTGCCTTCATTTATGCAGTGAAACATTTTTCTATCAAACCATTAAATCTCTTTTTTCCTTATCAAGAAATGTGTATTTAAGATTATTTACATTATTCTAAGTTATCTTGTCCATTAAATTTTGCATACCACATTTGTTTGGTAAATACAATAGTTGTTTTTTAGCAAAAAAAAAAAAATCTGACAACACAGTAACCAAAATTTTTCTTTTAAAATAATGACCCACTGATATTTTACAAATCTGTTCCCCTATGGCAAAATTCTGAGTACCCACCTTGGCATCTTTATTTTTAAGAGTGCACGGTGAGCTGCTGTTGATGTTTCTCCTGGTACTTTGTCAGAAGACATACTACAGAAGACGATTTTCTTTTAAAAATGTGTGTAGTCTAGATAAGTAAAGTATCATGCTATACTTCTTTGTGGTCAAATTAGTCCCATGCCTTCACCCAAACACACATATTCCAAGAATGAAGTACTTACTGTATATTCCACACAGAATATTATTTCAGGTATTTCATACTGATCTAATGAGACTACAGCTTTAATGATACCTCGCTTACCACAGCATCATTTACGATGACCTCAATAACCACTATTTAGTCGCTTTGACTACTTCCCAAGCTGGGCACAGAGAACCACTGACATACTGAAAAGATGAGTCTGAACTTTGGAAGAATGCAGAGCTGGTCAATACCATTAGGGGAACTGAGAGGCATGAGCTTCGGATGCCAAGGGGCACAGTCTATGTAACTCAAGTGGCACACACTCTACAATACTGATGCGATGGATACCAAGGGGTGCCGTTTTGGCAACTTAAGGGGTGAGTGCTCCAGACACTGAAGGGTCCCCCACTGGTCCATGAAGTCTAATAATACAGAATTTGTGCTATGGCCATCTAGAGTCTCTGTTTATGTAACTCAAGCAGTGTGTACCTTTATGCCAGTTCTGCACTATGAACACCAAGGGCCAAGTTGGGCACACGCTCAGGACACTGATTGGAACCTAGGACTCTATATGGGCTACGACTGACACTAGAAGAATGGTTGTTAATGAAGTAACACACTAGAGTCTTCAAATATATAGGTGGAAAGAAGGAGAACTACAAAACATCCCTCTGCCCTTTAGAGAACAAAAACATGTTAATAGAGCCAGAAGCACAGTTGCTTGAGACACTGGGTTAAGAAGAACTTGAAACCGAGAGAATCAGTGCATCTGGGCCAGGTGAATCTTTCAGCCTAATATGTTGGTATGGATTTTACATGTCAGTTCAGAGACAAAAAATCTAATGGCAATGATCAAAATCACAATGACAGTTTCAATTTTTTTCAATTAATTTGGAATAGCATCAGAAGGAGTTAAAGAACTGCATTCTTATACTTTTCCATGCTTTCAATTTGTGCTATTTTGCAAAATTAAAATGTAGCTGTTCTCACTTAAACAGTATTTTTTAGCATTCCGATGTAAAACTGCATATCTAAAGACAGTGTCACATTATGTGACTTCTAGTCAGAGGTGATATCAAACTTGATGGCTGCAGTTACCACCTATCTCACTGCATGAGGATGTCACATTACCAGAAATCACAGGGCATGACAAATTACATTACTCCGTGATGACTTTCCAGCACTGTTTCACATTTCCAAAGAATTGTGAACGTGTCCCTTTTTCTGATGACCAACAACATCATGCTTGACAAAGAAGTCGGAGCTGTAAATGTTTCCTAGAGTTCAGCTACAATCTCTGCCCATTTATTTGTCCTTTTACCATTCTGTTTTAGTACATGAAGCACAAGACATCAGACAGATGAGCCTGTCTTCTTCAAAACATTTGCATTCCTTATTCCTCATAGAACACTGGGACACATGTAGTGTGATAGTGAGTAGGACTTTGGGAACCTTCTAATTTTTCCAATGTTCTAAAAAGTGTCTGACAGGAAATTGCTGAAAATGTCATATAATATGACATGACCTTAATGTGAATATCATAGTGTTCTAGTTTTAACCCTGACATTCATCACTGGGGCAGGACGAGATCAGGTGTAATTTAGTGGTGATCAGAAATAAATTGATTTAGTAAAGAGCATCTTATATTTAAATGTTGAAAAAGATTAAAATAACTGCATAATGATTATTTGAGTTTGCCAGATATATCACAAAGGTGGATTCTTATAGAGTTAAGAAAGAATAGTACATTAAACACATTCCCTCAAACTAGGTCTTATAAATGCACTAAAAAGTAAAAAAAAAACCTTTATGTTTTTTGCACATATTAGTTGTATATACCCAACAGATAATAATTTATCCCCTCCACTACTCTAACATGCTTGACTCCCACCCAGAAACATTTTTGACGTTATGAAACAGGTCGCGCGACTGACATGAGGCATTAGTGTGTCATTGTCTAAGTTGTTGCAAACGCCATTTCTGTGTGCCAAGTGATTTGTGTTTATGTTTTTGATAGAAAATTGATTGGGCTGTGGTGAAATATTCTAGTAGATGGCTGCAAAAGTCTAGACATTTCCCCATTATATTTTTGTACGAATAAATTGTAAGTAATGCAGTTTTAATTAATATATAATTATTTTGCTTTATAATTTGCTATATACTTTCTTTAAAATCATTTTTAAATGCATAAAACAAATTTTTTCTTACAAAAACTAATGACAGATTTAGATTTTAAAGAACACGAGGCGGCGTTATCATTTTCGGGGACTTAAATGAAATTTTTTTCTTAAAATACTATTATTTTAAATACATTTTCAAAATTTTCTTTCCCTTCCCCATTGCATTTTGGCAAACAGGAGGGAACCGCAAAATCTTCAGTTGTCCCCAGGCGCTGAAAACCCTAGCTATGTCTCTGATTCTGATGTCGTATTTTGTGATAATACTGTCATGTATTGGTCTCAATCTACATGCTTCCGTTAGGTCAGATTATCTCAGGGCACAACGTGAGCTACCACAGCTATGCTGATGACACACAGCTGTACTTATCAATAGCACCTGATGACTCCGATTCTCTTGATTCACTAACACAATGTCTGACTTGTATCTCAGAATGGATGAATAGTAACTTTCTCAAGTTAAATAAAGAGAAAACTGAAATCTTAGTGATTAGCAATAATGGATACAATGAGGCTATTAGAAATAAACTGGATACATTAGGATTACAAGTCAAGACGGAGGTAAAAAGTTTAGGGGTAATTGTTGACTGTAATCTGAATTTTAAATCGCATATTAATCAGATCACTAGGACAGCATTTTTTCACTTAAGAAACATAGCTAAATTTAGACCTCTTATATCACTGAAAGATGCTGAGAAATTAGTTCACGCATTTGTTTTCAGTCGACTAGATTACTGTAACGCAGTCCTCTCAGGACTACCCAAAAAAGACATAAATAGTTTGCAGCAAGTGCAGAATGAAGCTGCTAGAATCCTAACTAGGAAAAGAAAATCTGAACACATTACTCCAGTTTTGATGTCACTACACATTGGTTACCTGTGTTATTCAGGATTGACTTTAAAATTCTGCTTATGGTTTATAAAGCCTTAAATAATCTCGCCCCATCTTATATATCGGAATGTCTGACACCCTATATTCCAAATCGTAACCTTAGATCCTCAAATGAGTGTCTCCATAGAATTCCAAGA
Source organism: Polypterus senegalus (assembly GCF_016835505.1). Classification (NCBI taxonomy): domain Eukaryota; kingdom Metazoa; phylum Chordata; class Cladistia; order Polypteriformes; family Polypteridae; genus Polypterus; species Polypterus senegalus. The sequence continues at coordinate 105,220,965 of NC_053161.1, forward strand.
ACAAAACTTAAAAGTGGTGAGGCAGCCTTCTGCTGTTATGCACCTAAAATCTGGAATAGCCTGCCAATAATTCACCAGGCTAATACAGTAGAGCAATTTAAAACACTGCTGAAAACACATTACTTTAACATGGCCTTTTTATAACTTCAATTTGACTTAATTTAACTTAATCCTGATACTCTGTATGTTCAATTCTTCATAATAACTACTCATGGTGGCTCTAAAATCCGTACTGACCCCTACTCTCTTTTTCTGTTTCTTTTTCCGGTTTCTTTGTGGTGGTGGCCTGCGCCACCTCCACCTACTCAAAGGCTTCATGATGCTCCAACAATGATGGATGGATTAAAAGGCAGAAGTCTACATGACCATCATCATCAAGCCCTTCCGTGAAAACCCTAAATCCAAAGAGGACTGTTTCATTTATGTTAGGTAGAATGCCCAGAGGGGACTGGGCGGTCTCATGGTCTGGAATCCCTACAGATTTTATTTTTTCTCCAGTCGTCTGGAGTTTTTTTTTGTTTTTTCTGTCCCCTGGCCATTGGACCTTACTCTTATTCGATGTTAATTAATGTTGATTTATTTTGTTTTATTATTGTGTCTTTTATTTTTCAATTCTTTATTATGTAAAGCACTTTGAGCTACTGTTTGTATGAAAATGTGCTATATAAATAAATGTTGTTGTTGTTGTTGATGTTTATGGGTTGAAATTTTTTATTTTCTTACTCTGGCTTTGCGTCACTTGCAGCTACAGTTATCTTTTCTTTATATTACCCACTATTTGAGGTAAATGTTTTGCTGCTTGCCAACTATCAGCACACACTACATGTTTGTGTTGGCCGGTTAAGTTGCTACACATTGTTTATATGCCAGAAATATTCATCGCTTCGTCTAGTGTTACAAAGTTGAACTTCTCATCAGCTTCTCTTTCACTCTCATAAAATATATTTCAAACACAAAGCAGTCCATAATTTCCAAAATCAGGCTTAGCCTAGTCTCAAACTGTTCCACAAGTTTTCCACTTTCCCAAGTTTCCTCTGTATAACCCATAAAGAGCAAATATTACTAGGTATTAGTTTCAGGCATTACATAAAGTTCAAAATGGTCAAAATATGTCTATTTTTTCTCTATGATTCTTATGGAAAAGTAACCATATTTCCTTGCCTCTGTTTTATCCACTGATTGGTCATAATTAATTCTAGTGATTGCTGGCAGTATTACAATGCTCCAGGTGGGATGCTTTAATTCCAACACATTTGTAGTGTGGGATCATCTGTTCTTCATGTATGTAGATGGATACAAAATTGGCTCACACACAGGAAGCAAAAGTTTATGGTGTGAGAAACCGCATCAAAATTGGGTGATGTTATGAGTGGTGCCCCAAAGCGGTCTGCGTTAGGACTGCTGCAATTTTTAATATATATAAATGATTTTGATAGGAATATAATTAACAGGCAGGTTAAGTTTGCAGATGATACCACGCTAATTGAATTGGCAGATAATCTGGAATCTGTTAAATCATTACAGAGGGACTTGGACAGCATACAGGCTTGGGCAGATTTGTGGCAGATAAAATTTAATGTAAGTAATTGTAAAGTATTCCATTGTAAGAAGTAAAAATGTTAGGTTTGAATACACAATGGGAATTATGAAAATTGAACATACACCTAATGAGAAGGATTTAGGAGTCATAGTGGACTCTAAGCTATCAACTGCCAGATAGTGTACAAAGGTCATGAAGAAGGCAAATAGAATGTTAAGCACTGTAGCACAATATATGGAGTACCAGTAGAAGGAAGGTAAGCTCAAGCTTCATAACACATTGGTTAGACCTCATCTGAAGTACTGGCTACAAAAAGGACATAACAGTGCTGGAGAAAGTCCAGAGAAGAGTGACTGGGCTGATTCCAGGGCTACAGGGGATGAGTTATGAGGAAAGATTAAAAGAGCTGAGCCTTTTCAGTTTAAATAAAAAAGATTATTAAGAGGGGACATGATTGAAATGTTTAGAATTAAGAAGGGAATTAGTACAGTGAATAGAGACTGCCATTTTAAAATAAATTAATCAAAAACTTGGGAACACAGTTGTAAACTTGTGAAGGGTAAATTTCACACAAACATAAGTAAGTCTTTCTTCACACAGACTACCATAGACACATGGAATATGTTATAAAGTAGTGTGGTAAAGAGTAGAATTTTAGGGACCTTCAAAACTTGGCTTGATTTTATTTTGGTGGATTTAAGTGGATAGGACTGGTGACCTTTGTTGGGCTGAATGGCCTGCTCCATCACAATTGTTCTAATGTTCTATAAATGCATTTCTGAGTCATGCTGGGTTTATTTTTTTGTTAACTGTTAACTGGCAGGAACATACCCCGGACAGGGCGCCAGTCCATCACAGGGCAACCACACCACGCTAAGGGCAAATTTAGCATTGCCATTTCACTTAACCTGCATGCCTGTAGATAGTGGGAGGAAACTGAAGCACATGGAGGAAACCAAGGCAGACATAGGGAGAACATGCAAACACCATGCAGGGCGGACCCGTGACATGAACTCTGGCCTCCTTACTGCAAGGCAGTAGAGCTGCCACTGAGCCACCATGCCAACTTTTTTATGTATGTACATTATGTACTATATTATATTTGTAAGCATGTCACAGAACTGTAAGAGTGTACTCAGCAATGAACAGCAATATACAAAAATATATATTTTAATACTGAAAATCTAGAAATGATGTCACAGTCTCAAAAGACTGCAAAAGACTTTATCATTTGTGTAGATTTTTTTTTTTTTTTTGCTAAAAATGGCATTTAAAACCTGGCTAATGTATATTATAATAACTGGTAATTCTGGCTTAAAAATTCAGACCTGTTGATGGAGTAAAGTGGATTTTTCAGTGCATGAGATGATCACACGAAATGACCATCATCTCCAGGCAGTGCTTTTAATTGTGACTGCGCCAACCAAAATAATTGTGGGACATGCTTTCTTTGGCATGCACAGTATGTTACCACAACATGATGCTATTTGTATCCATTGATTTTTGAGAAGCACAGCAGCGTAGCAAGAGGTTAACAATCCTTTCTAATAACTACATCAGGTACCAGTAAACAATCAAAGTTCATCTTTAAAAGGGCAAAAAAACAACACTCATGCAGCTTTATTTAAGAAATTTACATTTTGTTTTATTTTATAATTGTATTTAATTACTGTATAGCATAAACATAAAGTATTACAGTGCATACATTTTCAGGACAACACATGGGGCGCTGTGTTTATATTGTGACTTATGGAAGCAACTTAAATTTGCTGTGCCATCTATCAATTAGCCCAGTAATTCATATAATGGTTTTAGTTCAGCTGTCTCACAAGTGTCACTCTTTGAAAACATGTGGTACAGCCCCTCTATATGGAATCCCTGGATGTCTTCTCTTGCCCTGTTTTAATTAAATAAGCTTGGCTTCCTTCCCTTATTAGACAACAGCTGACAAGGACAAGATATCTTAAAGGTCATTAAACTTTACAAACATAAAATGCAGGTCTGACACAAAAACACAAGACATGGAGTCATGTGCTGTTGGCAAGTGCCATCTAGTGGTCAAAGCAATGTTTTATTCTAACAAAAACAATTTTTGTGATTGTCAATATGGACTTTATACCTTAACCTTATGCTATCAACCTTTTTAAAAATAAAGTTACTGGTAATTCAGCTGAATTTTGCGTAACTTTTACATAAGTGTAATTTATTTGATAAGGTTAACAAAGGTTATCTAGTCTAAGAGATCTGATTAAAGGTAAGATGAATTCTCTGTGTTAAAAAAATTGTTCATAATCCCAACTCACCTCCTGACTAAACTCACTGGGGGCTTTTGGCCCAGCAAGAGTCTCATTTTGGACAGCTGCCCACAAAACCACAGACTACACTGCCCTTTGCCTGCATTAATTCTCTGACCCCTTTGCAAAGTCCTGTTGCCATTTCAGAGCACTGCCTGGCAACTCCAGCTGTCCCTGCATGCTTATTTAAAGGTACAGTCAGCTAAGGAAACTTCTGGACTGACTCCTCCATAGTGGGCAGCACTCTTATATGGGGACCCATGCAGCCACTTACTGGTGCCCTTTGAGAATTTTTTAAGGTTTGCAGCTGCCAAAATATTTTCCCTGCTAGGCTGTCCCACTGCTCTGTGCCCCTTTTGTACCCTATTCTTTTACCAGCCAGGCAACCAATTACTATATGCACATCAGATGCCGGCAACACAGACTAGATGTGATATACATATATAATAATCATGTGCACCAATAAAAACTGTTTTAACAGGCTTTAAGGAAAGAATTCACTATGGGCCAATAGGTCATCCATCACATGGCACACTCATGCCTGCACCCATACTCTGTTCAAATAGGGGCACCAATGAAAATAACAGGCATGTCTTTAGGAATCAATACTGTAAAACCTGGAAGAAAACCTTACAGACATGGGGGCAACATGAAAATTCCAAACAGGCAGTTTTCAGGCAGGGATAACAACCCCAGACTCTGCAGTTGTGAGGCCACAGAAGGAACTAAACTCAATTATGATCCATTGAAATGTTTTGAACATGTCTAGGAATCACAATGCAATCTTCTTTTACATATAAGAAAAAGTACATATCATGTCAGGCAATAATAGATGTTGATGTTGGTTACAAGGATAACATTCTTTCACCAGTGCCCTTTAGCACTGAAATTGTATACCCTGATAAAAATATATTGCACTATCAACCAGTCATCAGGATGATGTCCCACTAAATGGTCAGCACAGCTATATGCCATTTGTGATATAGTGGTCAGTTAGTTAAAATGCAGCCTATGTATTTTGGACTGTTTATGTACTTTTATTATATATATTTAACACTTGATTGCATCAATACTGACTTTTATATTTCAAATTTAGTATGTATAATAATTAACTGTTTGTAAACCACTTATTAGGGAAGATAATACTTTCAAAATCTATTCAGTCTACAAATCTCAATTTCAAACCAAATGCAAATAATTTGAGTTTCTGAACATCTCACAAATTAATAAAAGAGAAAGTATTAGTGAGTTTAGGCTGTGTTACAGTTTGCAGTAGTAGCAGCAACAGTTGCATTTTCATATGTACAAAGTACAGTGAAATTCTTACTTGTTCTATGAACATACAATATGTCACTCCTCTTCAGCACCATGATAAATTGCAACACATTAAAGCATGCAACTCCATTTTATTTCAAAGAAAATAGAAAAAGTGAATTACATGACAATGTATCTGTTCACTACTGGCAACCTATTATTTTGAAAAGCTATTTACAGTAAAAAAAAATGTCTTCTATAGTGACCAACAACTAATTATGCAGATGCAGGTATTTCACTGATTACACCATATCTATGACAATATTGTAAAATTGAGTTTCCACTAGCTATTCTAGATCTCAGTGGAGTTATATGGTGTTCCAAGAGCAGGTATTAATGAAACAAACATAATTTTGTATATGCAGGGTACACCATCACAATATACTTTGCAAAGCAATTAAGAGTAAAATTCAAAAGTAATAAGACAGAATGCAAGATAACTCAATATACGATCACTTGTAAGAAAACAGACCTGGATAGACAGCACAAAAGAGTTGATTGAATGGGTTGGGGTTACAATTTAGCAGAATACTGGAGCAGTACAGTCGGTGCAGAGTGAACGGACAGTTCCAAACACAGGAAATTAACATGCAAGAAAGCAGAGAGGAGTTGTTAGCTGTGACCACTAATGGAACTCCATGAAGAACTGCAAAGGGATAACAACCCCAGACTCTGCAGTTATGAGGCCACAGAAGGAACTAAACTCAATTACGATCCATTGAAATGTTTTGAACATGTCTAGGAATCACAATGCAATCCAGAAAGTTCCAGACACCCCCGCGATAGATGAAAATCCGCAAAGTAGAAACCATATGTTTGTATAGTTATTTGTATATATTTTAAGCCCTTATAAACTCTCCCACACTGTTAACATTATTAGAACCCTCTAGACATGAAATAACACCCTTTGGTCAAAAGTTTAAACTGTGCTCCATGACAAGACAGAGATGACAGTTCTTTCTCACAATTAAAAGAATGCAAATAGATCTTCTCTTCAGGAGCAGAGAATTTCAGAGAGAGAGAGAGAGAGAGCGCAAAGAAAAGCAAACAATCAAAAAATCAATACGTGTGCTTTTAAGTTTGCCGCGGCATTTTTTAGAGGAGCGTCAGTATCTTCTAAGCAAACAGCCTCTGTGCAAACAGCCCCTCTGCTCACATCTCCTCCGTCAGTCGCAGAGAACGTCAGAGAGAGAGAGAGATCGAGATTAAAGCAAACCATCAAAAAATCAATAAGTGTGCTTTTGGAAGCACCGCGATAAAGCGGCATTTCTTAGAGGTGCGTCCGTATCCACTAGGCAAACAGCTTCTGTGCAAACAGCACCACTGCTCACAGCCCCTCCGTCAGGCGCAGAGAATGTCAGAGAGGGTGAGATAGAGGCAGAGACAAGCAAACAATCAAGCTCCGCGTGGGATGCATATCTTATAGCATTGAGGAATTTTAGTTAATATGTAATACATGCTCTGATTGGGTAGCTTCTAAGCCATCCGCCAATAGCGTCCCTTGTATGAAATCAACAGGGCAAACAAACTGAGGAAGCGTGTAGCATAAATTAAAAGACCCATTGTCCGCAGAAATCCGCGAACCAGTGAAAAATCCGTGATATATATTTAGATATGCTTACATTTAAAATCCGCGATAAAGTGAAGTCGAAGCGCGATATAGCGAGGGATTACTGTATATATATATATATATATATATATATATAAACTGCTCAAAAAATTAAAGGAACACTTTGAAAACACATCAGATCTCAATGGGAAAAAGAAATCCTCCTGGATATCTATACTGATATAGACTGGGTAATGTGTTAGGAACGAAAGGATGCCACATCGTTTGATGGAAATGAAAATGATCAACCTACAGAGCCCTGAATTCAAAGACGCCCCAAAAATCAGAGTGAAAAATTATGTGGCAGGCTAGTCCATTTTGCCAAAATTTAATTGCAGCAACTCAAAATTATACGCAGCACTTTGTATGGCCCTGTGTTCTTGTATACATGCCTGACAACATTGGTGCATGCTTCTAATGAGATGACAGATGGTGTTGTGGGGGATCTCCTCCCAGATCTGGACCAGGGCATCACTGAGCTCCTGGACAGTCTGAGGTGCAACCTGGTGGCATTGGATGGACCAAAACATAATGTCCCAGAGGTGTTCTATTGGATTTAGGTCAGGAAAATGTGGTGGCCAGTCAATGGTATCAATTCCTTCATCCTCCAGGAACTGCCTGCATACTCTCACCACATGAGGCCAGGAATTGTCGTGCACCAGGAGCCACTGTACCAGCATAGGGTCTGACAATGGGTCCAAGGATTTCATCCTGATACCTAATGGCAGCCAAGGTGCCTTTGTCAAGCCTGTAGCGGTCTGTGTGACCCTCCATGGATATGCCTCCCCAGACAATCATTAACCCACCACCAAACTGCTCATGCTGAATGATGTTACAGGCAGCATAATGTTCTCCATGGCTTCTCCAGACCCTTTCACTTCTGTCACGTGCTCAGGGTGAACCTGCTCTCATCTGTAAAAGCACAGGGCACCAGTGGTGCATCTGCCAATTCTGGTATTCTATGGCGAATGCCAATCGAGCTGCATGCTGCTGGGCAGTGAGCTCAGGGCCCATTAGAGGACATGGGGCCCTTGGGTCACCCTCATGAAGTCTTTCTGGTTGTTTGGTCAGAGACATTCACACCAGTGGCCTGCTGGAGGTCATTTTGTAGGGCTCTGGCAGTGCTCATCCTGTTCCTCCTTGCCCAAAGGAGCAGATACTGGTCCTGCTGATGGGTTATGGACCTTCTATGGCCCTCTCCAGCTCTCCTAGAGTAACTGCTTGTCTCCTAGAATCTCCTCCATGCCCTTGAGACTGTGCAGGGAGACACAGCAAACCTTCTGGCAATGACACGTATTGATGTGCCATCCTGGAGAAGTTGGACTACCTGTGCAACCTCTGTAGGGTCCAGGTATCGCCTCATGCTACCAGTAGTGACACTGACTGTAGCCAAATGCAAAACTAGTGAAGAAACAGTCAGAAAAGATGAGGAGGGAAAAATGTCAGTGGCCTCCACCTGTTAAACCATTCCTGTTTTGGGGTCATCTCATTGTTGCCCCTCTAGTGCATCTGTTGTTAATTTCATTAACACCACAGCAGCTGAAACTGATTAACAACCCCTCTGCTACTTAACTGACCAGATTAATATCCATAAGTTTCATTGACTTTATGCTATACTCTGATTAAAAGTGTTCCTTTAATTCTTTTGAGCAGTATATATATATATATATATATATATATATATATATATATATATATATATATATATATATATATATATATATATATATATATATATATATATATATATATATATATACACACACACACACATACATAGTAATGGTGCCTCAGATTCCCATAGGGCTCCATGGGTGTTTGGCACAACTCTGCTGGGTTCCAGGGGGCTACCAGGGGAGCTGCAGAGCCCTACATTGTAAGCTTTCACCACATCAGGGAGTGTTTCCAGACATCACCACCTGGAATACTCCCAGGTTCAGCATAAAAGGACCCACCTGCCTTCATTTGGGGAGCCAGAGTTGGGAGGAAGGGAGATGAAGCTTGCCAGAGGAGGAATGGAGGCAGAAAGAAAGAGGAAGAGAAAGAAAAGTAAGCAAAATGCCATGTGCCGCTCTATTTATACTTGGTGCTTTATTGCAGTATGCATTGGTGAGGAATGAAGGGAAAGCATTTTCCACATCAAACTAAAGCCTTGTGGGTTGTTGGACTTGTGCCTAGTGTCTATCTTTGTCGGGTTTGGGGAGCTGGAGTGCCCCCTGGTTGCCACTATATACACACACACACACACATTATATATATTTATTATTTTAACGAGCAACAAATTCCCCAAAGACAGATGATCCCTGGCACTGTGAGACAGCAACACTAACCACTGCGCTAATACTTATTATACTAGTTTCTTGTTGTGAATTTGGACAGCATAAAGTAGTTCATAAAAATGTTTCTATGATTTACAGCACATTTCAGGCCAATCTTTTCAATAATAATTTATGACTGTGCCAAATCTCAGTTCCAGATAACCTGCAGGAAAACACAAAATAAGCAGTTTATCCTTTGGTATCATTTTTCTTACAGTTCAGATGGATTAATGTAATCAAACACATCACACAAACACTACCTAACATGAATCATTGAAAGCACAGCAGAGTTATTAAAAAAAAAAAGTGTTTCAGGCTAACACCGGCATTGTTCTTCATATCTAATCATTCGATGAATGCTCACTGTTATTGAAGGTGTTGAAGTCCCCTACAATAGATGGTTGCCTTATGAGTGTAACTTGTCTTACTTTTATTAAATATGAATATTGGATATGCAAACTGTTAAGTAAAGTAAATATCTGCCAATTACCACCATATGAATAGCTTAGTCAGATGATAGAATGAAGTGCTAAAATGTCAGTGAGGGCATGAAACCAGGTCCTATCTAGGACACACTTATGAAGTCTTTATATCTCCCCTTTGAACAGAGATTATGCACCTTCTGTTAGAGTGTACATGTAAAGAACTTTACAGGCAAATATTCATCTTTAACAACTTCCTAAGCACTACACTGCAGCTTGCTTCTTCTCACATCTCTTTATCAGGTAAGTTTGCCTCGTTAGCCTGATTTCTGACAATGCTGAAGTTAGCTTCTGACCTGTTGCAACATTAAAATTCCATATTTTAAAAGTGTCATTAAAACCGATGAATACCAATAAAGATGAAATTCCTCATTTTAAGTGTAATTGAATTTTGTTCAATCTGCAATCTGCTCAGTATGGACACCTTCTACACATCATTAGCAAACCTGGCACCACTTTCATATCTTCTGAATGGTGTTAAACAGATACTCTAAATGGTGTCTAAATAACATTTGCCATCTTTTATTTTCATAGGTCTTTGTCAAAAAGGAACTTCTGTGCTTAAATATTTTTTAGAACAACTGTGTCTCAAGAAAGGTTGAATAGATTGCCTATGATCTCCTTCAAAATGTTTCTGTGATTTTTCTCTTCTGTTCCTGGGTCAATGTTATTTCTTGAATGTGCAGGGTTGTTACCGTGTTCTGAGACCAAATGAGCAGATGCTTCAAATTTGTAATTTCTGTTAAATAAAGTGAAGTGGTGCATGATAATACATTCTTGTTTATCATGGAGCCGGAGAGTGAGGACATTCTGCACACTTGATAAACATACAAGCAAGAATTTCTGTACTCTGTATAGGTGATAATACCACTGCTACTAAAAAGAACTGGGAGAAAGGCTGCATTATGAGGAGTTAATAGAAGTGCTTAATGTAGATAAAGTTCGCAAAGTCAGAAAATGAAAATTTGAGAATAATATGCTGTGAAGCTCACAAACACTGTCTTTTATTTTGCATTAAAAATACCAATATTTGAATGACATGCATTTTATTGTGAAATATCTTTCATGACGAAAAAAAGTTGGTTTTGTTCAAAAACAATATATAAAAAGTGACAATTTCACATAATTTCTAACTAAGTCTATGACTATTGTGAACCCGGCCCAGACACAGACAGGTGGACATGTTGTTCATCAAACCACCACACGTTTATTTACACAAATATATACAAGTATGGTCACTCAGACCCAGTCCACTAGTGCACAAAACCCCAATACTTAGTCCTGGCCACAAATGCCTGTTCTTCGGGCCGCCTCCACACTCTCTTCGTGCCTCGTCCTCTTCCACCCGACTCTAACCTTGAATGAAGGGAGACGGCCCCTTTTATACAGGACACGGATGAGCCCCAGGTGTTCCTGGCATTCCTCCTCTAGCCACGCCCTAGCGTGGCGGAAGTGCCGGCTGTCCTCCCGGCAGCTCTCCGGGCGCCGTCCTAATTCTTCCCCCCAGCACTTCCTGGTGTGGCTGTCCCTGGTGTGTCTTCAGCGCCGCGAGCGCCTTCCTCTCCAGTACCAGCACATCAGCCCAGAGGGCACGTAGCATCTGTAATAAATGCTCCGCGGGCTGAAGGCACGCCTCCAGCTCTGCCAGAGCAGCCGGCAAAGACAGGAAGTTAACCGACGCGGAGCCTACCTGTCTGTCAGCCTCCGACGCCGGCCACTTCCTGTGGGCCTTCTCCTCCGGCCCAATCGGGTCTCCCCCCTGCCCGTGATGGGCATTCCTTGGTCCCGCCTCTCTGCAGTCATCGGCGGGCACACAAGACACACCGTCCAATTGCGTGCCTATCAGGGGGAGGGACTTCTGGTCCGCGGCCATCTTGCCTCCCCTTCTGCGGCGGCGTGCTTGCCGGCAGCCTTGCTGTTGCCAGCGCCTCTCGAGCTGCAGCGTCTCCTCCTCCTCAGCCCTCGCGGCTGTCGGAGCCCCGCAGACCAGCATGCGCCTGCCACTGACGTGGGTCCGGGAAGTCCCTGCCTGGAAAGAAGAAAACACACCCGGCCCCCACGGGCCAGCTGCCACTAGGCAGGGAACTCACCTCCCCGGACTCGTCAAACCGAGGACACCTATATGGTCACTCAGACCCAGTCCACTAGTGCACAAAACCCCAATACTTAGTCCTGGCCACAAATGCCTGCTCTTCCGGCCGCCTCCACACTCTCCTCGTGCCTCGTCCTCTTCCACCCGACTCTAGCCTCGAATGAAGGGAGACGGCCCCTTTTATACAGGATCCGGAGGAGCCCCAGGTGTTCCTGGCATTCCTCCTCTAGCCACGCCCCAGCGTGGCGGAAGTGCCGGCTGTCCTCCCGGCAGCTCTCCGGGCGCCGTCCTAATTCTTCCCCTCAGCACTTCCTGATGTGGCAGAAGTGCTGGGGTAACAGGTCCCCAAGGCATTGGGGCGCCTCCTGGCGGTGACCATGGGCCCCTACAGGGTGGAGCTTCCATGCCTTGTACCCATGGTCCCCAGAGCAACCAGGAAGGCGACCCCCATGTGATCCAGGGTGGGCGCAGACCCACATCCGGTCCCTCATGGTGTCCCGGCCGGGTCATGGCCCCTGGCATCCCTGACACTATGTATAAATAAAATTAACACTTTTATAAACTTAGTTTTTTCAGACATGAAAACAATGCAAAAGAAGCAAAGTAGGCAAAATGAAATAAATGGAACTTTAGCCCATGACAGAACTTCTTCTCTTTATATGGTATACAGATGTCCTTTGGATAATATTGTCCACTCTGTTCTATTTATATAACAATGATGTTAATGATCTCACATGCTGTGGCACACATGAACCAGGGTAGACTATGTGCTTAGCTATGGACACTGTGGTGATGTGTTAACAACACATTTTGCTTAAAGAGGCAGAGATACCTTGAAAGTGAAGCCTCCACATACAAAAGAAAAAATAAAAAGAATAAGCTAGAGAATAAGACATCAACACCACTGAGCTTCACCCAGAGTTCATCTAGGTACAAAAGACAAAAATAATTAAGGGACTTCTTACTTCCTATGTAAATTATTTATAATTAATTTGGCAGCATGGTAGAACAGTGTTTTTCCCCCATTCCCAAAGATATATGTTAGATTAAGTGGCCATATTAAACTGGGCCTTTATGAATGTGGAAGTGTGCATAACTGGACACACACCCAGCGCACTGTAAAATTTGATTTACACAAGTACGCAAATTGCTAAATATAATTAAGTCCAAGGAAGTCCTCTCTCTATTTTTTTATAGACATACTAATTTTATCAACTCAATGATATACTGTATTATTCAATTTTGTTATGTTCTGGGTAGAGGATAAGAACTATATAAGAAGCCCCAGAAAAAAGTGACAGTTAAGTTCTGGTATGATTCTGTTTACCAGTAGACTTTTTGGGAAGATCAAAAGATTCTTAACATTTTTACTGTATGTTTTGCTTGCTGGGTGATGTGCTACCTCACCCAGCCCCCATTTTCAGAGAAGGGTCATGTGAAAGTTGGATCCTATCCCAGCAATCATCAGGTACAAAGCAGGAACACCCAAGTGGGGTGCCAGTCCATAGCAAGGTGAGCAGAGTTACACACAAATGTGCACGATTGCCAGTTTACTATTGCCAGTTCACCTAACCTGCATGTCTGGATTATGAGAAGAAACCAGAGTGCCTGAAGGAAAACCACATTAACCCAGAAAGAACATGCAAAAATGGTCTCCTTGTTGTGAGGCAGTAGCACGACTTTTGGGTCACTATGCTGCCAATAAGCTAACACTATAAATAAAATAGTTTTTTCAATGAAAAAAACTGGTAATTCAGTGCCACACATACCTAAAAAGTGCTTCTAAAATAGGAGAAAATAGGAGAAAATGTCTTTTCCAATAGAAAATTCAGCTTATTCTTAGCATTGAAAATGAATTATTTTTCTGATGTCAGCTACTTAGTAAGGCTCTAAGCTAAACTCAGAGATAACATCAGCCAAAGTGATTAAGTATGTACTTGTCACTTCCAGGTTTATTACACATTTCTGAGCTTTGATCACCAACCCAGTACTGTTCATTACATTCTTAATTCTTAACACACTCTGCCTGTGATGCTCAGATCATGTAGTTGGGTTAAAAGACTTTAGAATTTCCTCCTGTGAATCCTGTATGCAAATAATGCATTTTTACTTAATATTTACAATTCCATTCCCAGATGGCATTTTCATTCTAGGAGCTGGAATATGACTAAGGGAAAGGTTAACAGCAACTGTGGAAACAGAAATGTCCATTGTCTCAATTGGAGATTTGGTTTCTTATTTTAAATAAGCACACTTACACTTATGAGTCCAGCAAATGTGCAATGATTATTAATATAATGTGAAAAATGACACATAACACACAACATAAACACAAAACATAATTTTGAAACAAACACACAAACATCATTAGCTCTTTGTACCAGTGTGGGCAGACAGAGCCCTCCAGGGTGTGATAAGAACCACAGTCATAGGAAAGACTGTGGAGATTGGGAGGAATCCTTCAGTATTTCCTCAGGATGCAAGAATGCAAAATGCAATTGGCAGGCCCTGCTGCTAACAATAGGTAGTAAGAAGACTGTACACTGCTATAAGTGTAAAGCCCTTAAAGTAATATTCCATCCAAAAATGATTAAATAACAGCCAAGAACGAAACTTAATCTCATGTTTTTATGAAAAACAGCAATTATGAATTTCCTTACATAATAGGCTTCAATGGAAACCAACACAAGGCAATCAAAGCATCCATGGAAAAAAAATCTCAATTTACTCGGGCCACAATATTTTCAAAAAGTAGTTATTTAATGCAAAAGCTCCATCCTGTTTGAACATGCTCCTCAGCCATTAATGAGAGAATTAACCTGGTTTATTTAATATTTTACCAAAACTGCAAATCCGAGAGCATGGTCCTCAGCCGGAAAAGAGTGGAGTGCCCTCTCAGGGTTGGGGGAGAGATCCTGCCCCAAGTGGAGGAGTTCAAGTATCTCGGGGTCTTGTTCACGAGTGAGGGAAGAATGGAGCGTGAGATCGATAGGCGGATTGGTGCGGCATCCGCAGTGATGCGGGCTTTGCATCGGTCTGTCTTGGTGAAAAAAGGAGCTGAACCGTAAGGCAAAGCTCTCAATTTACCAGTCGATCTACGCTCCTACCCTCACCTATGGTCATGAGCTATGGGAAGTGACCGAAAGAACGAGATCGCGAATACAAGCTGCTGAAATGAGTTTCCTCCGCAGGGTGTCTGGGCTTTCCCTTAAAGTTAGGGTGAGAAGCTCAGTCATCCGGGAGGGGCTCAGAGTAGAGCCGCTGCTCCTCCGCATCGAGAGGAGTCAGATGAGGTGGCTCGGGCATCTGATCAGGATGCCTCCTGGACACCTCCCTGGTGAGGTGTTCCGGGCTCGTCCAACCGGGAGGAGGCCCCGGGGAAGACCCAGGACACGCTGGAGGGACTATGTCTCCCGGCTGGCCTGGGAACGCCTTGGGATTCTCCCGGAAGAGCTGGAAGAAGTGGCCAGGGAGAGGGAAGTCTGGGCCTCTCTGCTTAAGCTGCTGCCCCCGCGACCCGACCTCGGATAAGTGGAAGAGGATGGATGGATGGATGGATGCAAATTTGGAACACCCAACATATGTATTATGCAAGTAACCCAAGACTTATTTCCACTGATTCCGTTATTGTTTGTTCTTTATTCAGTGATGGTCCAAGTCCTAAAAAACATGAGATTTTTTTTTTCTTTGCCATTACTTCAAACACCACAGGGTAAGCAACAGATAAAAAAAGTAATTTTTGGGTGGAGTGTTCCTTTAATACTGATTATAGCTATCAAATGCAGCAGTCAGTGGAGCTGCTTGATGGAGCTGTTGTCATATGCCCAAGACTTTGCAGCTCAACCCTGTTAGCCCAAACTTAACCCAAAGAGGTACAGAATATTTAAAATGTAAATCCCTATAAAAATCAACAAAGCTGGAATTTGGCAAGCAATTTTGAGGAAAATTCTTCTTAAAGGAACACTCCATCCACTTTTAGATGTTACTTATCTTACAGTATGTGTTTTGTAGTGATGACCAAGACAAATTGAAGAATGGAGATAAAAAATGTATGTAATATAAGCCAAAGGTGAACAATGTTTTACAACAGCAAACAATATGAAAATCATTCAAGGGAAACAAAATGTAATTTTGTTTGTATTTTTATTTGTATTTATAAACATGTCCTTAGGTGAATGGCAAAACTGCAGCTCAGAGTCTGGTCAGCTCTGTACTTCACCTGATAACAAAAGTATAAATCAGAGTTGAGCTGACACCGCTTAAGAGGCTCTTTCAGATGAAAAGGGAAGCCAAATGGACATTCATTTTAGGCTTATAACCACTAACTGAACTCTAGCTGGATGAGATGGATAAAATAACATGTCTATAAGCAAGCACTTGATTTATAACTAGAAGAGACCTTGACAAAATTTTACACATTCTTTCAAAACCATTTACATTCATGTCTTCTGTCTTTATGACAATAGCTGAAAGCTGATGCCGTTGGAGTGAGAAACCAAACACTCTCTGTGGAGCACAAAGTTCACAAACCTTCTTTGGTCTGAAAGCTACTCTCCATAGCGCTCTGATGCCTTGAATGAACTAGCTCTAAGATCCACTCTGCCAAGACAAGCCCTATGCCACTGACTGAGCCCAGCCTGAGAAACAGTCATTACTACTAGAAGAGAACTAGAAGTGACTATACTCTTGTGCCGGAAAGTGTAATGATTTTCTATATGAAGTTGCAGAGGACACAGCAAAGAGACTAGCAGTAAGCTGAGGAAGGCAGCACCACACCACAGAAAAAGGACCATGTAGCAAAAGCCAAGAGTGCATGCCATTGCAAAAAAAGTCATCTACTTGAGCCAACGTACAGCTCCACATAACACTGGAGGTCAAACTTGAAGGCCTGGTATCATAAAACAGTTTATCTCTGCCAAGATAAATTAGAGCTTTAAATAGCCAGTAAACATGCCTGAGGCCCGTTCTGTGTTATATGTTCATCTGTTTCATTTGTCTTGTGTCATGTTTTCTATGTTGATATATATACAGTTACAGTATGTGTCTATAATGCTTGTGTTTATTGATAAATTGTATTGTTCTCTTTCTTACAATGAGTTTTCTACAGTTACCTTGATATAAGTATAATAGACAGTAACCCCTTCTAAAGAGAAAGCTAAAAGAAAATAAAGTGGGAGCCTTACGAAATGATGCAACTAATCATAGGTATCGCCAAAGGAAAAACTGATAATTAACTAACTGATTAACATCAATCAATTCTTCTTCTTACATCATTGTACATTTTCCTACACTGTATTATAATCAGATACCTTTTCAAAATTCTCACGGTTTCTTATGAGTGAAGAACTTCTGTCTTGAACAGCTTCTGTTATAAACAAATACATGTATCATGGCATTTGATTTTCTTTTTATTTATACTACCTATTACTGTTGAGAATGGATAGAGCTGCCTCTGCCATTACACAGAAAAAAAGCAACCAGCTCTTCATGCAATTAAATTAGGCTTTCACAAAGGAAAGTTTGAAGACATAAAATTATATCTAAAATGGATAACAAGACATGTTTAATTGTTGACAAAATTCTGGACACCAGCAATCCTCCAGTTTGAAAGAGTTAGGATCCAGGGCAATATGTTTTTGAATTAAGTGTCATTTTATTCAAATTAGCAGATATATTTTCCCTTAAAAACGAGCAAATATTTATCCATTAATTTTGTAACCACAAGGGAGTGCCACAGAGCCCAAAACCACAGACACAATGTCTCCTAACACAATTACGGGTTCAAATAAAGGATTTTTATTTATTGGCAACAACTTCTCCAGTTACCACAGACAGAAACATATATAATAATAACTCAAATGCTCCTTTCTATTCCCCAATTTTTGCTGGACACCATAACAGGCAGATTATAAAATGTTTCTAAAACAATCAAAAAACAGTACTGACGTTTTATTTACCAGCATTTAACTGCTATTTTTAAGTGTGACCAAAAAAGACTATACTTTGTAAGAAGTGAAAACAAAATTCAACAATTAGATCTAAATTAATCATAAAGAAAAAATTACTTGCTCAGTAACCATCTGTTTTGTGATAATATTTGGAAGAGCTGTCATGAATTTACAGCCATACCAAATATCTTTAATGTTAATTTCATAGTATCTTTACAAAACTAGACAGTGCTATATTTTAATCTGAAAAATTGCTCCAGTTAGATGGGGTCAGTTGATGGAAAAGAAATGTTTATAACTTGCTAAAAAATATCTTATTTGGACTGGTATATACATTGACTGCCCTACTCTGAAATATAAACCTTTGTATTTTTCAGCTACTCCAATATAGTAGCAGCTGTATATTTGGGGCACTGCCCTGCTGAAAAAGTAATTTTATAAGCTACATAAGTAATAAATTGCCTGATCTCATTACTGCTTTTTAACAGTAGGATCTGGTACATCTTTTGTTAGTTCCTTCTGGACTATGGATAGTATCTCTGCACTATGCAAACAAAAAACCTTCTGGGAAATCCCACAAGAACTGTTGCTTTTATTTAGGATTCTACAAAATCACTTCAATCACGTCAAGTGAAGACAAATTACAATTAACCATGATTTGAAATGTGACTGATAAAACTCAACCATTTATAACACAATAAAGGATGTACACACTCATGCAATCAAGACATGAAATGATTTTTAGCATTATTTTCCTGAAATCATTTTTTTTTTTACTTAAATACAGTTGAATACAAAATCATATTGAAATGTGCAAAAGGTCTGCAATTATTGCTCTTAATTATGTCCATTATAGCAAAAGCTGAAATTCAGATAAGGATTAGTATATCTAAGACAGGTTATTTCATCTAAATCTTTTCCACTACATAACAACCAGAAATTAATAAAAAAATGTCCACTCTGCTCAACTCAGTGCTATATTTTCTTAATTTCTTTAAAATGTTTACCTGATGGATTTTTAATGCCTTGGAAATTCTTTTATACCATTTCTGTGCTTTTGAATAATGATTTCTATCTCTAAAGCAAAGTTCCTGCTAAGATCTATTTTAATTTTTAGGTTACAGCAGTCAATGTCTTGGAGTCCCCACTGCATAATTTATGTCACTACTGTTTCCTTCCTCTCCAGGGCTGTAATTGGCAAAAAAATAAATAATCCAATCTACCTGTTAGATAGATAGAATTTTTTTTTTGTTCCAAAGGGAAATTTAGATTTTATGAAATTAAAAACTATTATAATAGAGATCAGTCCTGTCTCAAAAATACAAAAGAATTACAAAAAAAGAAAAAAAAAAAAACAAAAAAACTTCTGACTTGACTACAGCATATTGTTGTAAGTACTGTATGTATGAGCCCCAGTAGTGTGTCTTGACATATTTCTGTTGAATAATTTGTTGGCTAAAAGTACTCAATGATAGTGTGTCATAGAAAGGATGTGAAGCATTTCTCATAATGGCTGCCAGTTTTGTCTTAATTCTGTCCTTCGCTGCTAACATCAGAGGGTCAAGATTACATCCCCTAACTGAGGCAGCACACTATGTTGTAAAAATATCACTGGCCATCAACAGTTACAGAAAATGTAAAAGATGTCACTACCCACATGAAAGGAACACCTTTCTTATATTCTTCATGTGTGTTACAAGAACAGTTCAGTCCTTTATTGGTACAAACACCTCCCACTCCACCAATCCCACCACCAAACAAAGTATCAGTATGTTTAAAGATGTAGAATTTTAAGCACAAGATCTTCACTAATTTGATCCTTTATTAGTCAAAGTAGATAAGGATGGCACTATGTATAAAATAATCTGTATATCTTAAATTATTCTATCCAAAAGGGAGCTAATAACTATGAATTGGACAATTGTTTATTCAATCAAAGTTTACAGTCCTTTATCCAATAGGCTTTTGCAACACTACCAGGCAGCCAATATGTTGTTAAAGCTAAGGCGCTGGACTTTAAACAAGGTTTTAATTGTTGCTTCCAGAAATTTAGGCAGACCCTAAGCAAGTCACTTAACCTGCCTGTGTTATAAATGAGAAAAGAAAAGAAAATTAAAGAACTGTAGTAGATACGAATTTTGTAAGATGCCTTAGATAAAGATAAACATACAATACCATGACAGCCAGATTTAACTCTTTCCATATACATGGTAAATCCACAAATATTTACACACATATTTTCACAATCTTTTTCAGATAACCAATTGCTTATACAAAGTGAAAAGAAGATATAAAAGTCTTACTGTCAAAACTATAAAAAAAATCCTACAGTATAGGCTAAACTTAGAGGATACTATTTTAACTTGGAGAATCAAAAGTCAGATATGCTCTCTTGAACCCCAATATTACAAACTACCTCACATGAGATAGGAGCATCAGTTAATCTCAAGTACACAATTTTAATTGTATTTTGTAAAGCAGTTTATTGTCTCTTTAATATGGCACAGCAATATGGCTATAAATTCAGTTTTAAATAAATCAAATAGCTAAACTAAATAAATAACTATGAGAATAAGCATATTCCATAATGTTTTCTTATTGAACCAAAACCCTAAAAATGTGAATGAGATCTCATAAATATTTTCTTACATTTCTCTTTTGTATTCTGCGTTGTCCTTATACATTGCACCAATAATATTAAGACAAATTCCTAGCACACATTAGTGTACCTGGACAATAAAGTGAATTCTGATTTATTAAATCCTCTTCATACAAGGAGAACTTATTGTCTAAAGATAGTTTTTATGGGAAATGTAATGCACCATTATTTTTCTATACAGAGTGCACTTTAAATGTCCATCCCTATTCAAAAGACCATGTTTTCTTGTAGATACCTTTTAATAATTCATCAGAAATATAGAATTTCTTCCCTTCAAACTCTCTCTTAAAATGTGATATAGTTGCAAAGATTTGTCAAATCAAAACGTCAGAAAAGTTCTCAATAACCATTTTACTTATAGTACAGGATGGGAAATAAAAATCTACATTTCGAGGGAGAACTCTTTGGGCTGTATTGGAGGTAGAGAGGTGGGGTAGGTCTCATTCGAAAGGTTAGGCTCTGCCGTTTTCGGTACCCATCATGAGTTGGACCTGTGAACATCGGGGCTTTGTTATTCAAGCGTATTATGAGAACAACTGTTCTGTGATAGTGACTCAGACAGCATTCTGTACACGCGCCGCGCTTGGTCGAAATGCATCTGTACCAGATCGGAAAATGATTCTGCTATGGATTTTTAACTTTCAGGTAACTGGAGCCACAATAAGAAGAAAATCACTTGGCAGACCTAGGAAAGAGCATGTGTGGTTTCAACAGCACGAGGCCACAGCTCACACAGCACGACGTTCACTCAGAATGTTGAGGGAAATGTTCCCTGGGCATTTGATCTCTTTAAGGGGAAACGAGGGGTGGCCAGCATGATCACCAGATTTCCTTTGGGGATACATAAAGGAAAAGGTTTTCAAACATCACCCTTGATCTCTTGAGGACCTGAAGGAAAGGATCAGACAGGAAATTGACACCACTCTGCCTGAGATGACCCGGAGAGTAATGGAGAACTTCCGGGAACATCTTCAGCAATGTATTACCAATGATGGCCGCCATTTGTCTGATATGATTTTTAAAACAAAACTGTTTTTTATGTACTTTTCAGAAATATATAATTTTTTTTTAGATAGCTTTGTTAATTTTTTATACCCCTTTGAAATGTGGGAGATCTTTATACCCGACCCTGTACTAAGAAACATTACCTGACTGTTGTGCGCATTTGATTTAAAAAAAAAAAGACTAATTACTTTGCACCTTTTTATTCCTGTTTTTACATCTGTAACATCATCATTTAACTGGGCTGCTGTCTCCCAACAGTTCCTTCCCAAATGGCCAAGACTGTATCTCTGCAGCCTGAAGCATCCACTGTGGAGCTCAGTTCCTAGAATTGACTCAATGGACAGCTGTCATTATTTGAATCAGGTAACCCACCTGCAACCCTGATCTTAATCATAGTGTAACTGGGTAGAGCTCTAGAAGTCTGCAGCTAGACTACACTGGCACAAACTGGGGTTAACTCCACATACTTAAAGATCCAGGGCAGAGGCTATGGGCTGTAGAAATACATACTTGCATTGGCTTGCTTAAGGTCAGGTCAGGTCAGGTTGGGGAGCATACACTGGTACCGTGCATTGCCGCACCCACCACACGACAAAACAGCTTGGGATCCTAACTGGAAAACCCCCAGGCAGACCTGGGGTCCAGTCCCACCCTCCGGAAATGACTCTCTATCTGCCACAGCCAGGTGTAATTTGGGCGTCCCCTTGGCCTGATCCAGCCACTCGGGTCCTCAACAATGGGGATCCCACGAGCCAGATCACCCTCTGGGAATCGCACCAGATGGCCGTAGTGCCGTAACTGATGCTCCCTCACAATGCAGGTAATGTGCCTTATTTGGGACTCCATGAGCAACTGCTCATTCGACACAAAGTCAAACCAGTGGTACCCATGGATTTTCTTAAGAGACACAGTACCAAAGGAGTCCAGTTTTTGTCTCAAGTCACTGGATAGAGTCCATGTCTCGCAGTCATATAAGCAAGACAGGAAGCACCATGGCTCTAAAGACTTGGACATTCATCCTTTTGCATAGATATCAGGAGCGCCACACACCCCTTTGCAATGACCTCATGACCCCCCATGCTCTCCCAATCCATCTGCTGACTTCATAGGAAGAGTCACCAGAGACATGAATGTCAAGGTCAACACTCTCTGCAGACAGACACACTGCTGATGGTTGTGCCTAAGAGGTCATTAAAGGCCTGGATCTTGATTTTTATCCAGGACACTCGCAAGCCCAGATACTCAGACTCCTCGCTCAGTCTCTTGA
Source organism: Polypterus senegalus (assembly GCF_016835505.1). Taxonomy (NCBI): domain Eukaryota; kingdom Metazoa; phylum Chordata; class Cladistia; order Polypteriformes; family Polypteridae; genus Polypterus; species Polypterus senegalus. Next base: position 105,243,493 of record NC_053161.1, read on the forward strand.
CAGCCCCGATCTGAGCCTCCATTGACCCCACGTATATCATAGCTTCATCGGCAAAGTCACGATTAGTGAATCTTTCTTTGCCAACAGTTGCCCCACAGCCGCTGGACCCCACGACCTTGTACAACAACCAGTCCATACAAGCATTGAATAGAGTAGGACCAAGAACACACCCTTGATGAACCCAAGAATCAACTGGAAAAAAGACAGAGGTTCTGCCATCACTCTGCACAGCACTGAAAGTACCAGTGTACAGGCCGGCCAAGATATTCAGCAACCACAAAGCAAACCACAAAGTCTTAGGATGTTCCACTGGGCAGCTTAATCAACCGAGTCAAAAGTTTTACGAAAATTGACAAAGGCTACAAAGAAACTCTGCCAATATTCGTGTTTGTGCTCCATTAGAATCCTCAGTGCCAGGATCCGGTTGATGGTAAACTTTCTTGGGAGTAAAACCAGACTGTTCGCTGGTAGGTGAGCAAGTGATCACAGATCCTAATGAGGAACAGTGTTATCCTCCTGTAGTTACCGCAATCCAGGCAATCACCCTTCCCTTTATAGATGGGGATGACAAGTCCCGATTTCCATTCAGTTGGAATGACGCCAGTCTCCCAAATGGAAGATTGCTTGCAATGCCAAGAGGACAGCCTTACAATCCAGCCTGGGGAAATACACCCCAGATAACTTAGATCCCTAGTCTCTTGCTTAATGATAACCATAAAACTACCCTTACTTCAGTCCTCCACACTGACTCCCACCTTCCTCTGTAGAGCTTCCATAACTGCCTATCCTTCCCATTTCTTAGACTTCTGACGCACTTTCCTTCGAAGACACAGCAGACTCTCATTAAGGCTCAGTTTACATATTTCCATTTTAAAATCTAATTAGCCGATTAAAAATCCCTTGTCCTTATATTTACATCAACTGTGAGACCGCACCAGACGGACAACTTTAACTGCAGAGAAACACCTTCACTGCACACGACACGTGATGTAATCAATTCAGCTAGCTAGCCAGGTGACTTCTTGAGATAACTTGGTTGCATTACGCAACAAATCAACTGAATAAACAGCAAATTTGTTAAAACCAGAAATTATTTATAGTACTAGGGTGTTGTACCGTGTTAACCATTATGAATGTAGTGAGAAGTCAAGCATGACACCTTTTATTGGCTAATTAAAAAGATTACAATATGCAAGCTTTCGAGGCAACTCAAGCCCCTCCTTCAGGCAAGAAATCTTGCATATTGTAATCTTTTTAGTTAGCCAATAAAAGGTGTCATTTTGCTTGACTTCTCACTACATGGTTTTATTTAAAAAATTTTCGAACTTTTTGTGAAGTTAACATTATTTAGTTAGGAGCAAAACTTATTCTCTCATATTGGAACACAATAAAATAAATAAACGTTATATTTTCGCGGTATTCCCGGTAGGGAACAGAACAGAAAACACTAAATTTTAATGTAAACAAAAGTTTAATTTTAACACGTAGTTTTTTCCCTTACCAATAACACAATGGAGCCATACAACAGTGAAATGCCGGGGTCTCCTCAATGAAATCCAGTTATCAAAATCCACTCACATGCTGCCTGGGCGGTTTATGACGGTTTATTTAATTGGGAATAACTAAAGCCGGTAGTTCACGTGACCCTAAAATTGCCTTCAGTGTGTTTAAAACGCTTTTACCTGCAACCAACGTCGTGTAGACACAATGACTTTGGCATACAAACAATGCTTCATTAGGCTTCTGCTCAACTCACAAGTCATAATTATACTGAGCTCAAAAGAACGAACATTAAAGCTGCCACTTCGCAACAAAACAGGACATTTCATTCACTCTCAGCTCAGTGTGCGCATACTTCCGCTGTCAATCTATTTCCAACTGTTCCACCCACTTTCACGCTTTAACGAATCAGAACGCTTTCTCTTTGGTGACGAGCCTTTCAGCCACACCTACACTGAAAGAAGACCGTCACAAACTCGTGCTCATTGGCTAGCTGTCACTCTTCCCTACTGTGCCCGCCTCTTGCCTTGTGTGAGTCTTAGGGCTTGCCTGTGTTTTTACTGAGTGGTTTTGGTCAGGTGTTCCTGGGGGACTACAGAACGTTAAAAGTTTTTCTTTTGCTTTTTCATTGGGTTTTCTTGGAGATATTCGCTCAACATGCTCAGGCGGATCTTGCAGCGGGTAAGATTTTTGAGCTGGCAGTGATAAATCGTATACGTTGTGGACGCGCACTCTCCCTCACTGGGGTTTTCTGATTGAATGGCCCATGTAATGAAATGCAGGCCTGTGTTTCCATTCCTCTCCTCGCTCTCTTACCAGTCCGTAACCCGTTTATAGGCCGGGAAGGCGTGCGTTAGGCCTTTAATTTTGTCGAAGACTCGGCTGAATTGGGCGTCCAGCTGTAAATATAGAGCCCCCGACGCAGACTTGGTAGTGTAGACATTGCAGGGACGATATTGACTAGCCTCTTTACCAGCTGCTTGGCTGTGGCATGACTGTGACAGCGCTTTAGACTATAGGACGCAGCAAGTTTAAGAGTCGTAAGTCACGAGGAATGGGCGTTTCTCCGAAATCTTAGTCAGTACTGCCCGTCTCGTTTACACTCTCCATTTGCTTATGTCGGCTTTATGTCTTATCCACAGTAATTTACTTAATTAACAGGTAGTCGAAAGAATAGTACGCGGATCAGAGGGACAAAGTCACACCTGCTTTTTTTCAACTATTCATCCAGTTCGCGTTCGTCCTAGTTGTTAAGGTGGCTTCCCTCTTAATTGCACACATTACTATATCTTTGTGGAGTTCTGTTTTACTGTAACAACCGCCCCTTTGCCGTCCACCAGAAATACTCATCCTGGACCCGCTGTCGACGCACATTCAGATGCTGCCTGTGGTTAACTCGTGCCAAGTATTGAGCAAGAAAAAATTGTGTCAGACGTCCGAGACGTGCATTGCTTTAATTTTTTAGGCGCCTGACAAAATACTGCATATCTAAAACAAGAAATAACATTTTATGTGATACCAAAGTGATTTGATGTTTTATTGAGGAAGTTGTAATATTTCTTGTAGTGTACTGCATTGAACGTACAGTATATGTGTAAACTAATTGCTCAGTCTAGGGTCTTTCACATCATCGCTGTAGAGCACTTTCCTTTAAGGATCTATTCATCGATTTGTCCAAGACTTTTTAATTTAAGTTTTGCTCATGGGTAGTCTGAGACTGTCTACAGCTGAAGGTGAATGTTCAGGTCAGGAGTCCATTGTATGCCACGCTTATCTCACACATCTAGTTTTGAGTTACAAATTAAGAGGCATGAATCTTTAAACCATTAGCATGCCAGTTCATTTCTTACCTGTGACTCACTGTGTGAATATGATAAAAGCAATTTAACATGCCTGTTTTGGCAAGCGTAAAAAAATGTGTAAATAATTGTGCAGTATCTAAGTGGTTGTAAAGTGGCTTGAGGTGGGGTTCACCAGAGAGATGCACAATATAAAAAAGCCTGCTTGCTTGTAGCCTAAATTTCTTTGCAGTATGGAAGTATAGTACGTATTATACTATAGTATAGTGGAAGTGTAGTATTAGAACACGCTGTAGTAAACCTAATAAGAACAATATATGTGTTCAGTTACGAAGAAGCGGAGGCCTATATACAAATTATTAGAGTATGTATAGGAATAGATTAAAAATAATGCAAGAGTTGATAGACTCTACCTTTTCCAAAATCAATGCAGTATGTTTAAATTAAGTAACGTAAATCTAAAACACTTGGCGGTGGTAAGTATTAGACAGGCAATGCCTGAAATGGATATGCATACATACTGGCACTGTATTGATTTAATAAATCGAAAAGTGCCATGGGAGGGGAGTCCTCAAGGTGTTCTAGTGCCATGATACACTAACATTCAGTTGTAGATGGGTTAGGGTTTCCCTTAGGTGTTTTGGATGCTGTGATTAAATAAATTTAAGATCGAAGTGAGGTTTGTGGGGGATGGGTTTTTTTTTTGGAAATTTGTGAAGCATGATGGAATGCAACTGCTAAAAGCTGAGAAATGCTGGTACTCTGTATTGTTGCATATGGCCCACTTCACACCCTGATTTTAGGCAAGATCTGAAACATTTAGGAGTAACACTGACAGAGCCATAGTTGGTAGTTACTTGCATCCTTGTGAAAATGTGTGTTCCTCATTTAAGCTTTATCCTTTTCATACTTTTATGGAGCAGTAGGTGTATAGTCATGCTTTTCAAAACAAGAGAACACTTATAACAGCACCCAACAAGCTGTCACTATGTCAAAATCTTAGTTGCCAGTCACTACAATACATTTACATCAATTAAATATTTGCCGTTTCTGTGTGAAAAATGCAATAAGAGTCACTTTGAGAACATAATGTAACAGGAAGCCCCCCACAATCTGTTGTTAGCATTTCATATGTTAATTTGAACTTTTGAGCATCATGTTACAGGTTAATTTTCCATCCACTATCTCCAGAATATGCCTGAACAAGTAACATAACCTAATACTGCTCCCTCCCACTATGGAAATAAGTAAAGTAGATTAATGGTATACTAGTGATTTAGTAGTTCCTTTGGTAAACAGTGCCAACTGAAATAAATCAGTGTATGTTTTTTTTTTTGCTGAATCCTGGATTAAAACATTACATCATTCATTCTTGCATTGACCCATCTTTGTTCAGGTTCATGTTCAATTATTGTAATGGTACAGTACATCCCTAAAAATTTATATTGACAAATAATTTGACTATGCACTTGAGCAGGAAACCGGTCATCTGCTGAGTTTGAGTACTTATTCTGTGTTGTCTTTAACAGTATAAATTTAAAGATATGTAATTTAAAGTTTTATACATTGTTTAACCCAAACCTCAAAAATGTGTGAGTTGAATCTCATGTTTCTGTGTGATGTCTGTACCTTTTAAGTTGTTTCTGCAGTTGGCTTTCTTTTAATCCCATTCAATCTGATTCATTCAACTGCCCTATCAGAATTCAAAACTCATTCTTTTAAAAATATCTCTGTTCAGAAAAGTAAAGTGAAAGGTAAACTCTTTGGTTTAATTTTTTAGTTTTGCATATATAGGATTGTTTTTGTGCAAAGATTAATGAACCAAACTGATTTATTCGAGTTCTTTACAAAACTATACTTCACTACAGTATAATTCATACATTAAGCATAAGGAGTTGTTTGCTCATATCATGGTTGTGGGACACCAATGGCATTTATGTGAGGTTTGTTGCGTATTTAAATAATTCATATTGTGGCATTTAGTAGATATAATTTCGTGTTTGGCTGTTGTGGAATGTGATATCTTATTAATTGCTATTTTTTAGAATTAAAGTAGTATATGCATCCATCTTTGACTGAAGAAATTTGTTCTTTTAGTAGATGTCAGTGTTCAGTGTATTAGGAAAGAACCTCAAGTATAAGGTTTTTGTAATGCCTACTTCGTCTCTCAGAGCAGACACAAATAGCACATCCCTACCACAGAAATGTAATTACAGTAGGCTATCATTGTACAATGATAGGAAACTTCAGTAATACTTGGGGGGGGGGTATACATTTCAGTAAAGTATTATTGTATGCATTTTCTGCATCATTTTTTAAATTGAGAGATTAAATGTATAAACTGATTTTATAAAGCATCTTTATTAATGATCAAAGTTACAAATTACCTTAGAAATTGATTATTAACAGGAAGGAAACAAATGATGTTGATTAGGGATTAGACAGTCTGGAAGAAAGTTTTAGCATTTTACCTGTCATATCTTTTTATATGCTTTGTGTTTATTTTCCTGTGGCAGGCGTCATATTTCAACTGTCAGATCTGCATAGTGGATTAGCAAAAAGCATCCAGACTTAAAGGCATTATTGCAGAGCCACATCCGAGGACGTATTTGGTTAAACACCCAAAGTGGCATTTGCCCTCTGCTTCCAGCATTTCATCCAACAGAGAGCCTGCCGGGCATTTTGATTATCTGCTGCCCTGCTTACGTAGTTTTGAACCTGCACATGACTACAGTCAAATAATCTTTGTGCAAAATATTTCATAGTATTTTTTTCTGTATAACCGTCTTAAATATCGATACATTTTTGTGTGGGATATCTGTTTTATTTTTCTTTAGGGCTAGCACAAACACTCTGAAGTTACCACTTAACTATTTCTACATGATAGAGTAGAAGAAATGCCTTTGAGTTTTTTGGAACAAACATAGACATGACTTGCAGTATGTGTGAGTCGCCTTAAAAAAATAAAAGTATCACTTTCAAAAGAAATCATCTGTGAGCTTCTTTCTATATTTAAAATATTTGCCTCCTTTTTGCTACAAGCTTTTAGGTAGTTGCCACATCATTCAACTGAGCAAGGCGAAGGTGAAATGTGGTATTCTTCTTGAGAAAATATGAAGCCTGGTTTCATTTATGAAGAAAAAAAAAATTGGTATCCAGTGGTCCATATAGTACTCTTAATTTAAATTTCACTTTAATGTTACTGTAAGAAATCATTCAGTGGAAGATTGTACAATAAAATACAACCAGTGGGACTGTACAATAATATACAATCAAGAATATTAATTTATATAATACTCACTATGTACCAAGTAAAATAAACAGGAAATATAATCAACTTAAATAGTATCAAATTTGAAACTATAAACACATTGTTTCAAATGAAACCAACAGGCTGAACAGATTGGCACATAGATGACTTAATGTCTCTGTCCATGTCATCCTTTACAGATCTATGTATATATATGTTTGCATATTTTTATTTCTCTTCATCACCAAGCAAGCTGTCCGCTGTCTTCATTTATAAAATTCTTTGTGTGTGTGTGTGGCTGTTCTATTTGCCTCCGTGTGTGGGTACATGTAAGTTTAAATAAAATATGCATCTCAAAAACTACTTGTACAAAAATTTAGCAAATCGATAGGTCTTCTCCCATAACTAAGCAAAGCAGAATGCAAAATCTCAGTTAATCAGTTTCTACTGTCATTGGACATTGGGCAAACCATTTTTGAAGGATATTGGGAATAGCAGATAGTTATTTTTGGAGGGTGGGACTTGACTGCATGTCTGCCTGGGTTGCCAAACAGGATCCCAAATTGCTTCGTCGTGTGTTGGGTGCGGCAATGAGCTATAATAGTGTGTGCTACCCTCTTGACCTGACCTAATCAAATTTACGTTTACATGAAATTAGAATCAAAGTTTTCAGTATTTCTGTGTACTCGGAACACTATATCATTCCAACCCCTGTAGTACCACATTTTTCTGCATGGTGCAATTAAGCTCCCCCATCTTTTTCCTCCTCCTTTTTTTTGTGCCCAAAATATCCTTTGTTATTCCTCCATTTTCCCTGAAGCCATGGCATTTGAAACAGCAAGTGTGCCAAGCAGATCCACTCACCTACTAATTGCCATTCACTAAAGAGTAAATAAATGGACGGACATGACCAGCTAACACAGTAGCACTAGGCTCCAATGACAATGAGTGTTAAATGAAAAAAAAACTCAAGTGCTTTTATCAGTGTTCTTAAAAAAATTGACATGCTGACCTTTTTGTCATTGCTTGCTGAAATGCTAGTGTCCCATCTGTCATCTACACCAGTGATTATGACAGATCCAACTGATTGGGGGCATGTCCCCCTTGATGAATAAAGCGGAATTCTCGGAGCTTTGTGGGGTCTGGGTAAAAGTATTGATATTCAGATTAATCATTATTTTTCATTTAAATAATTCGATTTTGATATTGAATCTCTATCCTGCTCAATTACTATATGTAGATTTTTGCTTATCTTTTTTTTGTTGTAACAGAACAAATTGGAGAAATCATTTATCCTAATGTTACCCATAAACGTAATTTCAGTTAACATCCAAATGAGCAGAGCCTAAATAGTCTACATTGGAGATGTTGGGTAGCTCCAACCTTCTGTTTAATTCACCTTGTGCCAAATAAGTAACAATCTATAGCAGTTTTTATCGGTACAGATATGAGACCCTACACCAATGTTAAAAATGAGAGCTTTCGACAAATGATACAGATATTCAAACTGCACTATGCTATACCAAGCAGATAGCAAATGAGTGAAGTTACTGTTTTAAGGCTTTATGAAGATATTCAGCAAAGTATCACCATGTCTCTCAAGACAGCGGAGTGAATAGCCCTAACTTGTGACAGCTAAAAATCCAGGGCAGCAGATTCCTACGTGATAAATCTCAAGCCTCTCACACCGGGAGCATCCTCGCTGTCTATACAGTATGCAGAGCTTCTGAGATGGCTGGTTGGCAGTTGCTGCAGAAACTTTCTAGCATTTCCAATGTGCGCCATCATGTGAACTCATCAATCACAAGTTCATGTGTTGATAAGTCCAATAAACTTTGCTTCTCTTTGCCAGAAGTTATGGCTATGAAGCCTATTGTTGTGTTGGCACTAACAGTTGTGGGGATGAAAAGGATAGATCAGAAATAGCATGCTCTCTTTCTCTCCTCCCCCAGACCCCCTGCCCCTCATTTTGCCTCCCCAAGTGAGGCTAGACCATACTTCACACAGTCTTAGTGCTCTGACATGCCTAGAAACAGAGCACATCCAGAACAAAAAAAACCGCCAAGCAGAGGTGTAGAAGGAATAGAGTAAAGATATGGTGTCTATTGGCAATACAGCCCAAATATTGTAAATTAGAATATAATCTTGAACAGGCTTAAAAGAACAAACCCAGGGTATGATGTTAAACAATACCCATAGAGATGCAGATAACATATAATAGTATAATCCTAATAAAATAAACCAAGGGTGTGATGTTAAACAATCCTGTTTTTTGCATACAAATACACACACATATGTAAATATATATATATGTGTGTGTGTACATATACTGTACAGATATAATTATAATTGTAATTAAAATGTTAAAGTAGCAGGGAAGGAAATAAAATGTATAATTACGGCAGACGTCTCACTGCAAATAGCAAAATTGCAGGTAAAATCTTCTTTGCTCTGCCAGGACACGATGTGACTCACATTCGTATTTCAAAAAGTGTCAAGATCATGTTTTGTTTAGCTCTTTATCTAATTTCTTCCAGAGAACTAACAATTTGGAATTTTTCTTGAATGTCCACTCTCCGTTTAGCAGGATACAAGAGGCTGTATCAAAATTTGGCTTTGTGTAAGTGCTGTTTAATGCTGTAAAATGTAGCACGCTTAGCAGCTGTTGAAGGTGAAAAATCAGGGAAAATGCAAATGCAGTTGTTTTCAAATATAATCTCATGTTTCAGTCTGAGAAGCGACATCAGATTAATTTTTGATTGTAATTTATTGAAACCTACAATGAGGCTTCTAGGTTTTTGAGGCATTCGATCCACATATGCTGTAAACTGATGATATCCCGGTGTCTGATTTGAAGTCCTCTCCAATTATTTGGGCGAAAAGCACTTTGCATTTGGGTTTACTGTAGTAGCCTTTGGTTTTTTGTTGTGATTATTTGCTTAATATCTTCAAGCTGATCATCAAGTGCTCTAGCATACCTTTAAAGGTTGCCTCAAAGTGATTACTTAAACGTCAAGTCTTTAATATCCTGAAACAGCTTCTCATTTATCATGTTTATGTCCTTTATATCTTTCCTTATATCCTTTGTGATCTTTTTATTGATCTTTATCTCATTTATGTCCTCCCCTAATGAGGCAGTTATTACGGTGATCATTGCGGTGATTCTTACCTTCAGCTTGGACTGTTCGTTTCAGTCTTTTCCAAGCTCTGTGGGTGGAATAGTAAGCCCAGTTGGAGTCAGTGCTGCTGGCTCACAGTGGGTAGTTGACAGTGTGGAATGCAAGGCCATTTTGCTTCTCTTTTAGCATATGGCTAAATGTACTGCTACTATGGAAAAAGTTTGCAACGCACCTCACCTGGCTAAGCAAGCAGGCAATTGTAATTTTCAGAGCAGGCTGCAATACCTAAGTGAGCGTGTGCACAAAGCAGCCAGCATGAAGTATCTCCATAAACTGTACCACACAGATCATATTAGTGGAGCCGTTAGTCACGGTGGCTAGTTCTTTTTCTTTTATGTTTTATTCATCCAGCACTGCTGTCAACAAGCATCAACACTAGTACTTCATTTTACAACACCTTCTTTTTGTCTGAGGGTGAACTGTGAGAACACAATTTTTGAGTGTGATTAACGTAACTCCTACAATGTGAGCAACTGAAGATATGTGTAACTTGTAGAATTATATAAAGACAGTCTTCCTACTGTATCTTTCAACTAATTCAAGATTGTTTTAAATGTCCAGTAGGGGAATAAATTTGGCTAACAGTTTAGTTGAAGGGTGTCTACATGGAGCAGACTAACTATCTAGACTAACTGGTTGCACTGGTGCGCCTAACTTTTTTTCTTAGGTGCACCAGCACAAAAGTTAGGTGCACCCAAATTTTCAACCGCATCACATTTAACACCACAGTTTTACAAGTTCACTTTATTTATTTATTTATTTATTTTTTTAATCGCTGTCCATATAGGCAATATTGACTTGTAAATGAATAACTAACAGTCTGGTCAATATAAAGTTCTTTATTTGAAGGCAAGCACAATTCTACAAGAAAGGTAACTTACTGAAAAAGTGTTGGTGCTTGAAGTGCTTTACTGAGCTGAAATTTAAACTTAAAAAATCTCAAGATAAATTAACTAAAAAGAAAATCTAAATTAGTGTTTTAAGGGCTTCAAACTGAACATCTCATGGCTCAATGTCTTATGGACTATCCTCCATTGCAGTCACATGCCCCTCGGATGGCCAACTCCTGTAGTTTGGCCTTCTTGATTTTTGGCCTTGACTAAACCAGCTGGCCACACTCTCTCTAGCATCAAAATCTTCCAGACTTGGGCATGAGCATGCTCGACCTCAATGTGTACAATAAGTATATTCACCGGTCTTCCTCTCCGCAAGATACGACCGTACACAATGACGCATTCCTTTGTGGCGATATCTGTGTCTCCATCGATCAGGAATGCCACGTCACGCACTGTTACGCAATTTGCACAGACGTCTTTTTTTTCAATGTATCTGCGATGACTCCTATAAATTGGACGCGACATCATTGCTGTACGTCGGGTTTACGTTCAAGCCATTTTTCTTCATAAGAATTATTTCAGACTTGAATTTAGTGAAGGAAAGTTCTTCTTTTGCAATATTGTAGGCAACGTTAAACTTAATTATCATCTCGCCCTCGTCTGATGATCTGTTTGCTGCTGCCTGCCGCTGAAAGGCAGCGGGGAGAGGGGACACTTGAGCAGTGCATTTATCGCGGCATGTAATGTGTTTTATAGATGCATTGTGCTTTTTCAGCGTTTCAATTCTAAATGTATTGGAACCAGTCACAAATGCACTACTGCCGGCCATGGTCTTCCCACACTCTTTACAGTAAATACAGTACATTATATTATCGGCTTTACTGTATCTTAGCCAGGGAAACTGGTCAAGCCACTCTTTTCGAAATGTATACACTTTACCCCTTTTAATTTCAGTGGGCTTGGACTCGATCGTATGTGGCTCATTATCTATTACCTGATGGGGTACTCACCTCTTTCTGTCTGACTGCATCACATGCATTTTCAAACGTACACACACGTACAGGAATATCTGGACCACGGCCAATCAGAGGGGGGCGGGATCCGCCCTTCACTATCTCTGATTGGTTTAGACCACGATATGGGCCAAATGTGTGTCTGTTGTTGAACAACAGGGAGACTTTAAGAGTCACGGAGTTTTGTTTTTTTTTCCCCCTTGAACGGCTGGTCGCACCGGTGCAACCTTTGATTTTTTTTTGGTCGCACCATTGAGAAATTAGGTTGCACGTGCAACCAAATTGGTCGCACTCTAGAGCCCTGTCAGGAGAGTCACAACACGTGAATAGGTTATTGAATAACATTTATTATTTAATAAGCAATATCTGATTATTTTTGTAATAGTATTATTTGCAAGATGACATACTGTAGATGTTTTATAAAGTAGATTGCATTACATTAAAACAAAGAGCCCCTCATAATATATGTGGGCTCTGATGTGGCGATACATATGTTAGTTAAGTTATGGTGAATTTTGAATGAGTGCAGTTCTGTGAAAAAGTTTTTTTTTTTTTTTCTTAATTTTTTTCTTATTTTTTTAAAGAACAATGATATTTTGTCCTACATCTCCCAAATACTGATGTTAACTGTTCATTACTAATCAAGTACAAGTATTTCTTCTTAAGTGTCTTTCCATGCTTATACATATGTTATGAAGTCACTATGTCGACACAATTCAAATAAAGTGTTACTGATATTTTTCACATTATATTAATGTTTTCTATGCATGTAGTAATTTCTATTTAAGTAATTTCTAAAAAAGCTACCAATCAGTATTGACTTGAATTGTGACATTGTGAATCAGAATCAAATCGGGCAATATCCAGCTCTAATGGCCCCCCCCTTGGAGAATTGAGTGTAATCGTCAGAGATTGGGGGATCGAGTGTGATCATTGATGTGGCTACCCGCCATTACCCTCTACCATTGTAAGCAATAGCAAATTGCAACCCACTTAGTGGTTGACAAACACTGATCTTCACTATCTCTTGGGCAGCTATCGTTTTCTCTGCTCTCCTGTGTTTAGAATTTGTTCCTTTTGTACAGTATGTGGATAGATTTTGTAACTGTGGTAACTATTTGCTATGTTGTATCTATAAACACTACTTTTTTGTATTTCCTGATTTAGTGTGGTTTCAAGCAAAGATGTTTAATTAATAAACTGGATGATTTGAAAATTTCAGTCAACGGACTGTGGAAAACATCTGTAGCAGTGAGACCTTGGAGATTAGGTTTCACAGATTTCACTGCAGGTCTCTCTATTATTTTAGGAGAATGCACCAGTGGCAGTGTTCAATAATGTTATAAAGACAATTCAAAATTGATTTGTGCAATGTTGATTTAAAATTGCTGTGTATAGTGAGGGAAGTATTGTTTGGGAAAGCTTTCTTTTCTTTTGAATCCCTCAAATATTATTAATCTTAACACTTTGCTCATGTAAAGTATGCAAAATATTTCCCACAGAGATGTGAGATATTAATCAATTGTTGTAGGAAGGTTTTTTTTTATTATTGTTAAATCATGGTAAATTAGTTGCAGAATGAGTTTGCACAAAAATAATTAGCAAAATATTAAAAGTATTTGTTCTCTCCAGTAACTTTTATTTTTCATTTGACTATAGATTTGTTTAAATCATTATCAAAAATGTTTTTTACAAGGGGGAGTCAAGCTAATGTTAGAAAATGAGATTTATTAGAAAATGGTACAAACCTTAACAAAACTGATGATGTCATACTTTCTTGCCCCAACTGGAAAGCGAGTGGCAGCATTCTGCACCATCTGTAGCCTGTGTATCAGGGATTTGTTAATCCCAGAATACAGCGGGTTGCAGTAATCGAGGCGAGAAAAAATAAAAGCATGAGTAGCTTTCTCAAGATCCCTAGAAGATAAAAAAAAGGCTTGATCTTACCTAATAGTCGAAGCTGGAAAAAACAACTCTTGACTACAGAATTAATCTGTTTCTCAAAAGAGAGGTTACTGTCAAAGAGAACACCAAGATTGCGGACTTGGGGTTTAAGAAAGACAGAGAAAGAGCTGAGAAGTCGAAGACCAATTTGGGCTTTAGCTGATGCACCCACTTATAAGCACCCCTGTTTTATTTTGATTCAGATCAAGAAAATTATTAGCCATCCAGGATCTTAGTTCAGAAAGACAGTTGTGGAGTTGATTTATTGCAGTGTTGCAGATAGGAATATAAACCTGATTATCATCAGTATAGCAGTGAAAAGAAATGTTAAATTTCCTAAAAAAATAGCTCCAATAGGATGAAGGTATATAGAGAATAAAATAGGACCCAAAATGGATCACTGAGGAACACCATATTTAAGAGGAGCAGTAGACGAAAAAGAGGAATTTAAAGTAACTGAAAAGTGTCTACCAGTTAAATATGACCTGAAATAGTTAAGAGCAGCCCCTTTAAGTCCAACAAGATGTTCAAGCCGCATCAGCAATATCTCTTGGTCAATAGTGTCAAAGGCAGCGAACAGGTCAAGGAGGAGAAGGACTGCCGCGTCACCTGAGTCGGTAATAATAGAGATGTCGCTAGTCACTACTGTGACTTGTTGGAGACCAATGTGAAGCCTGCTATTCAATCCAAGCAGCAGAGATTGCTGTCTCAAGGAGTCCTTCTGCTGCAAGACAGTGCCCACGCACACACTGCTAGGAACACCAAGGCTTGTCTGGAGAGACTGAAGTTTGAGGTATTGCCACATCTTCCTTGTTCACCAGTTTTGGCACTATGTGATTTCCACCTATTTGGACCGCTAAAAAAACATCTGGGTGATCGTCGATTCAAGACAGATGATGACGTAAAGAAACCGGTGCAAGAGACTACATTGAGAAATGACATTATAAGTTTTGTTAAGGTTTGTTCCATTTTCTAATGAATCCCATTTTCTAACTTTAGCTTGACTCCTCATTGTATATAAGATCAGAAAGCCCATGAGGTAAAAGGTCATAAAACTCAAAATGCAAGAATCGGGTGACACTGAGTTTTGTTAAAACAGATCACATGGCATCAGGAAGCTCTGGATAATCTTGAGACAGTTACAATGTCATAAGTATTCAGTGTTAGCTTTTTTTCTTAACAAATTCATGGGCTTCACTAGCAATATTTGGTATGGTAAAATCTGAAGCTTATATGCTTAAGTGTGTTTGACCCTTCTGGAGTTTGTAATCTATAATAGTAAATTAAGATGTAAGGAACTTTTTAAAATATTTTTCTGAAACTGTTGACTATTATTGAAATTTCAGCTTTTTTCATGCATTGACTGAAATCTAGAAAATTAGTGTCATACCACTTTCACCTTTCATTAAAATCTTGGAAGCACCAATACTGAAGTGAAAGCAAATTGATAATTTTTTGGAAAATGTTTAAAACCAAGAACGCTTTCAATGCCTTGGTTGCATGATAGTAAACTTTAATTGATATGTTATGGAAGCCCATTTTGGTTTGCTTATAGTAGTAAGCCTGTTTGTATCAACATAGCACACCTGTATTTGTTTAATATTATCCCATGCTTCTTTACAGAAAAGTTCAGGCTTAGTAAAAATAATGAGAAGATGTCTCATGCTATGGCCTGTATCTTTGTCAGATTGGTGTCCCATTTTTGCATAAAAAAAATTTTGTGATGAATTTTAAGGGTGAGTGAATTCGATAACAATACCATAACAAAAACAGAAATCCCATTCATTTAATTAAAAGTATCTCCATTATTTAAATGAACAATATTGTTGCTTTTTCTTTAATACAGTATAAATATATATAATTAACTAGCCATGTGCGCCCAACTACGTTGCGCGTGTTAAAGTTGTCTGTGAAGGGCTCCCTGTTTAAATGCGGCTGCCAGTCATGAACTGGGCCCTTCGTCTCACAGCATTATGATTTTTTATAAGGGAAACAAAATTACAAAAGAAAACCCTTGGATATTGATTCGATAGGAACGGCCTATGTAGGAGCATTTCTGCTTCTGTCCGTTCACAGTCCGTCTCATTTTCACGACGCTGTTGTTTCCTCTCATGATCTCTTCTCAACCTTTCTCTAATCTCACAGGTTGCTTTGTGGCAATCCAAAGAGTAAGGCAATATACACGGAGCAATGGTTATAAAAGGGGGACACATAGGTATCCAGGCTCTTTAAAGCATAAATAAGGATCACTTTACTGACATTTGAGCAAGCCACAGTACAAATGTGAGACGCACAGCACGCGCTGGCTACAACGTAACAATAGTAATTTCCGGAACGTGCTGTTACGTTGTCATTCATTTTACCCACTGTCTTTCTTTCATTCATATGTTACGTAGGCATGTACGTTTTATCTTCGGCAATCTCATTCTCTAACCAGGCCTCAGGAGCTAACCAGCGTAACACTGTCCACCACCCCTTTCGTTATTCTGGCACATCCGTGAGTAATAACAACGTACTAAACTGGAAGGTGGCCTATGCATGCGTGGAATTCGCAGACAAAGATTAAGATCTAAATGAAGATCTCGTTAGTTAATTTAAAGCACAACAATTTGTTTAGTTTGAATGTCTGTGTTTTGAGGTGTGACTGGCGTACTACAGTCTTCAGTAGTATAAGCCTGGAGGAGATTCTTAATGCAATGCCTATGTTTTAGCTGTCTCTCTACTGCCATCTAGTGCTGCTTCTTCTAATGCATTCGCGGACAAACAAAGATCAAGATCCAAATGAAGATTATATATAGAGATAGCAGCAGCTTTAAAGCTGTGGTGTATTCATCAAGTAGTTACCCAACTACAATTTAAGCAAACTAGTATTGGCAATCATAAATATCAAAATACAAAGCAGAGTATATTTTAGTTAATGAATTCCAAGACTATTCAAGATATTTTCAAATAAATACATTCTTTAAAGCTGTTTTTGTTACATCATGCTTTTAAAATCTGGTTTGTCAGAGAATCACACTGTGAGGTTTATAAATTTTAGGTTTGTTAGGTTTGTGTAAAGTTTGTATTCTGTGATTTATATTTGCAACATTAGCTGGTTAAAAATTCACTAAAGAGTAATATTTAGTGGATAGGTCAAATTAATTCAAATGTCACAAACTCCTGGTGCTTTCATTTTTCAAATCTGTGTAATCGATTATTTCAGATCACCTGTAAAACAGCCTTTGTTCTGCTAATTTCTGGGTGTCTTGCACGAGTTATATTTTGTTACTGCTTATATCAGATATCACAAGAACTGATACTGTACTTTGGTACTAATTTGGTTCCAAAGTTCCAAAAATGTAACAGTACCAGCTTTTTTTTTTTTTTTCTTCTCCCAGTACTGTTGGTATGGAAAAAGTCAGTACTGCATTTGGGCATGTCTGCAAGTAGACAAGTTACATCGGAAGGCACACAATAATATATGAGGCACAATACACATACAACGACAAGCATGCATCATTGCGCTTTTACCCATTTCGGAATTAGCTTAGAAACAGATATTTGCATGTTTTGAGAGGGAAATAACATTACAAAAGAGATGATGTGTAATTGCTTAACTTATATTGTCACACATTGGTAAAATGAGACGAAAAGGTAACCAGATTAATTGCTTTTCATAGTGTCCTACACAATCTTGATAAATGAATGGCGGTTAGCATTTGTTCACTGATTTTAATGAGCAATTCTGCAGATGTCCAACAGTCCCAACATCCATCCATTTTTTCTTCTTGTGCATGCAGTTATTTGTCATGGATCGAGGGGGGTAACCTTACATGCACCCACAGTTATGTGTATTGGACTGTGGGATGTGGGAGGACTGGCCGTGCTAACAACAGTTGCTCCAAGAAAACACTGAGGCAAGACTCAAACGAAATGGCTATTTGGCTGGCCTATGATATTGTTGACATATTGAGTTTCTCCATTTGTTAATGCCAAAATAAAATGTGTTTTGTGTTTCAATGCTTTAATGGACAAGGAACATCTTCCTACTAATATAATGTATACTGTGTTAAAAGATATGCATAATCACTGAGACACACAGGTAGTAGGGCAAGTAGAAGTCCTACAAGTAAAAGAGTGTAATTCATTGCTAAATATGAATCTTCAAACGCTAAATTTGTGTCATCTGTTTGGTTTTTGAAGGCAAACTACTGTTTATTAGTATAACCCATAAGTTAAAGCACAAGTCATATATTTGAATGGTACATTGAATAATGTAATGCTGTCTGATAATTATAAATGTATTGAGTACAGGCAATGAAAGCCTAAGTAATTGTGAAATTCTGGTTTTGCACACAACAGTCTAGTCACTCACACAAGAAACCTTGAAATCTGCAAAACAAACACTATTTTCTGAAAGTAAGTACTCATGTAAAACTAGGGCATCATGGTGGCACAGTGGTAGTGGTACTGCCATGCAGTAAGGAGACCAGGGTTTGTGTCCCAGGTCCTCCCGGTATGGAGTTTGTATGTTCTTCTCATCTTTGCTTGGGTTTCCTCCATGTTTCCTCCTCACACTGTCAAAAGACGTGCAGGGTAGGTGAATTGGCAGCATTGCATTGGCCCTAATGTGCATTTAGTGTGTGTGTTCACCCTGCAGTGGACTGGCACCCTGTCCAGGAATTGTTCCTGCATTGCTCCCTATGCTGGCTGGGCTAAGCTCCAAAACTAAAATCTTAATGTTGGTTGGATCAAACTTACACACAGTATACGCTTTTTGAAGGGGTGTGGGGGTGGTGAGACAGACCTTGTAAAATGTTCTTTTTCATAAAAATTCCTCAGTTTTGACACATAGATTCCATGCAGCAATTCTGGCATGGATCAACTAAATTAGGTGGGGAGTGAGAGCATAGGGTTACAATGCTCCCCATGTAAGTAGAAGGTGACTTTGAATTGGCATGGGCAAGATGGGAGTGAAGTCAGGAGCACTGTGCTGAGAAGTGTAGCATTGGAATTGAAGTGAAGATGTGTACAGAGACATGTTTTTCCACCTGAGAGCCACTCATGTATCTCACAGGTTGTGAACCCACAGATATTGCCTATAACTACTACATTGTTTTAAGACTGCCTTGAAGCAAAAATTAAATTTTTGAGTTTATATTTATTTAAAACTATCTGAAATACTTTAGAGGCAATCTTCAAATTGTGGCCTTTTTTTAACATCATCTTTAGCAGAGCAGCTGTGACCCCCAGTTTGAAAATACCTATCATATATTAGTGCAATTTACATAGCAGCTAAGAAAACGCAGGTGTAAATTCTGTTTTTGTAATTTGAAATGCAGTTGCCAATAAAACTGAACTGGTTTAGATGTCAAATTCCACTGATTAGTGTCTGAGGTGATGGTCTGCTTCCTGTTTTATTACTGTAACTGTTCATCTGGTGTGCACAATATGTTGTCCACAGTGCAGTTTAAAAATTGAACATGCATGATTTGAGTGGATATTTAAGGATTTCTTCTGTATCTGTGGAGTTTTTGCATGTGCAAATGTGTGAAAGTGGTATGTGAGTGAAATAAGAGTGTGTGCCAATACCAACATTAAAAAAAAATTGTAGCAAAACATTTATAAAATATGAAAATATATTGACATTTATGAATTAAACTAGCAAAATACCCGCGCTTCGCAGTGGAGAAGTAGTGTGTTAAAGTAATGAAAAAGAAAAGGAAACATTTTGAAAATAATGTAACATGATTGTCAATGTAATTGTTTTGTCACTGTTGTGAGTGATGAGTGTTGCTGTCATATATACAGTGGGATGCAAAAATTTGGGCAACCTTGTTAATAGTCATTATTTTCCTGTATAAATCGTTGGTTGTTACGATAAAAAATGTCAGTTAAATATATCATATAGGAGACACACACAGTGATATTTGAGAAGTGAAATGAAGTTTATTGGATTTACAGAAAGTGTGCAATAATTGTTCAAACAAAATCAGGCAGGTGCATAAATTTGGGCACCGTTGTCATTTTATTGATTCCAAAACATTTAGAACTAATTATTGGAACTCAAATTGGCTTGGTAAGCTGGTAATGAGAAAGAGTATTTAAGGGGGTCAATTGTAAGTTTCCCTCCTCCTTTAATTTTCTCTGAAGAGTAGCAACATGGGGGTCACAAAACAACTCTCAAATGACCTGAAGACAAAGATTGTTCACCATCATGGTTTAGGGGAAGGATACAGAAAGCTGTCCCAGAGATTTAAGCTTTCTGTTTCCACAGTTAGGAACATATTGAGGAAATGGAAGACCACAGGCTCAGTTCAAGTTAAGGCTCGAAGTGGCAGACCAAGAAAGATTTTGGATAGACAGAAGCGACAAATGGTGAGAACAGTCAGAGTCAACCCACAGACCAGCACCAAAGACCTACAACATCATCTTGCAGCAGATGGAGTCACTGTGCATCGTTCAACCATTCGGCGCACTTTACACAAGGAGATGCTGTATGCGAGAGTGATGCAGAGGAAGCCTTTTCTCCGCCCACAGCACAATCAGAGCCGCTTGAGGTATGCTCAAGTACATTTGGACAAGCCAGCTTCATTTTGGAATAAGGTGCTGTGGACTGATGAAACTAAAATTGAGTTATTTGGGCATAACAAGGGCGTTATGCATGGAGGAAAAAGAACACAGCATTCCAAGAAAAACACCTGCTACCTACAGTAAAATATGGTGGTGGTTCCATCATGCTGTAGGGCTGTGTGGCCAGTGCAGGGACTGGGAATCTTGTCAAAGTTGAGGGACGCATGGATTCCACTCAGTATCAGCAGATTCTGGAGACCAATGTCCAAGAATCTGTGACAAAACTGAAGCTGCGCCGGGGCTGGATCTTTCAACAACACAACGAACCGAAACACTGCTCAAAATCCACTAAGGCATTCATGCAGAGGAACAAGTACAACATTCTGTAATGGCCATCTCAGTCCCCAGACCTGAATATAATTGAAAATCTGTGGTGTGAGTTAAAGAGAGCTGTCCATGCTCGGAAGCCATCAAACCTGAATGAACTAGAGATGTTTTGTATAGAGGAATTGTCCAAAATACCTTCAACCACAATCCAGACTCTCATTGGAACCTACAGGAAGCGTTTAGAGGCTGTAATTTATGCAAAAGGATGATCTACTAAATATTGATTTCATTTCTTTTTTGTGGTGCCCAAATGTATGCACCTCCCTGATTTTGTTTGAACAATTATTGCACATTTTCTGTAAATCCAATAAACTTCATTTAACTTCTCAAATATCACTGTGTGTGTCTCCTATATGATATATTTAACTGACATTTTTTATCGTAACATCCAACGATTTATACAGGAAAATAATGACTATTAACAAGGTTGCCCAAACTTTTCCATTCCACTGTGTGTGTGTATGTACGTGGAGGAAATAATTATTTGACCCCTCACTGATTTTGTAAGTTTGTCCAATGACAAAGAAATGAAAAGTCTCAGAACAGTATCATTTCAATGGTAGGTTTATTTCAACAGTGGCAGATTGCACATCAAAAGGAAAATCGAAAAAATAACTTTAAATAAAAGATAGAAATTGATTTGCATTTCATTGAGGGAAATAAGTTTTTGAACCCTCTAACAAAAAGACTTAATACTTAGTGGAAAAACCCTTGTTTGCAAGCACAGAGGTCAAACGTTTCTTGTAATTGATGACCAAGTTTGCGCACATTTTAGGAGGAATGTTGGTCCACTCCTCTTTGCAGATCATCTCTAAATCCCTAAGGTTTCGAGGCTGTCTCTGTG